>NC_084734.1:35297675-35617633 GCF_033978785.1 Entelurus aequoreus
AAACCCCCGGACTGTTGAACAACTTAAGCTGTACATCAAGCAAGAATGGGAAAGAATTCCACCTGAAACGCTTCAAAAATTGGTTGAAACAGTTAGCCGCTTGCCACCTGTGTGGCAGCTTTTCCTTCTGGTCCGTGGACTAAGCATCAAAATAAGAATTGACGGATATTAGAAATGTAAGACCCGCTTCCCAATGATGCCCCGTAAAAAAATAAAATACTCTCTAGCATATGTTTATAACAGGAGATTAACTTTGTTTTCCAACCATGGGAAGGAAGAAAGTGAGTGTGAATGACAGTGCTGAGAAATAAAAATGGATGATTGAATCAATATGATAAAAGTCCAATCTTCAGGGTAAATACTGTACATTATTATTACATTACTTCATAAACTACTGTAGTTGTTAGTAGTACATTATATTGTAACGCTTTATACAATATTTCTTATCTAAAAGTTTCTTTTTCTTTTTAAAAGGCATGTTACATGTCAAAATGTGCTGTTTTGGGGTGGCCAAACATTTCAGTTCATTTTTAATGGCCGACAAAATTTTACAATTCAAGTTTTTCAAGGTACAAACTGCATCGCAGAACCAATTAAACTCATATCAGGAGTAGCACTGAAATAACTGAAATAAATAATACAAAAGCGATTAATATAAAATTAAGTCACCATTTATGCCTTCATATTTTATGTCAACCTATGATAGGTTTTTCCGATACAAATATCTTATGAATCGTTAACCGTGTTATTATAATTTAAAGAAAAAACACAAATGCTGGTACAACCCTGAGATCGGTAGGTTGTGAGTTCCAACCCCGGCCGAGTCATACCAAAGACTATACAAATGGGACCCATCAGGGGCGGATTAAGAAATTTTGGCCCCCTGGGCCTGACATGGGCATGTGGGCGCACACACACGCACGCACTATGCAAGAAATACTGTATACTGTGAACAGACATGCACACTGTACTGTACAGAAGAGTGCACATACTGCACACACACTATTAGGTATACCACACAGACACTGACAAGCACAGGTTTCACACAGACACAGGGGGAGGGGATAAATGGCCTAAAAATAAACATTTTGGAAAATGATTACGCCCACTTCAGTGATGGTGCATTGGGTCATTTGAGAGATATTATGTATTGGAAGTTGGTAGCTATCATGAAATAAACCCCCCACCCCACCCAAAAAACTAAATCGGACATGATTTTTGCCCCCTTTTCCTCCCTTCTATCATTAAAAATAAAATAATATCTTAGGAAAACACTTTGGCATAACGGCAGCTGTGCAGCAAATTGAGGCTCAAAGTCTGTATCTATTTGTGGTTAAGCTTGAGGAGAAGGAGAAAGGTAAAATGATAACATGCATCGGAGAGCACCACAAAGAAAGGTGTAGGCCAGTTCATGGTACAAGGGCTGCATGCAGGTCAAGATAGCCCATTTCCAAGAATGCTATAGTGGCTGGACAGGCACTGGACATGTCCTGAACTCAGTGTCAGACGTGGCTGCCGAATACTTGGATGAAGTGAAGCAGCTGACAGATCTCATGCTGCCCCATCTGAAGACTGTCCTGGCCAGGCAGAGGATGGATGAGGAGACCTTCCCAATGGACCCTGTCAGTGAACAGGCTAGTAACATTGATGGCACCCCTGTGCACAACATTGGGATGGAGAGACAATGTGGCAAGGTGGACTACAAACTGAAGAAGTTGGGCACACTGAACGCAGTCAATAGGTCAATAATTTTACAGAAGAGCCAGGAGCTTCAGAGGTTTTAAGGCAGCAGCACAAGCAAAAAGGGAGGTTGAACTCAACTGGAGTAAATTCATGAAGGCAAAATTCGAGAGTAGGGCAGATGAGAAACAAGAGATGGCTCAAAGAAAGGAGACTAGACATGCTGGACACACTGAAATCTTTTGATGGCCCCTTCACGATAGTGGGGAAGTTGAAAAGTTCCTTGTGGATGAAAGTCTGCACAAGAATGCAAAGCTGCAGAGAATGAAGCTTGAGGTTCAGTTTGCCAGAGAAAGCACCAAGCTTCTGCCTAAAGTCAATCCTATCTTCACAATCCAGGTGACACTTCCCAGAAATGGCAAAAGTGCAATTCTCCAAGTCATAATGGATACTTAGAATTTTATGGTGGTGGTAAGTATTCATGAAAACAGGTAGCCTAACATTAGTGAATGGGTGAATTCTGGAAATAACCTAAAAATCTTACACAGTGCACCTTTAAGCAAGGGGTTTCTTTCGTGCTTTCAATTTTGCAAAATCATCCACCACATCATTGAAGTCCAACTCTCTTGTCAGCTCACTCTCAATTGCCATTAGAGATAACGCATTTAATCTTTTCTGAGTCATTCTTGTGCGCAGCTCATTTTTTACTCTTGACAAAAGAGAGAATGAGCGTTCTCCCTCACAGTTACTGACCGGTAGAGTGAGAAAAATCTGTAGCGCAATGTATGTATTAGGAAACGTAGGCTGTAGTCCAAAATGTATTATTGTTTTGAGCAGTCCTGAAGGGGTCCTCTCCTCATCAGTGTTGTTGAGCTGTATAAAAGATTTGAACTGTATAAGCTCCTGTCCAAGACTTTCATTGAGGTCAGATGGGTATGATTCAGTGAGAATCTTGGCCTTGTGAAGGACTGAAGCATTGGACTCTGTATCCAAAGAGAAAAGGACACTGAACAAATTGTTCAGATGTTTGTAGGCCTCCAGACGGTGATTAAGGCTTGAACTCAGTTGATCAATAGAGGCAATAAATGTCTCTATTTGAAACAGTTGCCTTCCCTCAAGCACAACATCTGGGGATGCTGATTCATCAGCAAACTTTTTACGTTTCCTCGTCCGTTCAGCCCTGTAAGATGGGGTGCCACCCAACATGTTTAAGGCTTTCTGCTCAAAATGATCAAATAGATCTCTTTGGGAGAGAACAAAGGTGCGCAGAGATTCCAGCAATCTAACTGCTGTACCAAGGTCCATGTCTGCTTTTTGAAGTTGCAGACTTGTGGCCTGAAATCTGGACAGAACAGTGTCCCAAAAGCCTGCCATGAAGGCCATCTCAAGTGAATCCAGCTTCCGCACTAGACTGTCAGCTTCAGTTCGTGTGTCTCGTTTCTCTGTGTCATCAGTGGAAATAACCTGTAGTGCTGCTTTTATTTTACTGTAGTTCTGCCACAGTGCTTTGGTAGATTCTGCACGGCAACTCCAACGCGTGTTGGATAAAGCTTTAAGTGTGAGATCTATGTTGGAATTGCCAAATACCCTGTCCCATCGGTGTGTGGATGCAGTTGTGAAGTTGTAAATAGACTGAATCAAGTCAAAATACTTAGAGACTTCATTTCCACATCTGTCAATGCTGTTGACTCCCACCAAATTCAAAGAGTGAGCTGCACATGGAATATAGTGTATTAATGGGTTGCTTTTCTTTAAGTGAGCCTGCAACCCATTATACCTCCCTGACATGTTGCTGGCATTATCATAAGCCTGCCCCCTGCAATTTGACAGCTCTAACCCTAGATTTTCCAACACAGACATGACACAGTTAGCCAAACTTTCACCTGTATGGCTAGTAATGGGCTCAAAACCCACAAAGCGTTCAACAACACTGCCCTCTTTGCTAACAAAACGGAATATGAATGTCAATTGGTCCACATGAGATAAATCTGGGGTTGAATCCACAATGATAGAGTAGTATTTGCTTGCTTGCAGTTCATCTGCTATAGCCTGTTTGGTTTTTGCACCCATCAATTCAATGAATTCCTCACAAATGGTGGAGGACAGATATGAGGTATTACCTCGACCCATCTGCCCAAACTTTCTGATGTGATCCTTTAGAAAGGGATCAAATTCAGCCAGGACCTCCAGAATACCAAGGTAGTTCCCATTGAGAGGAGACCCTAACGATTCATTTTTACCCCTAAATGCAAGGCCCCTTTCTGCAAGGAATTTAATGACTGCAACAACTCTTTGTAACACCTGCCTCCAATAGCTGCTCTCTGCCTGAAACTGTTTGAACAGGTCTGCATCAACTGTGGCACCTTTGGCGCGGTTCAAGACTGCTTGCATGCAGGTTATGTGCTCAGCACTTCGCTCATGTTCACCAAATCTTTCTGAGTGTTTCCAAAGCCTGTCACAAAAGAATGCGTTTTTGGGGAAAACAGTTTGCATGCAAAGCAGTAAACATTACCAGTAGAGGGAGAGTACATCAGCCACTCTCTTTGTACTCGTTGTCCATTGGGCAAGTGTGAAGTAAAATGTTCATTGTTTAGGCATCGGGTTTTGCCTCCTAGCCCACTGTTCCTCACAGAAGCTGGATAATGGCTGTGACGGTTGTGAAATGATTTTGCACCTCTTTGAATAAGAACTTCCTTCATTGACTCAGTGAGGGTCTCAGCCCATTTAGCGGGATCACTAGGTAGAGTTGTCACTGTAGATGGTGTTGAAGAAAGATTCAGCTCATTTTCTATGCTGTCCAGAGGTGCAGTGACCTCACATTCATCCGAGCAACTGGCTACTGCTGAATTGGTTGAATCATAAGCATCAGAAGCATTTGGTTCAGTGTCTACACTTGTAGTGGTCTCAGGATCTTGGGAGCTACATGCTAGCTCAGGTGCATTGCTAACCTTAGCTGAATTTGCAGTAGCATTTATAGAATTGCTTTCAGCAGATGTCTTTGTACTGAAGAAGCTGGAGATATTTGGAACACTCTCAAGTAAAACTGATTCCTTTTTTTTCTTTTCTTGCTGAATTTTTTTTCTAGCTCCTCCACTTAAACGTTTATGATCCATATTTCCCTTCTTTCTTTGCACATTGGCTCTTTGCCTATCACAACAGATAAACCAACTATGTGTGTGTGTGTGTGTGTGTGTGTGTGTGTGTGTGTGTGTGTGTGTGTGTGTGTGTGTGTGTGTGTGTGTGAGTTTGTTTGTGTGTTTATGATCGGTGCTGCTTCCTTCAAGTGTGTGAGGTGATTTAGAAAACTAGCAACCCAGCATCAACACTCCAAAGCAGAGAATAACAGCTTACTAGCATAGACAATTGAGAGCAGAGAATCAACTGATTCGTCTGATAGACAGCAGGAGAGCAGAGTGGTCAGTGATGATAGAATCAAGAAAATGTCTAAATGGCAAGGGAACAGACTGATTTGTACTGAGGAGAAAGAGAGAGAGAGCCAATTACAGTGAAATATATTCCAAAAGAGCCAAGTGACTAGCTGAAGGCAGGGACAAATGCCTTGGAGTGACCAACAAGAGTGCAAAGTACCAAATGGCAAAATGTGGAAAGACCAACAGGCAGATCTGCTTTTACCTCTTATCTTTACAACCAAAAAGTTGCTAAATGATGTTTTCAGTCGCTAGCCAGGTATGGCCAAAAGACGCGAAATCTAGCGGCAAAGTCGGTCAATCACACTGACAGTGAAACAAATATTTTGAAAAGATAATAATTGTACACCTTTGTGCACTTTAGTCTTCTATCTAAATATTTTCACAAAGGACACCAAGGCAGCTTGCTAGCTATGATGGGAGCAACAATGTCTGATAGACAGCAGGAGAGCAGAGTGGTCAGTGATGATCCAATCAAGAAAATGTCTAAATGGCAAGGGAACAGACTGATTTGTACTGAGGAGAAAGAGAGAGCCAAGTACAGTTAAATATATTCCAGAGCCAAGTGACTAACTGAAGGCAAAGACAACAGCCAGATACCTTAGCAGAGACCAACAAGAATTCAAAGTACCTAATAGCAAGATGGCGAGACCAACACAATAAATTGTATTAGGATTTAATTTATTAACGTTAATCTTAACAGCCAAAAAGTTGCTGAATAATGTTTGTAGTCGCTAGCCAGGTATGCCCAAAACAAGAGTCGCTAAACCTAGCAGCAAAGTTGCTTAATTGCAACACACTCTAGGATTCAGGGGAATTAAGGATAATAAAGATATTAATTGTACAACTTTTTGTACTTTTTTTCTAGTTTTTTGAGTCGCCAGCCATGTATGGCCAAAAGTCGCTAATTGAATGCCAACGTTGCTTAATCGCCAACACACTGGGACTCACTGAAGGACTGACTGAATAAAAAAGATAATTAAGATAATTGTGTACTTTTCTCTTCTGATATTTTCTCTAAGGACCCCAAGCTATCTGCAAGCAGCAATAATGTCTGACAGACAGGAGAGCAGAGTGGTCAGTGATGAATGGCAAGGGAACAGGCTGATTTGTACTGAGGAGAAAGAGAGAGAGAGAGCCAATTACAGTGAAATATATTCCAAAAGAGCCAAGTGACTAGCTGAAGGCAGGGACAAATGCCTTGGAGTGACCAAGAAGAGTGCAAAGTACCAAATGGCAAAATGTGGGAAGACCAACAGGAAGATCTGCTTTTACCACTTATCTTCACAACCAAAAAGTCGCTAAATGATGTTTTTAGTCGCTAGCCAGGTATGGCCAAAAGACGCGAAATCTAGCGGCAAAGTCGGTCAATCACACAGTGAAACAAATAATTTTAAAAAGATAGTAATCGTACAATGTCTTGTACTTTTGTCTTCTTTCTTAATATTTCTCAAAGGACACCAAAATGTCGCTATCTGCAGGCAGCTTGCTAGCTATGATGGCAGCAACAATGTACCTTAGAGTGACTGACCAACAAGAGCTCAAAGTACCTAATGGCAAAATGTGGAGAGACAGACACAATAAATTGCATTAAGATGAAGAGAACTGTTGCTATTATTAATCTTAACATCAACCAGAAAGTCGCTAAATGTCACCAGCCAGGTATGGCCAAAAGTCGCTTAATTGGCCACACACAGTAACAGAGAAACTAACAAAAAAAAGATCATAAAGATAATAGTTGTACAACTGTGTGTACTTTTGTCTTCTTTCTAAATATTTTCCCAAAGGACACCAAAATGTTGCTATCTGCAGGCGGGAGCGTGCCTATGTTCCCCGGGTCCTATGTTCCCCGGGTCCTATGTTCCCCGGTTGTTCCTGGGTCTTTGTATGCGACCGGGGAACTTAGGACCCTTTTTCTAAAAAAGGGTCCTATGTTCCCTGCATTGTATCTGGCGAAATTGCGAAATTGTGCCCTGACCAAAACCATCCCTAAACCTAACCTGTCACAGGGCGTTGTGGAGCACTTTTTTTTGGCGAAATTGTGCCCTGACCAAAACTATCCCTAAACCTAACCTGTCACAGGGCGTTGTGGAGCACTTTTTTGGCGAAATTGTGCCCTGACCAAAACCATCCCTAAACCTAACCTGTCACAGGGCGTGCGGCAGCAGATAGAGCAACTCAAACGCGAACTTCCTTCCTTCGACAACTTAAACGCGTCTCTGTCATGCGTGTCTGCGTGCGTCTTACTTAGTCGCGCATTGGAAGCAGCGGGGAACATAGAACCCTTTTCTGGAAAAAGTGTTGTACGTTCCCCGCAGCGGGGAACATAGAACCCTTTTTTTTAAAAAGGGTCCTTAGTTCCCCGGTAGAGGGGAACATAGGACCCGGGTAACATAGGGACGGGGAACATAGGGATGACCCGCTGCAGGCAGCTTGCTAGCTATGATGGCAGCAACGATGTCTGCCAGACAGGAGAGAGTGGTCAGTGACGATCGAATCGAGAAAATGACAAAATGGGTCAAAGACCAAAAAGTTATTAACTGACAGCAGTGACAAATGTCAGACTGTAAACTTTCTCGAAAGAAAAGGACAAAATGGGAAGATGCTGATAATAACAGCAAAATGGAAAATATAAGAATTTCCAAGTAATGCTCAACTCAAGTGTGTGTGTGTGTGTGTGTGCGCGCGTTAAACTTCTTGTTGAATGATTTCAAATTATCTCTGAGTCTGAACTGAGGGAAAGGAAACCAAATTTTGAGCAGTCTCTCACGAGTTCAAAATACCAAATGAGGAGATTCTAAAAGAACAGACCGGTTTATGAAAGACTCGATGGGGGAGGGGCACAGCTAAGAATACTTGAGTGAGATTCTGTGATCCAAATTCGAGATAGAGCTTTTTGATAATGATAATTTGTCAGAGTAAGGTTGTGTAATCAAAATTTGAGAATGAGCTTTGTCAATCAATCAAGAATATTTGCATTAAGTTCTGTGATCAAAATTCAGAAACAACCTTTAATAATTGATAAAGAATATGTGAGTGAGGTTGTGTGATCCATCCAATTTGAGAATTAGCTTTGATAATAATGATTGAGAGCCTCTGGCCCTCTGTGGATCATGGCCGCGGGGCCAATTTTGCCTGGCCCCTTGGGGCCTCTGTGGGTCGTGGCCGCGGGGCCAAGTTGGCCTGGCCCCTTGGGGCCTCTGACCCTCTATGGATCGGGGCCAAGTTGGCCTGACCCCTCGGGGCCTCTGGCCCTCTATGGATCATGGCCGCGGGGCCAAGTTGGCCTGACCCCTTAGGACCTCAGGCCCTCTGTGGGTCGCGGCCGCAGGGCCAAGTTGACCTGGCCCCTTGGGGCCTCTTACCCTCTATGGATCGTGGCCGCGGGGCCAAGTTGACCTGGCCCCTTGGGGCCTCTGGCCTTCTGTGGCTCGCGGCCGCGGGGCCAAGTTGGCCTGGCCCTTTGGGGCCTCTGGCCTTCTGTGGGCCGTGGCCGCGGGGCCAAGTTGGCCTGGCCCCTTGGGGCCTCTGACCGTCTATGGATCGTGGCCGCGGGGCCAAGTTGACCTGGCCCCCTGGGGCCTCTGACCCTCTATGGATCGTGGCCGCGGGGCCAAGTTGGCCTGGCCCCTTGGGGCCTCTGACCGTCTATGGATCATGGCCGCGGGGCCATGTTGGCCTGGCCCCTTGGGGCCTCTGGCCCTCTGTGGGTCGCGGCCGCGGGGCCAAGTTGACCTGGCCCCTTGGGGCCTCTTACCCTCTATGGATCATGGCCGCGGGGCCAAGTTGGCCTGGCCCCTTGGGGCTTAAGATTATTATTTTTGCAAAAGTAGTTTTGCTTGGGTCGCGGCCGCGGGGCCAAGTTGGCCTGGCCCCTTGGGGCCTCTGGCCCCCTGGGCCTGGGCCCGGTAGGCCCGGTCATTAATCCACCTATGGGACCCATTACCTCCCTGCTTGGCACTCAGCATTAAGGGTTGGAATTGGGGGTTAAATCACCAAAAATGATTCCCGGGCGCGGCCACCGCTGCTGCCCACTGCTCCCCTCACCTCCCAGGGGGTGATCAAGTGTGATGGGTCAAATGCAGAGAATAATTTCTCCACACCTAGTGTGTGTGTGTGACAATCATTGGTACTTTAACTTTAACTTTATGTTTTCTCACATACTATACACAAATAATTGCGCAAAAGTGGATTGTTATCTAAGTTCCAGTGTGTCAGCGAGTCGTGTAAAATAAGTTTAAACGCGTGAGTGAAAAACGTGTGTATTCTGGATGCGTGACAAATAACACAGATAACTTCCTGCTGATTGTGAAAATTCCGCGTTTGACGTGTGATGACTTTTCACATAGTTTAGATGACACATGTTACATAACTTATTGTTTGTGTGACCAGCCTGGTTTTCAAAACACCATTTTATATTACATTTTCCCACATGCAAACAACATTGTTTTTATTTTTCTACCTTTTTAAAAGTTGTATTGCTCTGCTAGCTTTATATTCAACTGTAATATTTAGAATTTCACAATAAAGGCAATTTTTTTCCCCTGTTTTACCCACTTTTCTTTTTCCAGAATGACTTTCTTCTGGCTTCCGATTGGCTAAAATTGCTTCACTGCTTGGAGGTTATAGCGCCACCTGTTGCTTTGGCATGGTCTTGGAAGTCTGAAAAGAGATGCACAAATTGAGAAAAATGTGTGTATTTAAAACTGCTGTAAATAGATGGTATTCATATATGTTGTCACTTCAAACTACATCTGCCTAAAATAGACACCACTATTAATAGAAACAGTAATGTAGTGCTTTTAATGGGGGGAAAGTAGCATCATCTGGTAGACAAATATAAAATACACAATTGAAGACAAGTACATTTTTTTGGATAATCCACTGTACTTTTGTAAGACAAACACACATATGTTTTTCTTTTTTTTGTATTCTAACTTGTAAATAAATGTAAGCAAAAGCCATCTAACAACTGAGGTAATGGTAATTCGCTCTATTACGCCTATAAAGCATTCTCACAAAAACCTCCATCAGGCACATGCATAATAACACATAATATTTATGTATTTTGCTCATTTGTGTTCATTTCACAGACGCATCACAACATTCGCGATTTCCTTCGACAACAACAACTACTACTAATCATGGCATACTTTGCGAGAGACAACAATGACTACTTTGGGTAACATTATGATCCAGAACCTTGTATTTTTGAGCCTAAACATACAGAGGATGAGCTTCACATTATAGAAGCTGAGTCATAAACAGATCCCGCAAGTATTGCTAAGCGCTGAACAAGAAATACAAATTACAAACATAACAATGAATATCACTTACTGTACAATGTCTGCTCTCAATGGGATGCCGACTGATGGGATGTTCATATTTTCCACGTTTAAATGAAGAATTCATCATAATCCTCACGCAGATTATAAAAAAAAACAGAAACAACCAACTTTTCGTGTTTTTCTCGCCATCTCCGGGTCTAAGTTGAATGGCTAAGTTGCTCTCGGTTTACGGTCACGACCTTCTACTATACAAGTGAGAGGCATGATTTATGATCTAGAAATACATTTGACCAACTCAGCGGCGATGCAGCAACTCACAATCTCAGTATGTCAATAGCTACATAAGATAGTTAACTCTCTGTGAACACGGCGCCTCTAAAAGTACTTCCTCTGTGTTGGCGCTTATAATAACAATATCACTAATAACTTGGGTAATATCCAGGTGAATACAAGTAAAATTAAATTTTGTTGGCAGTTTTTGCATGCTTTTCGAGGGCTTTATGGGCGAAATCGAAGTCTACCATTAGCTGCATTGTTTGCCGCCTGGTACTTGCCATATATTACTCATTTGGATGCATCAGTGGTCTAGTGGTTAGAGTGTCCGCCCTGAGATCGGTAGGTTGTGAGTTCAAACCCCAGCTGAGTCATACCAAAGACTATAAAAATGAGACCCATTACCTCCCTGCTTGGCACTCAGCATCAAGTGTTGGAATTGGGGGTTAAATCACCAAAAATGATTCCCGGGCGCGGCCACCGCTGCTGCTCACTGCTCCCCTCACCTCCCAGGGGGTGAACAAGGGGATGAGTCAAATGCAGAGGACAAATTTCACCACACCTAGCGTGTGTGTGACTTTCAGTGGTACTTTAACTTAACTTTTAACTTTAATTAAAAAAAGAAAGACGTGTCTTGTTGTCACACATAATGATTGTGAATGATAGGCAAAATTTTTAAAAAAAAGCGCAGTTCCCCTCTAAGACACAGAGTAGCATTAAGATAAAGGTGGGAACAGGAACTGTTAACATAAGAATCACTTTAGTGTATGTCAACATAAATGTTGGACGGAAGAAAAAAAATGGCCACCATAAACAAAGCTGGGTTGTAGTAAAGCTTAGTGGTGCAAACAATCAGCAGTCACATCTCTGCATCATCGTTGACGATAAATAAACGCTGACATGCGTGACATGCCAAAACTTAGTCCCTTGTTTACAGCAGCAACAATCTTACCAAGCCCGCATCGTGGCGGCGAGATGGTTCCGCTAATGACGGCGAGCCGGACGAGCAACAGGAGGCCTGAAAGTTGACCTGCACAGAAAGTGCACACACAGGCAGAGGATGGCGCCTCAACTCAAGAGTTAGCAGATGCACTGGTAACACAATACACACTTTTATTTCTTTCAACAATACTTAGTTTACATATACCAAGTTATGATAGCATTATCTTAGCTTATTTTTTGTCACTTACAACAAACTCATGTATACCACAGTCCAGTTGTATCAAATATAGAAAGGCTTACAAGTTAAAGCTTTAATTTGAAACTATGGTTTTATATATATTTTTGGTTTTCTTCTGAAAATGCACATTTTGTTTTGTTTTATTTTAAAAAAAACATGTTTTTTTATTCATTTTTTTATTAAATTAAAATACTATAACATTTTACTTCTGTGACAGAAAAATCGATATTTTATGATAATAAATAATAATATAAAGTATGTTTCTTTTTTA
Source organism: Entelurus aequoreus (assembly GCF_033978785.1). Lineage (NCBI taxonomy): Eukaryota > Metazoa > Chordata > Actinopteri > Syngnathiformes > Syngnathidae > Entelurus > Entelurus aequoreus. The sequence goes on from NC_084734.1 coordinate 35,309,796, forward strand.
GCGTCAAACATTTTGAAGACACAGATTGATTATCCATGAATTGATTAACGTGGACCCCGACTTAAACAAGTTGAAAAACTTATTGGGGTGTTACCATTTAGTGGTCAATTGTACGGAATATGTACTGTACTGTGTAAACTCTACTGTTTTATATAATGTATTCTCTTCCTTTGCAATCTGCTAATAAAAGTTTCAATCAATCAATGTAAAAATTTAAAACAAATGTTTACATTAAATAAAAAATAACTAAATACAATAAAATATATACAATTATTATTTGTATCTTTTTAAGCTTTAACCAAAGCACATCTCCTGAGTTGTAACAACTGAATAAAAAGAAAACACAATTGATGATCTGGAGTGAGATTGATAGCTCTATAAAAGAATCACATTCTTTAAACATTTTCAAAAAGCGTTTTAAGCTAAATGTATTGCGACGTTATGCTCAGTACATTTAGCACACCCTTTATGGTTGAGGAATTCACATTAGTCGCATAATTTTGGTCTTGACCTCTGTATGTATGATGAGATTATAGCAGATACTCAAGATGCAACCTTTTAAAGGCCTACTGAAACCCACTACTACCGAAAACGCAGTCTGATAGTTTATATATCAATGATGAAATCTTAACATTGCAACACATGCCAATACGGCCGGGTTAGATTAGTAAAGTGCAATTTTAAATTTCCCGCAAAATATCCTGCTGAAAACGTCTCGGTATGATGACGCCTGCGCGTGATGTCACAGATTTTAGCTGACATTTTGGGACACCATTGTGGCCAGCTATTAAGTCGTCTGTTTTCATCGCAAAATTCCACAGTATTCTGGACATCTGTGTTGATGAATCTTTTGCAATTTGTTTAATGAACAATGAAGACAGCAAAGAAGAAAGCTGTAGGTGGGAAGCGGTGTATTAGCGGCCGGCTGCACTTTTAACTGTGCGCTTCTAGGGATGACCTTTTTTGCAGAACGGACTCTAATATCAACAAAAGAAACAATAATGAAATACAGAACTCTGTCTGTCTGCAAATAAATAAATACATCCAATTAAATGGTGAGCCGAGGATGTCGTTGTGGCTTGTGCAGCCCTTTGAGACACTCGTGATTTAAGGCTATATAAATAAACTTTGATTGACTTTGATTGAGAAATATTAAAAAAAGAATACACAAGGTAAAAATTAAAATGAGGACAAAATTAAATGCATATTCTGAGATATGAAAGGAAGACATGCAGTAGCCAATGCGAAAAATGTTTTTTTCCATGTACCGCTCACAGAAAATAGGCTCTTTGGGTCCTTTTTCAGGTTTGTTTTTCCAATAGAGCCGTATGGCTAACACGTTTAAAAATTTTTTTTGGAAAAACGCAAGTTCACCTTTTAGTCAGGTTCAAGAGGAAGATGATTATCAGCGATGACTTGTTTTTAAAGAGGGAGTGGTTCCTTGACATGTCATTTGGGGGGAGGGGGCTCTGTTTGTAGTGTCAATGTTTACAGTGACACACTGGATGACTCCGCACTACACTGTGTGCGTGCGTGCGTGTGTGTGTGTGTGTGTGTGTGTGTGTGTGTGTGTGTGTGTGTGTGTGTGTGTGTGTGTGTGTGTGTGTGTGCGTGCATGCGTGTGCATGTGCGTGCGTAAAGAATCATCAGCATGAACACAAAACAAATGTTACACTCGATGAGCAGATGTGAATGTTTTTAGAAATGACTTTAGCATAAAAAAAATATGTTTGTTGATCACCAAGGGCTTTTAGGGTCATGTTTGTTGACGTGAAATGACGTGTTCTTTGTCACACTAGAGGAAAAGTTAGGATAAGTGGTGTAACGTGATGTAATAAGTGACCAACAACAAACCCTGGCCGCTGTCTCCGTCCACAGGCCTCATTTGTGTTGCAAATTAGAGAAATGCAAATTGGGGTCACTAGGGCATATTTTGTCTGTTTTATACACTTGCCTATTTTTAATTATTCCCATTTTTTTAAGGTCACTTTTAGAGTTACTCTTATTAATGTAATGTGTGTTTTGTTGTTGTTGTTGTTGATTTTAATATTCAAGTTTTTATCCGAGGTCAAAAGTCATCAGCTGCTGGCACGACTTTGCTGCCACCTAGCGGCCATCCCTGCCACTGACCTAGTAAACACTACACCATTCACATATTGTTGCATGTGGAGTAGTGTGGAAACGTGTAGTTTTTTTTTGTGTATTGTTAACAGCGCTCAGAAGGTTCCAGAAAAGAAGGTGAGCTGGGCAAATATACGCAAATATGTACCACGGGATACCGTTTTTACCCGCCAATAGCAGACCAGCATGCTGATGTATGCAATGGTACCGTATGTGGAACCACATGACAACATCACCGTGTCCATCTGGGATTGGTGTAACAATAATAGTTATTATTATACGCCTACAATTAAGCATACATTGTGATTTTCTTAGTACTGTACTCAAAAGATTTCTAGGTCAATTTCTTTCAAAACCAGTGAAGTTGGCACGTTGTGTAAATCGTAAATAAAAACAGAATACAATGATTTGCTGATCCTTTTCAAACTATATTCAATTGAATAGACTGCAAAGACACGATAATTAACGTTCGAACTGGAAAACTTAATTTTTTGCAAATATTAGCTCATTTGGAATTTGATGCCTGCAACATGTTTAAAAAAAGCTGGCACGAGTGGCAAAAAAGACTGAGAAAGTTGAAGAATGCTCATCAAACACTTAGTTGGAACATCCCACAGGTCAACAGGCTAATTGGGAACAGGTGGGTGCCATGATTGGGTATAAAAGCAGCTTCCATGAAATGCTCAGTCATTCACAAACAAGGATGGGATGAGGGTCACCCCTTTGTGAACAAATGTGTGAGCAAATTGTCGAACAGTTTAAGAACATTTCTCAACCAGCTATTGCAAGGAATTTAGGGATTTCACCATCTAAGGTCTGTAATATCATCAAAAGGTTCAGAGAATCTGGAGAAATTACTGCACGTAACATTGAATGCCCGTGACTTTCGATCCCTCAGGCGGTACTGCATCAAAAAGCGACATCAGTGTGTAAAGGATATCACCACATGGGCTCAGGAACACTTCAGAAAACCACTGTCAGTAACTACAGTTTGTCGCTACATCTGTAATTGCAAATTAAAACTCTACTATGCAAAGCGAAAGCCATTTATCAACAACACCCAGAAACGCAGCCGGCTTCTCTGGGCCCAAGCTCATCTAAGATGGACTGATGCACAGTGGAAAAATGTTCTGTGGTCTGATGAGTCCACATTTCAAATTGTTTTTGGAAACTGTGGACGTCGTGTCCTCCGGAACAAAGAAGAAAAGAACCACTGGATTGTTATAGGCGCAAAGTTAAAAAGCCAGCATCTGTGATGGTATGGGGGTGTATTAGTGCCCAAGACATGGGTAACTTACATCCGTGAAGGCACCATTAATGCTGAAAGGTACATACAGGTTTTGGAGCAACATATGTTGCCATCCAAGCAACGTCTTTTTCATGGATGCCCCTGCTTATTTCAGCAAGACAATGCCAAACCACATGTTACAACAGCGTGGCTTCTTAGTAAAAGAGTGCGGGTACTAGACTGGCCTGCCTGTAGTCCAGACCTGTCTCCCATTGAAAATGTGTGGCGCATTATGAAGCCTAAAATACCACAACGGAGACCCCGGACTGTTGAACAACTTAAGCTGTACATCAAGCAAGAATGGGAAAGAATTCCACCTGAAAAGCTTCAAAAATTGGTCTCCTCAGTTCCCAAACGTTTACTGAGTGTTGTTAAAAGGAAAGGCCATGTAACACAGTGGTAAAAATGCCCCTGTGCCAACTTTTTTGCATTGTGTTGCTGCCATTCAATTCTAAGTTAAAGGCCTACTGAAATGAGATTTTCAGTAGGACTTTAATGGCTTTAACGGGGATAGCAGATCCATTCTATGTGTCATACTTGATCATTTCGCGATATTGCCATATTTTTGCTGAAAGGATTTAGTAGAGAACATCGACGATAAAGTTTGCAACTTTTGGTCGCTGATAAGAAAAGCCTTGCCTGTACCGGAAGTAGCGTGACGTCACCGGTTGAAGAGCTCCTCACATCTGCACATTGTTTACACCAGCAGAGAGAGCGATTCGGACCGAAAAAGCGACGATTACCCCATTAATTTGAGCGAGGATGAAAGATTTGTGGATGAGGAAAGTGAGAGTGAAGGATTAGAGTGCAGTGCAGGACGCCAGGGTGTATCTTTTTTCGCTCTGACCGTAATTTAGGTACAAGGACTCATTGGATTCCACACTTTCTCCTTTTTCTATTGTGGATCACGGATTTGTATTTTAAACCACCTCGGATACTATATCCTCTTGAAAATGAGAGTTGAGAACGTGAAATGGACATTCACAGTGACTTTTATCTCCATGACAATACTTTGGTGAAGCACTTTAGCTTCGGAGCTAACGTGATAGCATCGTGCTTAACTGCGGATAGAAACAGAAGAAATAAGCCCCTGACTGGAAGGATAGACAGAAGATCAACAATACTACTATTACTTCTACTATCAGGAGACACCGAACCAAACCCTGGACCTGTAACCACACGGTTAATGCTGTCCAGCCTGGCGAAGCCTAGCAATGCTGTTGCTAACAACGCCATTGAAGCTAACTTAGCTACGAGACCTCGACAGAGCTATGCTAAAAACATTAGCTATCCACCTACGCCAGCCCTCATCCGCTCATCACCACCCGTGCTCACCTGCGTTCCAGCGATCGACGGCGCGACGAAGGACTTCACCCGATCATCGGTGCGGTCGGCGGCTAGCGTCGGATAGTGCGTCTGCTATCCAACTCAAAGTCCTCTTGGTTGTGTTGCTGTAGCCAGCCGCTAATACACCGATCCCACCTACAGCTTTCTTCTTTGCTGTCTTCATTGTCCATTAAACAAATTGCAAAAGATTCACCAACACAGATGTCCAGAATATTGTGGAATTATGCGATGAAAACAGACGACTTAAGCTGGCCACCGTGCTGTTCCAAAATGTCTGCTTCAACCCGTGACGTCACGCGCAAACGTCATCATACCGAGAAGTTTTCAGCCGGATATTTCCCGGGAAACTTGAAATTGCACTTTATAAGTTAACCCGGCCGTATTGGCATGTGTTGCAATGTTAAGATTTCATCATTGATATATAAACTATCAGCCTGCGTGGTCGGTAGTAGTGGGTTTCAGTAGGCCTTTAATGATTATTTGCCAAAAAAAATTAGTTTCTCAGTTCAAACATTAAATATCTTGTCTTTGCAGTCTATTCAATTGAATATAAGTTGAAAAGGATTTGCAAATCATTGTATTCTGTTTTTATTTACGATTTACACAACGTGCCAACTTCACTGGTTTTGGGTTTTGTACAATAAGAATGAGAATACTACTACTAATAAACATGCTGTGCAATTAGATTGTTTATCATGTATTCATTGATTTGTGGCAGCCCACCACATACACATTTAGATCGCCACAAATAGATGCACACTGGATGGGATTGTCCACTTGTGGTCACAAGTACAGTAAATGTTTTTTTGTAACAGAGTTTGTACACACCTGCTGGTCCGCCAGAGAATAAGAAGACCTAGGAGGGATCAGTGTTGATGACCCATGATCTTTTTCAAAAAAACAACTGTTGACAAATATCGCTACTTTGGCTGGTCTTATTGTGCACTTTTGGAGACGTTAACGCAATCAAAAAGCACTTACAGGCAGCTCGGTCTTGCTTAAATCGTACAAAAAAACATTAAGAGGCAACAGTAATTTTTTAATAATTTTCTTAACATATCTGTTTTGCTTTTCCATGGCTTTTACAGCCTCCATAAAAATTACACGCACATGCGTCACGGCCAATTATGGAAATTACACGGTGACATAATCTAGCATGTTTCCCCCGCCACTAATGATTGCAAAATTGAGCGTTACTCTTAATAGTATTGATTATTGATCTTGTTACAGTAAGTATTCCTAGGATTTCCACATAGCTCGACCCAAAATAGTGCAAAATATTTTGCTAATATTAAATAAAAACGTGTAGCAGCACATTTTTTTTGTCAGAATGTTTTCATTTTGGGCGACAAAAGTGGTTCTCAAACTTTTCGCCACCTCAAAAAGATTTAACTTTGGCAAATTCATTAATTGGCTTGTAACGTATCAGGGAAGCTGAATATAAAATTTGAATTTAATTAATTAATTTGTGCATAATTGATTCATCTGGAGAAGTTTAAAATAAACCTATCTTTTTTTGAACAACGTTGGTGTTCCAAGTAGCAGGAGACAGGGCCCACATACCACCAGTGGTACTCCTAATTTCCTTCAGTGGAATTTTGTACGCAGCACCCGCATATGGAATAATGTAAGTATGCGGCAGCCATTGTGAGATACATATTGTTAAAACCAATACATTTTATAGATTGAAAAAATAATAATAATAATATTAAAAGCCTCCAGTTCAGCTTTGTGTTATTAGCGTCACCATTTTCAACTTGTTTTCCCTTTTATTCCGCTTTTTATGTTGAATAAAAAATGAGTATTAGTATTTTTGGAATGGGCCTGGGGGCACTTAAACGCTTAGCTCACCCCTGCTTTTATTAGTAGAAAAGTACCCTAATTGACGACGATTTAACATTTGGTGCATTTAAGATATTTAATTAAGATCATGAATTTCCTCAATCACTGCGCCTGTGCTGTAATCGCCTTCCTAAATATACAATGCAATACAATGGAGGTATCACTAGTACTAGTACACATACTTTTATCAACATTACCGGTATTTGTTGGAAAAGGAAACACTATTAAATTATTTTTTTTTACAAAACAAAAGCTCCCCCTTATTAAGATGCCTGGTCCCTTCTGCAGTTGAGTAAAAAACACACATATATGTATGAGGATGTGTTGAGTGTGTTTAATTACTAGTTGAAGGAAACAAATACAATAAACAAGTGTTTCAGTCTGATCAAATAGCTCTTTAAGGCTTTACAGAGTTAGCTTAGAAGACAAAAGAATAAATGCACCGATTTCGTGTTACAAAAGTATTATTGTTGATCTTGGTTTTCAGGAAACACTGATACGCTTTCTTCTTTTTGGCATGTGAGGTTATTTTAAGTTGTACACTCCAATACTAAATGGAACAGATGCAACACATTATAAAAAATAATATAATTTTTACAATGGCAGCTTTGAGCTTTACTAACTTGAGTACATAAATACAAATTAGCACCCAATAGGAAGTGCAAAATGTATCAAAAGTGAAAAATACGTTATCAATATCATCATAGGTGTTGTGTAAAAGCTTAAAAAACATAAGACCATTGATATACAGTATTAATAGATTTTGTCCTATCTTTTCTACTTTGTGTGTATATATATATATATATATATATATATATATATATATATATATATATATATATATATATATATATATATATATATGTATATATATATATATATATATATATATATATATATATATATATATATATATATATATATATATATATATATATATATATATATATATATATATATATATATATATATATATATATATATATATATATATATATATATATATATATATATATGTATTTATTTATTTATGGCTGCTTTTGTGCCAACAGTATTGTGCAAGTATTCACATAATCGTGTGCCATCATCCACAACTTTTAGTTAACACATCTCAGTGTTTTTTTTTTTTAATTTGAGTAATTTTTTCACCAAGACTCCACTGCACTGTGCAGTTTTAGTACTTCCCAGCAGTGGGCGACATTTCTCCCCTAAACCAGCTCTCCTGTCCTCACAAGGGATGAAAACATCCTGGAGACCCAACCAGGAGGTGGACAAGCCCCCCCCCTGTCCTCCCCGTTAAGAAATAGAGATCACTTCATGATACACCAGGGGGATTATGGGATGTCGTCTTCTTCAGGCTCCGGCTGTGTTTGGGGGTGTGGCGTGTTGCGAGCGTGCAGCATACGCCTCCAGCGGGCTTTGTTGGTGTGCAGGTGACGCATCATGGTGCTGCTGAGCGTGCTGCGCTCGGTGAAGCGGTGCCATTCGTCGAAGAGCGGCTCCACAATGTAAGAAATGAAACCTACGATAACACAGAGCCCGTCAGCACACACACTCCCCTCGTGCTGAGCCAGCCCCTGACATAAACACATTGAGCGCTGGTTTCGGGCCACAACCACTACAGGGGGCCACATAATTAAGGCAAGCCGTTACTTCAGTAGCTGATGAGCAACATGGTCATCGTGCTCTGCAGGTGTTTGCTTGTTCTACTTTGATGGACTGAATTGCCTCCTGGATACAAATATACTTTGTTTTGCTAAACTTTGAATCTGCAATGTGTCAACATGTCCTTTGTAATAGTTTTAGTTTGGTTTAGCAGCATTGCGGCCGGGACCATTAAAAAGCCCATAGAGATAATTGCTAATTTAGCATCTCTTCAAACGCCGTCATCGTGACAGATTTACCGCCGCATTTCTAAAATGACAATACTATTCAAGTTTATATTGTAGCTAAATCTTTGCCGTAAAGATTTGGTGTCTAAAAAAACAGTTTTTTCATAGTTTTTGCACATTTATTGTGTTTTGTTTACTTTTTGAATTAATACCGAAGCGGTATAGTACCCTATTTTCCGGACCATAAGGCGCACCCAAATACAGATCAGCAGGTACCAGAAGGTAACAAAAGTTGCTTTTGCATAATATTGCGAAACAAAATGCCAGATAATATGTCTTACCTTATACACACGCCATAATAATACTTGTATGTTTAATGCGCCGACAATCCATCAAGCGGTGCGGCTTCATAGCTTACCAAAGTCCTACTAAAACATGTTGATAGAATTTTAAGCGCCGTGTGTAGTGTTCTATATTTTCAATGGAACATATAAAATGTTGGTGTTGTTTACTTGAGTCATATTGCCATTAGGGCTGGGATATATCGAATATACTCGATATATCGCGGGTTTGTCTCTGTGTGATGTAGAAAATGACTAAATCGTAATATCAGAGTATACGTTCTCACGCAGTTGCTTTTAGCTGCGGGCATTACACTACATGCGTTTCTCACTCTTTCTTGTCTCTCCTTCTCACAGAGACGTAAAACAAGCGCACCTTGTTACATACGTCACATAGTGTCGCGCGTGCAACGTCATACGCCCTCGCCGAGCAGAGAGGTAGCGGCATGGCTAACGTTAGCTGTGATGCAAGCGGAGCGGTGCTAGTGGTAATACAAGAGAGAGAAGGTGCGAATCTGATAACAAATGAAGGAAGAATTAATTCCCAAGAAAAACAACATGGGGTCCATCGTCTGGCGGTGGTTTGGCCTCAAGCGGAAAGATGTTGAACAGACAACCGTAAATTGTCAAGTATGCGGCAAAAGCGTTGGTACAAAAAGAAGCAGCACTACTAATTTTTAGCATCATTTGAAAAGTCACCCGCTAGAGAATGAAGAGTGCTTGAAACTCCGAATGTCAACAACTTAAATGCCGAAGCAACCAGCACTGACCCAATTGAGCCTGGCGTCTTCCTTTTCCAGATCAACACTGTATGAAAAAAAATAGTCAACAACGGAAGGAGATAACGTCTGCAGGAACCTACCACACAGCGAAGGACATACACTATTTGATTTCCTATTATGCAGCTCATTTTTATTTGACAGTTAATGAAATATATTGTGTGACATCATGCACAAAAGTGCACTTTATTTGTTTTAAACTATTGTAGTGGCGTTCTGTACAAAAAGTGCACTTTAATTTAGTGTTGTTTTGATATGTCATCTTAGTGACATTATGCACAAAAGTGCACTCACAGCTGGTTTTAAAATGTCTCTTGCACTTTCTGTTTTGGAAATGACAGGAATGTTTGTGCCACTGCTTAATAACCACAGTTCTGGTAAATTGACTTAGTTGTGATTTCCCTCCCTGCATTAAAGTTTAAAATGAGCATATATTAATGCAGTATGAACAACAATGTTTTAATGTAGACACATAATCATCATACTGGTGTGATTATATGCATCAATTGTTATTTCAAGGTCAAGGCAAAATATTGAGATATATATCGTATATCGTGACATGGCCTAAAAATATTGAGATATTAATAAAAGGCCAGATCGCCCAGCCCTAGTTGCCATCATAGTGCAGCCTACACTTATCTCTTATGTTTGACAGCCATCAACTGGTCAAACTTATAATTACACCATGTACCAAATAAAATAGTTTCGACGTCGGTAAGCTCAACAAAACTTATTCCTTACATTAGGCGCACCGGGTTATAAGGCGCACTGTCGAGTTTTGAGGGAAAAAAAGGATTTTAAGTGCGCCTTATAGTCCGTAAAATACCGTAGTTTTGAATTGGCTTCAGTGCAGTAGGACATATAGAACACTTTTCTTTCCCTTTTGGACCAATCAACCTATTTGTATTACCTTTTCATAAAAACTTTGGACGTTATCTGAAATATAAACCCATGATGGTTATGGTTTGAGTTTATTTTGAACAAGTATACAGATACAGTATGATACATCATATAATCCATATTCTCATTTGTCTTTACAATATGTTTACAAAGGAGTAGGAAGAAGCAAATCTTGTTTAATCCTACCCCTTTTCAAATTAATAGCAATTACAAACACATATGTTCACTTCCTGTTCTCATTTTGTAACACAATTTACATCAATCCAGGATTAATAAACATTTTGGATTAAACTGAATTGTAGTTGTCAATGTAGTCCTTATCTATTGTTAATACATGACTATTCATAGTAAATACAAATCTTTACAAACCTCGTAAAATATTACTTAAACATTATTTCTTCATATCTAATTATAAACGTATATGAACTGCATTTTTGTTGATTTTGGCTTTTATGCACACACTCAGGCTCCCATTGCCAAATCTATTTGTGGTCGCCAAGAGTTTTACAGTAAACCCATGTTTACCGCTGTTAATTTGCCCTGGTAAAGTAAATCCTGCAAAGCAGGAATTGTGAATTATAAATGTAATATTCTCATAACTCGAGCATAAAAAAACTGTTTACGACTTTCTATATTTATCCTTTATATACGGTTTTAAACATTAAGAAAGCCCTATAGAAACGAAATAACACCCTCTTAGTCACCATTATATGCCGCTAAATTTGAAGCGGGATATGGCGAGGGACGATTATTATAATACACACTAGGCTAACCCTCACCCCTAGCACAGGGGTGTCAAACTCATTTTAGACCAGAGGACACAAGGAGGAAAATCTATTCACAATTGGGGCGGACTGGTAAAATCATGGCACGATAACTTAAAAATAAAGATAACTTCAGATTGTTTTCTTTGTTCAAAAATAGACCAAGTACATTCAGATTTTTTTTTACTTTTTTTTTTTTAATTACCTCTTGGAGTTAATAGTATTCTATCTACCAAATTTTTAGCAAATTTTTATACTTCGCAAACTCATCTCGCTGGCCGGATGAAACCTGTTCGCCGGCCAAGTTGTACGTTTGACACCCCTGCCCTAGCGTGTTCCACGAGTATCATTAAAGACCCAAATGGGGCCACAAACAAAAACCCTGCCTTCGTGCATGTGTGCGTATAGAGGTGTTGCAGGCCATAAGACTCACCATTCTGGATGGCTGGGACCGAGTCCACTCGTTGGTCGCACAGAGGACTGATCTCCAAGTCAAATTTCCTCTCCAGGTCACCTATACAAGACAATAAACCAAATAATTGAATACAGAATTTGACAACATTTTTTTGTAAAATAAAGGCCTTTTAACATAAAAAATGTTGAATTTGGACACAAGAAAAAAAAGACATGACAAGAGAAGTCGACTGTACGCAGGAAGTGAGTGGACTCACGTTCAAAGCAGCAAGACTCTGGCGTGTCCCAATACTTTTGTCAGTTGTTAGCAAAGGAATTGTTTTAAAGTGGTTTCCTTCTTTATAAATTTGTATGAGCCATAATATTACTTTAAAGGGGGCCTAAGGTGATTTTCATCTTTTCTGACTTACAAATGTTACAATGTTGATACTTGTAACATTTGGCACTCAAGGCCAAAGTGTCAAATCATAAGGTGCATGCATTTTGGCGTGAGCTTTCATGCAGTTTTGGATGCCTCTGTTGGCTGGCTTTGCAGTCTGACGACGTTGTGATGTCACCGCAAGGTGGAGGCACTTATTTGGAAATTAAGTATAGCTCTCAGCCAGAGGGGGAATATATCCTCCTCCTCTGCTTCAGGCTATGAGGAAACACAAAAAAAGGGAGGATAAAGCACCATATTATTTTATTTTAATCCTATAATAACACCAACGTGCGCCAGGCAGTCACATAAATGCGGCAAAAAGCAGATTTTTCTATCCAGAGTCTGAAACAATCTGACAAGTGTACAGTACCTAATGTTGTGAGTAGGGATGTCATGGTATGAACATTTGTTATCACAGTTAGTGTGACCAAAAAAAACTAAGGTGATCAAAATTTTCTAAAAGTACTTACCGTATTTTCCGGACTATAAGGCGCTATTAAAATCCTTTTTTTCCTCAAAACTCGACAGTGCACCTTATGTAAGGAATAAGTTTGGTTGAGCTCACCCACCTCGAAGCTATTTTATTTGGTACATGGTGTGATATGTGTGACCAGTAGATGGCAGTCAAACATAAGAGATAAGTGTAGCCTGCACTATGATGGGTCTCAAGTAAACAACACCAACATTTTAAATGTTGCATTGAAAATATAGAACATTACACACGGCACTCAAAAATCTATCAAAATGTTTTAGTACGACTTTGGTAAGCTATGAAGCCGCACCGCTTGAAGGATTGTCGGCGCAATAAACATACGAGTATTATTATGGTGTGTGTATAAGGTAAGACATTATCTGACGTTTTGTTTCGCAATATTATGCAAAACCAACCTTCCTTACCTTCTGGTACCTGCTGATCTGTATTTTGGATCTGCGTAAATCCTACAAAATTGTGCGCGTCCACGCCGACGCCGTAGTTGATAAGCTTCTTCGTCCTGAGCTGTTGCCATTTCTAATATAAAGTATTGTAAAGTTCTTACTTATATCTGTCATTAATTCGCCCTAAAAGCGCTAAAACATACCGGTATAGTGAGTTTACATTATTCACCTAAGGAACTTTAGTTATTAGAGAGTTCCGGTCGGACGTTTTTTCACGGGACACATTTCCGGTGTGGTTGTTTCCGTATGAGGAGATGCTGCTCCGTTATTGATTTAAGTAAAGTCTGAATGTCATTAAAACAGTTAGCTCCATCTTTTGACACTTCTTCCACTCCCGTCCTTGCACGCTACACCGCTACAACAAAGATGACGGGGAGAAGACGCTGCCAAAATGAGCCACGTAAATAAGACCGCCCACAAAACGGCGCATCCTGAAGCGACTGTCAGAAAGCGGCTTGAAGATAGATAGATAGTACTTTATTGATTCCTTCAGGAGAGTTCCCTGATCTGTAAAACATCATCTATGGACACAAGAGATATACAATAACAGCAAATGTAAACATTTTGCAAGATGGCTCCTGATGGCCATAAAACGTAACTGCACTTTTTGTCCATATAGATAAAAATAGAGTTCATATATGAGCTCTAGTCTTGCACATAGGGCAGCACGATAATGGCCAAAATAATAATCACAATTATTTTCATCAATATTTAAATCACGATTATGCATTATGTTACATAAAACATTGTTGGAGTGGGGTTTGAATGCGACGCCATCATGTATTTTGTAATGTCTAATAAAAAGGCTATAAAAAAAAACGTTATCCATATATTTAAAGACGAACATTTGTCTTTTTGTTCATTTACAGTATCAATGTATCAGCTTTTTTCTCTTTACATGATGTCTTTATCTCTATTTTTACATTTTGATAGAGAGGTATTTTTATTAAGTTATGTATATTTACGTGTACTAAATGTTATCCATTAAAGTTTTAGCAGAAAAATGTCATGTAGGAATTAAGTATATACTGTAAACCTTTAACAAAAACGAAAAAAAACAACAACAAAAAACGAGTAATGTAATAAACATGATGTTTACTTTTTGATTTTAATTTAAAACACAAAGCAGTTTGGTTAATGAAGATAAAGTCTAATAAAAAAGCTTTGTTCTCCAACAACAACACCATGTGGTTCACTGCAACAGTTTGGCCACAAAAAAACCCCAACAGGAGTGATACCTCACTTCTCTAATACAAAATCTTTGTGCTTCACTGACAACTCAGCGTGTTGACAGCCTGCATTCTTTCGAAGAGACGACGATACGTTTGACCTAGTATTGATGTTGTTGGAACACTGACAAAGTTAGCTGTTAAATAACAGACAAGTGACCATTCCAGTAAACAAACTAAAGACTTCATAAACAAGTTGTGACAACGTTCTCAACACATCGCCTGTGTCCTCACATCATTAACTCTCAGTCACAGCAGCTGAGAGGAAGACACTGTGTTGAGAAAATGAGAGCAACATCACATCTTTTTCTCCTCTGCTGTATACTTTTAGCGTGGGACAAATGCATCTGTCTCCGAAATTGTCCACACCTGTCGCAATCTAATAACAGCAGTGCGCTCCTACACACACGCCAAGACAAATAAAGTGAAACGAAGCGGTCAGCTTCATTTATTCGGAGGGAAAATCTCCGAAACAAGGTCTGTGTAGTTGCTTTTTGCCATGTTTTCTCAAGTCAAATGGCGCTAGTGTGCATGCGCTCGCGCTGCTGCAACTCTGTTTCCAAGAAATGAGCAGAGTTGCCTAAAATGCATTAATAAATGGTGTTTTTTGGAAATTTTTATATTTTAACGGTAATACTAACAATCTTGAATTTTACCCCAAGTTTATTATAATACCATTTACCTTTACATCCCTAGTTGTGACAGGGTGAATCTTTATAATGTTTATGAAGTCTGTTTTCAACCCTGTCTGAAAAAAATAGGGGTGACAAATTCAAGATGTATATTTAAATATTGTGCCTTAAAAAGATAAATGATGATACTTTGGAAGAGGGTGGGGCGTGGTTTCAGTTGCAATCAGGAAACGCCTCTAGAAACGAACATCTTGCAGACAGATTCAAAATTAATGCAAAATTTATACCAAAGCATATCCACAACATTTTATTTAGACCAAATCCTCAAATTGTGGTACGCAGGCTCCACCTAGTGGTACGCCAAAGAATCCCTTGCTTAAAGTACAGTGTTTTATTTTCCTATATTTAAACACAGTGTTATTGTTCAAACTGTGTGTAATGTTGCAGTGGCCAATGCTTAGTGGTTTAATGAACGCTGAGGCCTACAATGCTACTGTATTTTAATGTTGGACATTATGGTGGTACTTGAAGTGCCAAGTTTTTTCTGAAGTGGTACTTGGTGAAAAAAGTTTGAGAACCACTGATCAAGACCACAAAGAAGTGTTTTCAATATAGCTTAAAATCATCATAGGGGCCCTTTAAAAGTTAGCACGTTTTATGATGGTGACACTTTGACCATGGAACTGATTATTTCTATTTCCATTATTTGTTCTGGGAAAATGTGTTTTTAAGTACAAGCGAATCAAAAAAGGTCATTTCAGTTACTAAGATGTTACACTTATGCAGATCCCAAATACAGATCAGCAGGTACCAGAGGGTAACAAAAGCTGGTTTTACATTATATTGCGAAACTAAACGCCAGATAACAGGTGCCATTTTGCTGTCTTTATACACACACCATAATAATACTCGTATGTTGAAGCACTGCACGTCTGACTACGGTAGCCGTAATGCTCCGACCATACCTCAAGCGATGCGGCTTTGTAGCTTACCAAAGTCGTATTAAAACATTTTGACAGATTTTTGAGCACCGTGTGTAATGTTCTATATATTCAGTGCAACATTTCAAGTTTTGGTGTTCTTTACTGGCGTCATCTTGCAGTCTACACGTATCTCTTATGTGTGACTGCCATCTACTGGTCACACTTATCATTACACCATGTACCAAATAAATTAGCCGCGAGGTCGGTAAGCACAACCAAAAATATTCCGTACATTAGGCACACCGTTATAAGGCGCACTGTCGATTTTTGAGAGAATGAAATGATTTTAAGTACGCCTTATAGTTCAGATAATATGGTAAACACTGCATCTTTTCAAGATCGGCATTGCAACTGGATTCTGTTCTTAATTGCCCTACCTATAAATAAATGTTAACTAAATATATGTAAACCAGGAAGTGAGGACGGCGTTGTGTTGTTAAATATTTATATATTACACTGCCTAAAAGCCTTAGCACTTTAGAAAGGAAGAGTAAGTAAGTTTGAGCTAGGCGAGAGGATGACAATTTTGCCGTTTCAGTAATAAAGAGTTGACATTTTGTTACACGTTGCTGTTCCTGCTTTGTTTACATGAGAAACAAAAATACATTTGGATACAACAGTTGACGTGCGTTTGAGCACTGCTCAGCGCCATTTTTGTTTGGCCAAAATGTTCGGGGAAGTTGCTGGCATTGGGCAAAATTGCAAGGCCGTGCTTAATTCACAGGAAGTTGTTAAATTTGCTTTAATTGGCGCGGTTCACGACATGGCAAATTCCCGGAGGGACCGATAAATCCAATGAATTGGCAAAAGTAACGGAATGAGAAAGACAAGTGCAAACACTCACCCTGCCTGTAGAACTCCTCACACACCCTCTCACTCCACTGCTTACTGAGCTCCCAAACGCGACACGGGTTGCACACATCTGCACACTTGAGGCCAATCTGGGGACGAGGAGAACGCTTTGTAATCCAAGGCTCCAAGAACTAGTCATGAGAACTTTTGTAACTGATCTACTGTGTGGAACAATTTCCCTCGTGGATCATTAAAGTTTGTCTAAGTGTAACTCAGCAAGCGCACGTCACCTGCAGGATAAAGTGCTTGTGAGAAGCCAGCTGAAGATCAAGGTCTTGATTGTCTAGATGTTCCCTGAAGGTGAGCAGGAACTCGTTTTGTCGGCTGATGTCTGTGGCCAAGATGAGAGAACCCAGCTGCCGTTCGATTCCCTGCCTGCATAGAGAGTTAATAAGTCAACACTGAAAAAGACGGTATTCCAGTTACAAAGTGTGTTTTCTTACGACACATCAGCAGGCAGGTGTGACAACAGTCGTGACTCTCGCAGCATGCCCACTGTGGACCTCCAGTGGTGACTCTCCAGCACTGATGTGTTCTGCGCAGAAGAAGCAAAGATGAACATCCTCCTCCTCATTCTTCTTCCTCCATTTAAATGATCTCTAATGCAACACCTGATAGAGAGACGCCAGGTGGTGTCGCGTCTTGATAAGGAAAGGCTGGTTGACGCCAGGGTGGTCCACGTCATGGGCGGCGGCCGCCATCAAACCCAGGAACACATCCAGTGGGCTCAGCTGCTCTGCTAGCTACAACGTAAAATTATTACCGCAATCATAAGCCTTTTAGATATATACTTGGGTGAGGTAGTTCAAGTCATTTAAGACCCTTTTTTTTTTTGAGTTGTGACATGTGAAATGTCTATGGCAGGGGTCCCCAAACTGCGGCCCGAATATGTCCAGTTTAGCCGCTCAGGCAAATCATATTGCTGACGTAGATGTCCTTATCTGCTGTACAAATTTACTTTACAAAAGAGAAGTGTGGGATATTTCTCTTGTTGCCTTATTTGTCTTTGTCTTTATTAAATGTTTAGATATACTTAGTGTTTGGCACAGTCGGACCAGAGCAGGATGGGATAAGACTACAAAAATATATATATATATATCTATATATATATATACATATATACATACATACACACATTTAAATGTATACACATTTATGTATATGTGTACATATTTATATATATACACACACACACATATAAACTTACATATATATATATATATATATATATATATATATATATATATATATATATATATATATATATATATATATATATATATATATATATATATATATATATATACCGTAATTTCCGGACTATAAGCCGCACCTGACTATAAGCCGCACCAGCTAAATTTAGAGGAAAATACAGATTGCTCCATATATAAGCCGCACCCGACTATAAGCCGCAGGGTTTTGATGTGTAATTACCGTAGTATATAGGGGTTCCTGCTACCACGGAGGGGATTGTCGGGACAGAGATGACTGTTTGGGAACGCAAAGCGTCCCATTTATTAACAATAAATCTTTCAATCATTCAATCAAACTTTCACATCTTTGACATGGCGAACAGCATTCGTGCAGAGTACAAATAATACAACGGTGCAAAGTAATACAAAGTGCTCGCCTGTACGTTATCAAAATAACCAGCCTACCGGTATATGAAAAGTCAGTCTTTAATCATTGTGTCATCGTCTTCCTCCTGCGTACTAAAACCACCGAAATCCTCTTCGTCGGTGTCGGAGAAGAACAGGCCGTAAATAAGCTGCACCCTTGTATAAGCCGCAGGGACCAGAACGAGGGGAAAAAGTAGCGGCTTATAGTCCGGAAATTACGGTATATATATACACAAACCCCGTTTCCATATGAGTTGGGAAATTGTGTTAGATGTAAATATAAACGGAATACAATGATTTGCAAATCCTTTTCAACCCATATTCAATTGAATGCACTACAAAGACAAGATATTTGATGTTCAAACTCATAAACTTTATTTTATTTTTGCAAATAATAATTAACTTAGAATTTCATGGCTGCAACACGTGCCAAAGTAGTTGGGAAAGGGCATGTTCACCACTGTGTTACATGGCCTTTCCTTTTAACAACACTCAGTAAACGTTTGGGAACTGAGGAGACACATTTTTAAGCTTCTCAGGTGGAATTCTTTCCCATTCTTGCTTGATGTACAGCTTAAGTTGTTCAACAGTCCGGGGGTCTCCGTTTTGGTATTTTAAGCTTCATAATGCGCCACACATTTTCAATGGGAGACAGGTCTGGACTACAGGCAGGCCAGTCTAGTACCCGCACTCTTTTACTATGAAGCCACGTTGATGTAACACGTGGCTTGGCATTGTCTTGCTGAAATAAGCAGGGGCGTCCATGGTAAAGTTGCTTGGATGGCAACATATGTTGCTCCAAAACCTGTATGTACCTTTTAGCATTAATGGCGCCTTCACAGATGTGTAAGTTACCCATGTCTTGGGCACTAATACACCCCCATACCATCACAGATGCTGGCTTTTACACTTTGCGCCTATAACAATCCGGATGGTTCTTTTCCTCTTTGGTCCGGAGGACACGACGTCCACAGTTTCCAAAAACAATTTGAAATGTGGACTCGTCAGACCACAGAACACTTTTCCACTTTGTATCAGTCCATCTTAGATGAGCTCAGGCCCAGCGAAGCCGACGGCATTTCTGGGTGTTGTTGATAAACGGTTTTCGCCTTGCACAGGACAGTTTTAACTTGCACTTACAGATGTAACAACCAACTGTAGTTACTGACAGTGGGTTTCTGAAGTGTTCCTGAGCCCATGTGGTGATATCCTTTACACACTGATGTCGCTTGTTGATGCAGCACAGCCTGAGGGATCGAAGGTCACTGGCTTAGCTGCTAACGTGCAGTGATTTCTCCAGATTCTCTGAACCCTTTGATGATATTACGGACCATAGATGGTGAAATCCCTAAATTCCTTGCAATAGCTGGTTGAGAAAGGTTTTTCTTAAACTGTTCAACAATTTGCTCACGCATTTGTTGACAAAGTGGTGACCCTCGCCCCATCCTTGTTTGTGAATGACTGAGCATTTCATGGAATATACTTTTATACCCAATCATGGCACCCACCTGTTCCCAATTTGCCTGTTCACCTGTGGGATGTTCCAAATAAGTGTTTGATGAGCATTCCTCAACTTTATCAGTATTTATTGCCACCTTTCCCAACTTCTTTGTCAAATGTTGCTGGCATCAAATTTTAAAGTTAATGATTATTTGCAAAAAAAGAAATGTTTATCAGTTTGAACATCAAATATGTTGTCTTTGTAGCATATTCAACTGAATATGGGTTGAAAATGATTAGCAAATCATTGTATTCCGTTTATATTTACATCTAACACAATTTCCCAACTCATATGGAAACGGGGTTTGTATATATTTAGACATATATATATATATATATATATATATATATATATATATATATATATATATATATATATATATATATATATATATATAATGTGTGTGTGTGTGTGTGTTTGTGTATATATATATTAGGGTTGTCAAACGATTAAAATATTTAATCGTGATTAATCACATTTTGTTCATCGTTAATTCAAAATGATTGGCAATTAATCACAGATAGGTATAATTTTTAATAATTAATAAGTGTACCCTAGACAGATAATTTTCAGGGGGGTGGGTTATCCCAGCTGTAATCTGTGATATTTTTACCTGAATAAATGCTTCTGAGATTCTGTACATTACATGTTGTAAAAATGAATGGCCTTCATATTGCTGCATGAAAATGTTTCAACCTTCTCTATTAATTGATGAAATGTAATAGTAAGCCTGCTAATCATTCTGTAATTGAAGACTGGACCAAAATATGTCATAAAAGAATTTACACAATATTTCAGACAGCCAGAAAAATCCTCCCCCTAACCGGACCCACCGTCATATTCCTCACCTGATGTACTAGCATTTTTTTAGGTTCAAATATCACATAATAACATTACAAAACATCTCTGAGAAAGCATGATCATAATGTAAGACATTCTTATTTTGTTAATGTTAGGGTTTCCCCTAAATTGCCAAAATAACTGTGGTGGTGGGGGCGTAGTTAGGGGCGGGGTCAATATGACAATCACTTTTTCTTTTCTTTTTTTTAGAGATTTCTCCAATCCTTTTAGTCACTTTATGTTTAATAAAAAGGACTGGAAACAAATCTAGCATTTATTTCTGGTGTTATTGGCCACTGTACTTGCACCATACTGCCGCGCCATGTCCGTGACGAAAAGTGAGCCTGACGTCACACTTTCTTCGGGTTGCTGGGAGCCTGTCTGTCATTAAAAGCCGCAAGTGTCATCTTAAACTGTGAAGATCGCTGTCCGCGGGTATACTGTATCTGGAATATATCAAAGTACGTCCACAGCGTGTACACGCTGCCTCTGCTCCAGACAACCCCGTGCGTATAGTTTACGTCATCACAACATCAGTTTTGGGAGCACTGTTCCAGTGATTAAAGTACGTCTTTTTCCATCCAAATTTTCAGTGCATCAATAGTCGATAGTGCGCAAATAAACTATATATAACCGATCATACTGTAACTACTTGCTGGTGTTAATGTGTATGATAGTGTGTTATGGTAGTAATTTTTCCCATGGTCTGTGAACACACTGTGTCGGCGGAGAATGAACAAGTTTTGTGTGTCTAGAAGTGAATGCACGTGTGTGCATGTTAGAATAATTATGTGTAAGTTATCACACAACTCTTATGCTTAAAGGCCGTTGCTATAGTTATTATCAATTGTACTGAAGTTGTACTTTTCTATCTGTGCAAAGGGACAACTTGCAATCTTGAATTGCGAGTCGTCTCGTTTTAGTGTTTGTGTCCAGAACATTGAGTATCGTGACGCAGAAAGCAGAGACAGGGCGATATCACGAGTGTTAGCAAATTTGCATATCTGAATAATCATATATTGTGTCTAACTGGGGCTGCTGAAATGACCCCCCTTCCTTCAGAAGCAGCCTCAGTGATGTAACCAGGGACCTCCCAAATAAATAGAGGAGCACGTGGGACTGGACCTTAGAGCGTAGGTTGGAACTGTAATTAAGTGTACAGCCCAATACGTCTCTCGTTGAGCTAAATTCAACTCTGTCTCTGCATGATTCCTTGCTTCTTGTCTGTTTAATAGATGTCATCGGTGTTTGAACCTGACAGTGCACAAAGGAAATACTTGTTAGAATTGGGCCCGTTATCAAAAATTGGCAATAAAAGCTAAAAAAAAAAAATGTCAGACTCTGTTTTCTTCTGGACGCCACAATACATTCTATTACTTAATTTTGTTAGGTGTGGCGGCTAATGAAGTCATACATTAAGGAGAAACCCTAAATGTAGTTAGACCAGATGTATAGCGTAGCGCTTTTATTTTTAGGCCGGAAAAGTTGTGATTGTTTTGACAAAGTTTCTTGACATGTTTTAATGTTGGATTGACTGCTTGCAATTGAAAAAAGTCTCCTCTGACATCCTGCCGACCGTCTTTCATTTCTGTTGAGCTTTTATGTCATTTTACTTACTAAATCAGTCACAGTAACAACCTAAATGTTTATCACTGCAATTTAATCGTAATCTCAACACGGAAGTGAAGCACCACCCACCTCTGAACGGCACGTGCAGCACGCGTTTGCTGCAGGGATGTCGCCTCTTCTCAAGGCGAAAAAAAGTCCTTTCTTGTCCAAAGAACAACTTGCCATGGCTTTAAACCTGATATTTCCATTAGGTAGACTTTCTTTTGTCCATTTCTGCTTGCTTGTGGCTCATCAGTAGCAAGTGAACTACAGGCAAGTTCACCCCGCTACGGCACGGTCCAAGTGTCAAAAAGGAAGTGTTCGCATTAATCACCCGTGAAAAAAAATGAGTGCCGTTATTGAATTGTATAGTTAACGCTCACTTTTACTTGCATGGGGCATAGGCATTTTTGCAAATATTCGAGGCTGAACAACAGCGCTATCATCTGGTAAATCTCTATGATTTTAAGGATTTTGGTATAGCCCATTACACGTGTGTGATAAATTTCAAGTCAATCTGACTTATTAGGTGACTGAAGTGACCTGTGAAACTTCTATGGTCTATCAAGCTTTTTGCGCAAAGTTTTTAGCCTAACTGCATTTTAAAATTTTGGTGCTGAAAACCAGTGAATATATCTGGTCAATTTTTATATGATCCAAATGACTTTATGTCAGGTTTTAAACTGGATTTGTGGGGAAAATTTAAAGTCACGCAAACCTGGTGGATGAGGGCCTCAGCATTTACATTTTTCCCAATTTTGGGGGCTGACAAACAGCTCAACCATCTGTTAAATCTCTACAATCTAAAATATTTTTGTACAGCAAATTAAGCTAAATTTCTGTGAGAAATATCAAGTCAATTCGACTGTAGTGACCTTTGACACATCTATGTTCCATCAAGCTTTTTGTACATATCAAGTAGGCTTGTGTGAGAAATGTCAAGTCCTTTAAGTCTTATTGGGTGACTGGTGTGACCCACTATTGGACATAAACCGGGGACGGCGTGGCGAAGTTGGGAGAGTGCCCGTCCAGCAATCTGAGGGTTACTGGTTCAATCCCCACCTTCTACCATCCTAGTCACGTCCGTTGTGTCCTTGAGCAAGACACTTCACCCTTGCTCCTGATGGGTCTGGTTAGCGCCGTGCATGGCAGCTCCCGCCATCAGTGTGTGAATGTGTGCGTGTGTGAATGGGTGAATGTGGAAATAGTGTCAAAGCGCTTTCAGTTCCTTAAAAAAGGTAGAAAAGCGCTATACAAGTACAACCCATTTACCATTTATCATAAATCAACAGGAAGTAACTTTGTGTCTTACCCTGGGATCCTGCAGGTAGCAGAACATGGCCTGGGTGACGTCGGCCGCGTGCACAGCATTGTGATAAGGATTCTGGGAGTGGTAGTCGCTCTGCACTGTGCCTGCAAACAACACCATGATGTAATTAGTCATCCCAAACCACACCATTGTGATAATAAGATTAGGGGTGATGTCTCGTTTCCATGACAACACACACACGCTATAAAAGTTATATGTCATTACGGGATTAATATTCAATTGCAGTAACGCCTCCGCAGTATCTGTTTGTATTGTTGGGTTGTCCCTAAAGCGCTCACTCAAGTTGCAACTTTCTGCAGCGCCAAAAGGCCCGCCTAAGGAACGTATTTGCATCGCGGGGCACATACTCAGGAACCTGTGCAGTTTGACCATGTCCAGCTGGAAGTGGTGAACGAGGCCGTAGACGTTGAAGATGTGGCACATCAGCGTCACAAGACTGTTACCTAACGCACACACACATTGTATTCTATCATTTACATGTTGAAGGTACATGGAAATTAATAACATGGAGGATTCTAGAAGGTGCCTTACCGTTTGTAAGACGATCAAAAAAGAAAACGTCAAAGTTCCAAGAGCCTACTTTTGACAGCATGTGCTGGAACAAAAAGAGGATTGTTAGATATGTACTGTACATACAATATGTGTGTTTGTGTATGTGTGTGTCTTCTTACTTCAGCCTGGCCCAGGTAGTCGTCGTCCAGCAGATGCAAAGACTCGGGCGTCCGGGGCACCAACCCCCTAAGCAGCCGGGAAGCGTGGCAGTACCTCTGAAATCTCAGCAGACTCTTCACCTTCCTCCTCCTGTCAGCCTCTACCTCCCTCTGTTGGTCACAGGCTGCAAGTACAGAGAGAGGATGGCAGTAATAGAGAAAAGGGTTAAGGACTGCTACAAAGGCTTGTTTGCCTATAGTTTGACGTTTAAACCCATCAAACTCATTCAATCAAAACTTATAAAAAAGTATTTATTCAGGACAACTTTATTGATGATTTATATAATTTGTTTACAAATTTGTTACAAACTGAGCACAGGAAATGAACAGACAACTGTGTTGGAAATTGCTATGAACTTGCTTCTTCCTACTTCTTTTCAAACATGTCATTTGTTGAAATGAGAAACTGGAAAAATGTGATGTACCATATTGTAACTGTATGCATGTTCAAAATACATTTAAAACACCGCATTTACAGTTTATCAGTTTATGGGGAATTAGGGCTAAATGACAGGAAAAATTTGATAATTTTACGAGAAAAAGCTGCAATTTCTCCAGACTAATGTAAAATGTATAATATTACAAAAATTATAATATACTTTTTCCCCCCACAAATTACTATTATAAAATATTCCTTTCTTTCTGATAACATTGTTACCTAAAAATTCTGTTCTTGTGAAAAAAAATACAAAAAATTGACATATAACCTTTAAAATGACCATTTTATTGATGACATTACGACTTTTCTTGCCACATTACAATATTCCCTCAGTAAAGTTACGACTTTATACCTGGAACATTTATAATGTCCGTTTTTATGACACAAACACGTTCCGCATTTACATTATCACTTTTAAAATTACAAATTTACTCTCTTAAAGGCGTCTTTTATAGTTCACACACGACATAACTTTGTGATTTTCATCTTATGCTCTCAGCTGATCTTTTTTTACAACATGGAACCATTACAATTACGACTTTATCTTAATAGGATTAAAACCTTGTTTTGTCTTTTCACAACATTCAGAGCTGGTAATTACAATTTTCTTCAGCTGATAATTTTTTTCTTGACATATTTTATATTCACAATTTCAAACTATGACTCCTTTCATTACATGAAAACTTTTATTGTGACTTCAACTTGCTAAAATTACGACTGTGCTTTCATAACATTACCATTTTATTCCTAGCCATATTACGACACTGACTTACCCACAATTTACAACTATGTTCGTCTTGGAACATAACGATTTTTAAGTGGTAATTTTACTCTATATTTCCTTTTCAGTATACATGGGTACCTCATTTTTTTGTTAGTAATCTGTTCCAAAAGATAAAAACAAATTGTGCAAAAACCGAATACATTTTTTACATAAGAAATAATCAAAAATCAAAGTAATATGTATCAGACACCCAAAAATAACAACACAAAACAGCTTTAATTACAAATGATTATAGTTTCAAATGCAGAATTAACTATGTGAAATACATATCAATAATGAATTAAATGTGTAAAGGAGTATGTGAAGTGAATTACATTTATATAGCGCTTTTTTCTCAAGTGACTCAAAGCGCTTTACATAGTGAAACCCAATATCTAAGTTACATTTAAAGCAGTGTGGGTGGCACTGGGAGCAGGTGGGTAAAGTGTCTTGCCCAAGGACACAACGGCAGTGACTAGGATGGCGGAAGCGGGGATCGAACCTGCAACCCTCAAGTTGCTGGCACAGCCGCTCTACCAACCGAGCCATACCGTCCCAAGAATATCACTTTTACCTTTAATGAAGATGCCTTTTGGCGAAAACTGCGATGAGCGTAGATGAAAGAAGTTAGAGCAAAGTCACGCGCATGCCATTTTTGTTCTTTGCTATGAGTTCTTTACTGAATTTAATAGTATTTCTCACCTTATTTATCAAAGTGCTGACACGCACTACTTTTTCTGGCCTCAAACTGTGTTATTTTAGGGTGATACTAAAAAAAAGAAAAAAGAACAGAGATTCCAGCCCCACTGCCACTCCGAGAGGGACAAGAAATGGATGGGTACGCAGGCAAACAGACTAGATTGTTGCGTGAAATGTTTGTCTGTACGAACATGCGGCCCGCGGAAAGGGTTTCAAGATAAGTTTGCTAAGGGTAAAAATTAGCTGCATTTTTAAATGAAATAAACTGCTGTCCACTGGATGTCGCAATAGCAATTCTGTTAGGGCAAGCAAATGGTTTATACAGGGGCCAAGCAATTATGCCAAGTAGGAGGTACACACTAAAGCGGGGCTGAGGCTCCTTCCCCTCCAACCAACATAAAACCTGTCGATTTAAGTCTTCTGCTTCAAAGACGTTGTGCCTTGGCATCATTTCCACAAAATGTCTATGTCAAAAAAGACAAAAGTGGTTGCAGAGTACAGAATGTTCCAAGAAAAATTATCATCCTCCTATTTATTCACGGAAGTGAATGGGAAACCACATATCTTTGTGAGCAAGTGTTCTCTGTAACGAGCATCAATTTAAGAAAAAAAGCTACGCTCAATGGACTTGAATAACATCCTGAAATTGTCTGCCACTCAAGATGTGACACCTGATATTGATGCACTTGTGAAAGATAAAAGATGCCAGGTTTCCGGAGTAAAACAAATCCGTAAAGCCACTTAAAATACTGCACCTTCTGTGAAAATGATTGTCTTCTGTGGAAATGTAAAGAAAGTAAACTGTGTATGATTTACTGCAATACCGTCAGTCTCTTAAGTTGATTTGTTTAAATTGTTCATGCAACGCACAGATTTAATTTTTTATTTAATACACAGCGATGCCTACCAGGGACAACATTTGGATGAAATCTTTAATCAAAACAGAATCCCATGAAAATTGGAGGTACCGCCTTTTTAACAAATATTTACAGTCTCGAAATGTGTTTATTTCACATTTTAAAAAAAGACACTTAAGCAATATACGAGGCGTACCACTAAATTATATTGAACGACCAACGGAGAAGAAAATAAATCAGTGTTAAAGTGCAGATTTTATTATTACCTCCAACTATTCAGTTGGATGAATGTTTTACTAAGAATTAATCGGTGTTATATTTGAATTATTCTGCTTTCGTATAACTTCATAATGACTCTTTGTTTCACATTTATGGTGTTCTCAAGACAAGCGAAAGAAGTCTCGACTTACTTTTAACGACATGCAGGTCAATTAAGGGATAGGAGCCTCTTCTCTCAGCCAGCAACACGCCGCCATGACACGCAGTCCCTCTGCTATCTGCCAGCAGAAACAAGAAAGAAAATGAAGTCATTTGCGGACATTAGTTTTTTTTACTTGCAGTTTCAAAAGAGTCACACTTTCCAGGGGAACAACTATAATGAGTCAATAACACAGTGTTCTCAAGATGTTCATGATAAGCCTCGTTAACGTTCCCAATCTGTCACAGAAAAACAAAAGGCGTGTTGACGTCGGATGAATCCCTAGGACTTCACGCCTCTGACAAGAGTTTGGCCGGCAGAAGAGCGCCTTTCATGGCGGAAAAAAGCCCCAGTTATGATCCATGCGCGGACACAACACAATGGACGCTTTATTAGGTACACAATCCAATACGAGAAAAGTTGCAAGTTGTTGCCAAGATCGAACTTTGGTTTCTAATAGAGCACAAAACAAGATGAGGAGCGTTCAAAGGTCAGTGCTTGTTTGCACCGCTCCCTTCAGTCTACTATTAATGAAGCACAATTTGATGAAAGATCCTGACTCTCATCATCATAGGACCACCCTTTCTCCTAACACAGTGGTCCTAATATTGATCCCTGAGGATCTTTTTGTGTGTGCAGTTATTGGTTCTGATTGATGATTGATGTTAACTCCCCTAAGATATTGTGAATCATTTTATTGTCAGAAAATATCCCGAAATAAAATAATAATCTTAAAAGCTGCAAAAAAATACAATTAATAAAGAAGATTGCTATCCCTGTTTATTTAACATGCACACTGCATACAACACACAAGCAAACACAAAACACTACACACTTGAATACATTACAAACTGCAAAAATAGTGAATTATTTACACACAACGAGAGGAACTGGAGCGTAATATGTCCCTGAGGTTTTGAAAAATCCAGACTGTAAAAGCTCAGTCTGGTTGCCTGCGGGTCTGGTAAAGGGGAGTAGTCGCTTGTCATTGCAGGACAAAACAAAAACGTATGTATCTATTGTGGCTTTTGGTAGGCGTGTAAATGGATTAAAGTGGATACAGCAGGGGAGTCCAAACTTTTTGACTTGGGGGCCACATTGGGCTAAAAATATTTGGCCAGGGGCCGAAAACCGACTGCATGGAAAGTAACAATATACAGTATATAGCCTATATGTCTACATATTATATTAATATAATTAGGAATGAGTATAATTGGTATTAAGAGTATGTGAAAGTTTGGCTCCTAACTTGTTTACTTCCGTGACAACCTCCTTAAAGTTTCGATAAGACCAATTTGATGTTTTTATTGACCTCTTGCAAAACTGCTAATCAAAGATTCGCTATATGACAAAAGCAATCTGAAGTTTTTAAAGACCGATTGCAAAACTGCTGGTCAAAGATCCTTTAAACCTACTGAAAAGCACAAGTCAAATATCCTGTATATGACAGAAGCGACCCAATGTCTTTAATGACCTATTGTAAAATTGTTGGTCAATAATCCTCTATATGACAGAAACGACCAGATGTCTTTCACGACCTATTGTAAAACTGTTGGTCATAGATCCTCTATATGACAGAAGCAATCCAATTCAACAACCCATTGCAAAAACTGCTGGTCAAATATCCTCTATATGACAGGAGCGCTCTGCTGTAGTTGAGAACTTAGTGCAAAAAACACTAGTCAAAGATCCTCTATACCACAGAAGCTCTCCTATGTTATTAGGGACATATTGCAAAACTGCTGGTCAAAGATCCTGTCACTGAGAAAAGCGATCCAATGTTTTAAACAACCTTTTGCACAACTGCTGGTCAAAGATCCTCTATATGACAGAAAACCTACAAGAAACCACAAAATGGATGGATGGATGATAGGAGCATTCCACTGTTTTTAAGTACTTCCTGCAGAAACGCCAATCAAAGATCCTCTATATGACAGAAGCAATCCAATTCAACTACCTATTGCAAAAACTGTTGGTCAAATAGTCTCTCCTTGAGAAAAGTGATCCAATGTTTTAAACAACCTTTTGCACAACTGCTGGTCAAAGATCCTCTATATAACAGAAAACCTACTAAGAAACCACAATCAATTGTCCTCTGTATGATAGGAGCATTCCGCTGTTTTTAAGTACTTCCTGCAGAAACGCCAATCAAAGATCCTCTATTTGACAGAAACCATCCAATACTGCAAAAACTGTTGGTCAAATAGTCTATATGACAGGAGGGCTCTGCTGTAGTTGAGGACTTACTGCAAAAATCACAAGCCAAAGATCCTCTATACCACAGAAGCTATGCAATGTTATTAAGGACATATTGCAAAACAGCTGGTCAAATATCCTGTATATAACAAAAGCAATCCGATGTTTTTAAAGACTTGTTGCAAAACTGCTGGTCAAAGATCCTCTCCTTGAGAAAAGCGAGCCAATGTTTTAAACAACCTTTTGCACAACTGCTGGTCAAAGATCCTCTCTATTTAACAGAAAACCTACTAAGAAACCACAATCAAATATCCTCTGTATGATAGGAGCATGCCACAGTTTTTAAGTACTTTCTGCAGAAACGCCAATCAAAGATCCTCTATATGACAGAAGCAATCCAATTCAACAACCTATTGCATAAAACTGCTGGTCAAATATCCTAGTCTATTCGACAGGAGCGCTCTGCTGTAGTTGAGGACTTACTGCAAAAAACACTGGTCAAAGATCCTCTATACCACAGCAGCTATGCAATGTTATTAAGGACATATTGCAAAACAGCTGGTCAAATATCCTGTATATAACAAAAACAATCCGATGTTTTTAAAGACTTGTTGCAAAACTGCTGGTCAAAGATCCTCTCCTTGAGAAAAGCGAGCCAATGTTTTAAACAACCTTTTGCACAACTGCTGGTCAAAGATCCTCTCTATATGACAGAAAACCTGCTAAGAAACCACAATCAAATATCCTCTGTATGATAGGAGCATGCCACAGTTTTTAAGTACTTTGTGCAGAAACGCCTATCAAAGATCCTCTATATGACAGAAGCAATCCAATTCAACAACCTATTGTATAAAACTGCTGTTCAAATATCCTAGTCTATTCGACAGGAGCGCTCTGCTGTAGTTGAGGACTTACTGCAAAAAACACAAGCCAAAGATCCTCTATACCACAGAAGCTATGCAATGTTATTAAGGACATATTGCAAAACAGCTGGTCAAATATCCTCTATATAACGAAAGCAATCCGATGTTTTTAAAGACTTGTTGCAAAACTGCTGGTCAAAGATCCTCTTCTTGAGAAAAGCGATCCAATGTTTTAAACAACCTTTTGCACAACTGCTGGTCAAAGATCCTCTATATGACAGAAAACCTACTAAGAAACCACAATCAAATATCCTCTGTATGATAGGAGCATGCCACAGTTTTTAAGTACTTTCTGCAGAAACGCCAATCAAAGATCCTCTATATGACAGAAGCAATCCAATTCAACAACCTATTGCATAAAACTGCTGGTCAAATATCCTAGTCTATTTGACAGGAGCGCTCTGCTGTAGTTGAGGACTTACTGCAAAAAACACTGGTCAAAGATCCTCTACACCACAGAAGCTATGCAATGTTATTAAGGACATATTGCAAAACAGCTGGTCAAATATCCTCTATATAACGAAAGCAATCCGATGTTTTTAAAGACTTGTTGCAAAACTGCTGGTCAAAGATCCTCTCCTTGAGAAAAGCGAGCCAATGTTTTAAACAACCTTTTGCACAACTGCTGGTCAAAGATCCTCTCTATATGACAGAAAACCTGCTAAGAAACCACAATCAAATATCCTCTGTATGATAGGAGCATTCCACAGTTTTTAAGTACTTTGTGCAGAAACGCCTATCAAAGATCCTCTATATGACAGAAGCAATCCAATTCAACAACCTATTGCATAAAACTGCTGGTCAAATATCCTAGTCTATTTGACAGGAGCGCTCTGCTGCAGTTGAGGACTTACTGCAAAAAACACTGGCCAAAGATCCTCTACACCACAGAAGCTATGCAATGTTATTAAGGACATATTGCAAAACAGCTGGTCAAATATCCTCTATATAACAAAAGCAATCCGATGTTTTTAAAGACTTGTTGCAAAACTGCTGGTCAAAGATCAACTCCTTGAGAAAAGCATTCCAATGTTTTAAACAACCTTTTGAACAACTGCTGGTCAAAGAGCCTCTATATGACAGAAAACCTACTAAGAAACCACAATCAAATATCCTCTGTATGATAGGAGCATTCCGCTGTTTTTAAGTACTTTCTGCAGAAACGCCAATCAAAGATCCTCTATATGACAGAAGCGAACCAATGTTTTTAATGACCTACTGCAAAAACAATAGTCAAAGATCCTCTAAATGACAGAAGCTCTCCAATGTTATTAAGGAGATATCGCAAAACTGTTGATCAAAGATCCTCTACATGAGTAATGAGACTTTATCTTCTGTTTATAGTAATTCATTGAAGTAAACTCGCTGGCCGTTCTGACTTCATGCAGGGGTTAAATATGCTGTTGTTCAAACCCTGATTGATGAATTGATTCGTAGCCAGGCAATGTATAAACATCCTGCCGGGTTTACATGGTGGTAAGATGGCGACAAGGACCATGTTTGCACAATAAGTCCAGTCAACAAACACAAACAGCTTGAAGGGAAAGTCAGTCAGCCTGTAAAAGGGAAGCAGAAGAAGGAGCCTGCTGGCCTACTTAATAATGGAGAAAAAGCAGAAGCAGGAACGTAGGAATGACTTTCTTTCTTTCTTTTTTTACACTGTATGCTGAAGGAAACGTCTCCAACTTGTCGCTACATCCTTTATTTCCTCCCTGCTTATGTTCTGCATCCTGCTCTCTTCCTTTAACCGTTGGCGTGATAAATAGGTTGTTGTCTCCTCACAGGCATCAAAGTGGGTCATTTAGGACAGGGAATTGAAAGGCGTGTTTATAAGACAACTGTGTATACACGCACCGCCTCTGCATCCAACGACTAAACACTCACATTGCACATTCAGCATACATCCAACCCCCATATCCAACACACACACACATGCAAATTAGGTTAAATCCATGACGGTGACAGCAAGAGCGCACGTTTGGCGTTCATCTCCTACGCCTACTCGCTTGCACACAAACCGATGTTCACCTTGTTCACTTGACTGGCTTGGCATGAGTGTGTGTGTACGATGTGTGTGTGTGTGTGTGTGTGGATGTAGCACACATGTAACTGCAAGGCTATTTAGCTCCTCAACAACTGACACACACACAAACACGCGCGCACACACACACACACGGCTGACAAGGACAGCGTGGAAACTTTAACGCAAGAGTGATTTACAAACACACACAAGCAGATGATGTTTCCTGATGCCTGCAGCTGTTGCTTTAACTGGATCCATAATACAAACATGCACACAGCTGCTACTCCTCTTTCGCTTTCCTACACACAAAAAAAGACATTTTGGAATGTTAATATTGGACAGCAATGGACAAACACAAACACACACACAATTCACATGTTATTCAATTAACTCCAGAGCATCCTAAGGCTCTTGACTTAGCACTGGGTCAAAAACATTGGTATTAACAGCTGTGGCTGTAGGCAACTTCCTGGTGTCGTTTTTTTTTAATAACGCCATGAGATTCCTGCATTTGAAGTATTGTGAGTGGTCAACATTCAGCAGCTTTAGCTGCTTCATTATCCAGCATGTTACACACTACGCCATACAGTTTACCATAGAAGTGATCAAGGGTATTAATGATGACTGAGCTGTTTGCTCGTTCTCGCGATTACAACATTGGTTCTGTTGCTGCTGTGTTGTGCAATATTGTATGCTTGGTAATAGGTGGCAATGTAGTCATAGAGAGCACATAGATAGATAGTACTTTATTGATTCCTTCAGGAGAGTTCCCTCAGGAAAATTTAAATTCCAGCAGCATTGTACAAAATTGTAAAAAGTAAATAATGGGGGTATAAATGGAGACACAATAGAAAAATATTACAATAGAATAAAAATAAAGAGCAACGATGAGAATAAAAATTTAACAGTAAAATAAGAATATAACAAGAGAAACTAGGCAGTAGTGACCATGTTATGAAAAAGTATTTCACTGTTATTGTTTTGCATCCCCTGTCATCTTAGTACCCCCCTCCCCCCCAGAGAGGAGTTGTACAGTCTAATGGCGTGTGGGACAAAGGAGTTTTTGAGTCTATTAGTCCTGCACTTGGGATGAAGCAGTCTAGCACTGAACAGGCTCCTCTGGCTACTGACAACGGTATGCAGAGGGTGACTGGCATCATCCAGGATGCTCACTAGTTTTTCCACAGTACTCTTCTCTGCCACCGTCACCAGTGAGTCCAGTCTTATTCCGATCGTAGAACCGGCCCGCCTGATCAGTTTCTCCAGTCTGGAGCTGTCCTTCTTAGATATGCTGCCCCCCCCCCCCAGCACACTACGATGTAGTACAGAACACTGGCAACCACAGACTGGTAGTACATCCACAAGAGTTTTTTACAGATGTTGAAGGAGTGCAGCCTCCTCAGGAAGTACAGCCTGCTCTGTCCTTTCCTGTACAAGTGGTCTGTGTTAACAGTCCAGTCCAGCTTATTGTCCACCCACACCCCGAGGTACTTGAATGAGTCCACGGTCTGTACCTCGACTCCCTCGATCACAATAGGTTGTGACCTTGGACTCGACCTCCCAAAGTCAATGACCAGCTCCTTGGTCTTTGTCGGATTGAGCTGCAAGAGGTTCCTGTGGCACCAGACAACAAAGTCCCTCACCAGACTCCGAAACTCCTCCTCTCTGCTGTCCCTGATGCACCCGACGATGGCTGTGTCATCCGCGTACTTCTGGATGTGACACAGCTCTGAGTTGTAGCAGAAGTCAGCGGTGTACAGGGTGAACAGAAGAGGGGCCAGCACCGTTCCCTGCGGTGCTCCGGTGCTGCTGATCACAGTGTCAGATGTGATGTCCTTCAGTCTGACGTACTGTGGCCTATCGGTGAGGTAGTCTGAAATCCAGGCAACCAGGCAGAGGTCCACTCGCATTCTGTCCAGCTTGTCCTGGAGAAGGCGGGGCTGGATAGTATTAAAGGCACTCGAGAAGTCCAGGAACAGGATCCTCACAGCGCCATTTCCCTTATCCAGGTGTGAGTGGGCTCGGTGCAGCAGGTAAACATGTTCTCATGCATTACCATTAGGGCTGGGCGATATGGACGAAAAAGCACCAGTCAAACTTCCGGTTCCGGTTCACCGTGCGTGACTGCTCGCCGTCTGTTCGCTGTTGCGAAAAAAGCTAAGTAGCGCTCTATCTGTGTGCTTTTAATTGTTCTACAGCTTTCTTTATCACTTCTCAAACATTTTTAGTGGTACTATTTAACTTGCAAATCACCCGATCTCTGTCCCACCACCCTTTCCTCAGCTAGCTAGCTGCTAAGCTAGCGCGGAGAAAGGCAGCGCCGGTCAGTAAGAAGCTACTCCTACAGACCGCGACCACTTCCCTGAGGACAGCAGGAACTTCACTCGGTGACAGAAAACACTGTGAGTAATGGCTTCCTGCGCGTCTTGCACCATACTCACGGAGAGGTTGGCTCTGCTAGAGGGCCGTGTCCGCCAGTTAGAGCAGAGTAATGTCGTAACTTTAGATGTTGCGGACACATCTGCTAGCGTTAGCTGTAGCGAGCTAACTAGCCCAGCTTGTAGCAGTCCTAAGCGGCCTACAAGCTACGGTGTACCGGTTGAGACGCATAATAGATTTAGCTCTTTAGCTAGTCCTACACCCCAGTCTACCGGGCACCACACCTTAGTTATAGGGGACTCCATCACCCGAAACATAAAGCTTAGCAAACCAGCCACAATAAAGTGTATCCCCGGGGCCAGAGCACCTGACATTGAAGCTAATCTTAGGGAGCTAACTCGCAACAGGCCTAGTAAACACGTACGACAGGCTAATCGCACCACTAATTATGCGAATATAGTTGTACACGTTGGCTCCAATGACACTAGAATGAGACAGTCAGAGATTACAAAGAGAAACATAGCCAGGACTTGTGATCTCGCCAGAAAGATGTCCAGGCATCGAGTAATTGTCTCTGGCCCCCTGCCTGCGAGAGGCAATGATGAGAGATATAGCAGATTAGTCTCGCTTAACAAGTGGTTGGCTAGCTACTGTAGGCAGAAGGGACTAACGTTTATTGATAACTGGCCCTCTTTCTGGGGCAAACCAGGCTTGCTGATGAGAGACGGCCTTCACCCTAACCAGGAAGGCGCCATCATCCTGTCTAGAAACATAGACTACTATTTAAGTCTCACTTGACTGACTACACTAGAGCAAGCCCGGTCACAGGCAACTACAATGTCTGTTAGTCCGGGTGAGGAGTCAGTTAAGCTAGAACTAGCCAGCGCCAGGCTGGATAATCCATGTACGCATAGCAATTCTCTTAGAATAATACACAATTCACATAATGTTTTTTCTGTTGTGTCTGTGTCAGGGGTGGACATGCATTCTACTGAGGTGGCAAATTATGATATGTCCAGTCTATTGCAGCACCAAACAAACAATCGGAAAATTCCCGTCATATCAATTCCTAGATATGGTCGAAACTATTTAAAGTGCACTACGCATAATAAACGCAACATTGTTAATATTGCCACTACGGATAATCTTAACAAAAACTCGTCAAAACAGCCCAATACCTATAATATGGGATTTTTAAACATAAGATCATTGTCTCCCAAGGCGTTATTGGTTAATGAGGTCATTAGAGACAACAATCTTAACGTCATTGGTCTTAGCGAAACCTGGCTCAAACCGGACGAATTTTTTGCGCTCAATGAGGCATCTCCTCCTAACTATACGAATGCGCATGTTGCCCGCCCTCTTAAAAGGGGAGGGGGTGTCGCACTAATATACAATGAAAATTTCAACCTTACCCCTAACCTAAATAATAAATATAAATCGTTTGAGGTGCTTACTATGAGGTCTGTCACACCGCTACCTCTCGACCTTGCTGTTATCTACCGCCCCCCTGGGCCCTATTCGGACTTTATCAGTGAATTCTCAGAGTTCGTTGCTGATCTAGTGACGCACGCCGACAATATAATCATAATGGGGGACTTTAATATCCATATGAATACCCCATCGGACCCTCAGTGCGTGGCGCTCCAAACCATAATTGATAGCTGTGGTCTTACACAAATAATACATGAACCCACGCATCGCAACGGTAATACAATAGATCTAGTGCTTGTCAGGGGTGTCACCACCTCCAAAGTTATGATACTTCCATATACTAAAGTAATGTCCGATCATTACCTTATAAAATTTGAAGTTTTGACTCTTTGTCAACAAGCTAATAATAATAATAACTGCTATAGCGGCCGCAACATTAATGCTGCCACAACGATGACTCTTGCTGACCTACTGCCTTCGGTAATAGCACCATTCCCAAATTATGTCGGCTCTATTGATAAACTCACTAACAACTTTGACGATGCCTTGCGCGAAATTATTGATAGTATAGCACCGCTAAAGCAAAAAAGGGCCCCTAAAAGGCGCACCCCATGGTTTACAGAAGAAATTAGAGCTCAGAAATTATCATGTAGAAAACTGGAACGCAAATGGCGCGCGACTAAACTTGAGGTTTTCCATCAAGCATGGAGTGATAGTTTAATAACTTATAAACGCATGCTTACCTTAGCTAAAACTAAATACTACTCAAATCTCATCCGCCTCAACAAAAACGATCCTAAATTTCTGTTTAGTACAGTAGCATCGCTAACCCAACAAGGGACTCCTCCCAGTAGCTCCACCCACTCGGCAGATGATTTTATGAATTTCTTTAATAAGAAAATTGAACTCATTAGAAAGGAGATTAAAGACAACGCATCCCAGCTACAACTGGGCTCTATTAACACAAATACGACTGTATATACGACGGACACTGCCCTCCAAAATAGTCTCTCTATTTTTGATGAAATAACATTAGAGGAATTATTACAGCGTGTAAGTGGGATAAAACAAACAACATGTTTACTTGACCCACTTCCTGGGAAACTTATCAAGGAACTGTTTGTATTATTAGGTCCATCAGTGTTAAATATTATAAACTTATCACTTTCCTCCGGCACTGTTCCCCTAGCATTCAAAAAAGCGGTTATCCATCCTCTGCTCAAAAGACCTAACCTCGATCCTGACCTCATGGTAAACTACCGACCGGTCTCCCACCTTCCGTTTATTTCCAAAATTCTCGAAAAAACTGTTGCACAGCAGCTAAATGAACACTTAGTGACTAACAATCTCTGTGAACCTTTTCAATCCGGTTTCAGGGCAAATCACTCTACGGAGACAGCCCTCGCAAAAATGACTAATGATCTATTGCTAACGATGGATTCTGATGCGTCATCTATGTTGCTGCTTCTTGATCTTAGCGCCGCTTTCGATACCGTCGATCATAATATTTTATTAGAGCGTATCAAAACACGTATTGGTATGTCAGACTTAGCCTTGTCTTGGTTTAACTCTTATCTTACTGACAGGATGCAGTGCGTCTCCCATAACAATGTGACCTCGGACTATGTCAAGGTAACGTGCGGAGTTCCCCAGGGTTCGGTTCTTGGCCCTGCACTCTTTAGTATTTACATGCTGCCGCTGGGTGACATCATACGCAAGTACGGTGTTAGCTTTCACTGTTATGCTGATGACACCCAACTCTACATGCCCCTAAAGCTGACCAACACGCCGGACTGTAGTCAGCTGGAGGCGTGTCTTAATGAAATTAAACAATGGATGTCCGCTAACTTTTTGCAACTCAACGCTAAGAAAACGGAAATGCTGATTATCGGTCCTGCTAGACACCAACATCTATTTAATAATACCACCTTAACATTTGACAACCAAACAATTAAACAAGGAGACTCGGTAAAAAATCTGGGTATTATCTTCGACCCAACTCTCTCGTTTGAGTCACACATTAAGAGTGTTACTAAAACGGCCTTCTTTCATCTCCGTAATATCGCTAAAATTCGTTCCATCTTGTCCACTAGCGACGCTGAGATCATTATTCATGCGTTCGTTACGTCTCGTCTCGATTACTGTAACGTATTATTTTCGGGCCTCCCTATGTCTAGCATTAAAAGATTACAGTTGGTACAAAATGCGGCTGCAAGGCTTTTGACAAAAACAAGAAAGTTTGATCATATTACGCCTATACTGGCTCACTTGCACTGGCTTCCTGTGCACTTAAGATGCGACTTTAAGGTTTTACTACTTACGTATAAAATATTACACGGTTTAGCTCCAGCCTATCTCGCCGATTGTATTGTACCATATGTCCCGACAAGAAATCTGCGTTCAAAGAACTCCGGCTTATTAGTGATTCCCAGAGCCAAAAAAAAGTCTGCGGGCTATAGAGCGTTTTCTATTCGGGCTCCAGTACTCTGGAATGCCCTCCCGGTAACAGTTAGAGATGCTACCTCAGTAGAAGCATTTAAGTCCCATCTTAAAACTCATTTGTATAATCTAGCCTTTAAATAGACCCCCCCTTTTTTAGACCAGTTGATCTGCCGTTTCTTTTCTTCTCTCCTCTTCTCCCCTGTCCCTTGCGAGGGGGAGTTGCATAGGTCCGGTGGCCATGGATGAAGTGCTGGCTGTCCAGAGCCGGGACCCCGGGTGGACCACTAGCCTGTGCATCGGTTGGGGACATCTCTGCGCTGCTGACCCGTCTCCGCTCGGGATGGTTTCCTGTTGGCCCCGCTGTGGACTGGACTCCCGCTGATGTGTTGGATCCACTGTGGACTGGACTTTTACAATGTTATGTCAGACCCACTCGACATCCGTTGCTTTCGGTCTCCCCTAGAGGGGGGGGGTTACCCACATATGCGGTCCTCTCCAAGGTTTCTCATAGTCATTCACCGACGTCCCACTGGGGTGAGTTTTTCCTTGCCCGTATGTGGGCTCTGTACCGAGGATGTCGTTGTGGCTTGTACAGCCCTTTGAGACACTTGTGATTTAGGGCTATATAAATAAACATTGATTGATTGATTGATTGAACAGAAGAGGGGCCAGCACCGTTCCCTGCGGTGCTCCGGTGCTGCTGATCACAGTGTCAGATGTGATGTCCTTCAGTCTGACGTACTGTGGCCTATCGGTGAGGTAGTCTGAAATCCAGGCAACCAGGCAGAGGTCCACTCGCATTCTGTCCAGCTTGTCCTGGAGAAGGCGGGGCTGGATAGTATTAAAGGCACTCGAGAAGTCCAGGAACAGGATCCTCACAGCGCCATTTCCCTTATCCAGGTGTGAGTGGGCTCGGTGCAGCAGGTAAACATGTTCTCATGCATTACCAGTAGGGCTGGGCGATATGGACGAAAAAGTATATCTCGATATATTTTTACTTAAACTCGATATTCGATATATATCTCGATATTTTTCGGTGAAAGTATACATATAAAGATATTCATTTTTGAGCAATATTCAGTGAAATTGAAGTGAATGACAACTGTACTGTAAACAGTCAGTGGCACTTTTATTAAACCAGTTAGTCAAGATGGGTATTAACAGCACATAAAATAAACTGTTTAAGTAGTACAGAATTCCTTAACATAAAAAAAATAGAAAAATATTATTTCTATGTAAAATAAATAACATAGCTGTGCAAATAATGCAAAATGTATCAAACTCAGATAAAAAAAATAAATTTGCAGGCAGGCACTTTGTGAGTTCCCTTCCTGGTTCGATGACCCGCCCTATCTTGCCTCTGATTGGCCTGTCCCTAACCAATCGTGACTCATCGTAGTAAACAACCAACCAATCATGGATGTTCTCATATGTGCAAGCACGTCTTGGAAGGAGGGAGGGGAGGGGTTTAGTAGACCATGGAGGGGGAGAACAAGGAACACAACAAATAAGCGCCGTTCGGTAATTCTAACGTGAAATAAATTATATCGATATCACGATATTTTCTACACTCATATCTTGTTTAAAAACATATCGATATATATCTTACAAACTCGATTTATCGCCCAGCCCTAATTACAAATCAATATGCATTTTCTCTTTTTAAAAAGGTCCTTACATACCGTACATGAGTTTTCACATTTAGGTAATAACAGCCGGTTCTGAACTCCCGTTTCCATACCAGTGTGCCATACTGAAATAAAAGCAGGACATTATAGAATACGGCACACCTCTTCATAGCTGAAGGCATGTTCTCCTTCTTGAGACAGCAAAGTAGTTGCGATTAAATCAACAGCACCTCTGCTGGTTGCAACTAAGTAGTGCACTCCATCATTAACAGAAAAAAAAATCTGCCTAAAATGTGTACCCATCCATCCTTCCATTAATTTTCTACCACTTGTTCCGTTTTGAGAGCCTATCCCAG
This sequence comes from Entelurus aequoreus, assembly GCF_033978785.1. Classification (NCBI taxonomy): domain Eukaryota; kingdom Metazoa; phylum Chordata; class Actinopteri; order Syngnathiformes; family Syngnathidae; genus Entelurus; species Entelurus aequoreus. The sequence goes on from NC_084734.1 coordinate 35,350,642, forward strand.
CTGCACTCGGGCGAAAGGCGGGGTACACCCTGGCCAAGTCGCCACCTCATCCCAGAGCCAATACAAATAGACAGACAACATTCACACTCACATTCACACACTAGGGCCAATTTAGTGTTGCCAATCAACCTATGCATGTCTTTGGAGGTGGGAGGAAGCCGGAGTAACCGGAGGGAACCCACGCAGTCACGGGGAGAACATGCTAACTCCACACAGAAAGACCACGAGCCCGGGGACCGAACCCAGGACCTTCTTTTTGTGAGGCACACGCTCTAACCCACAGGTGTCAAACTTTTAGATTTGGCCCACATCATTTAAAGCGTCCCGCGAAAGCCCTGAAATAATATGAGTCAATAAAGCATTTTATCATTTACTAAATGTAATCTTGTCATTGTGACAGACAGAAATACATGTATTGCATGCTATTGATTATATTTTAAACTGTATTATCTAATAATGCAACAAATATAATACTCTCATTAATTTCAAACTTTTTAAAATTAAAACAAAATAAATATCTGCTTGAGTTGTATCAAATAAAGTTATTCATCAAATTGTACACTGTAGAAATGACAATAGATTTTACAATAAAAATAACACTATAGTACCGTTTTTCCATTTGCAGTAATATGCTGTAAAAACCATAACATTTACGGTGAAGTTGTGGTGACTCAGCTGCAAGTTGTTTGTTTACTGAAAAATATATATTTTTTTTAACAGTGTAAATAATAATCAAATGCACAACCATTAATTTTATAATATCATGAGGTGAATTATTATACATTTATATTTATAAATTATATACGGTTACAAGCGGCCCTCTTAGGGCAGCCATAACTGCAAGTATGGCCCTCAGTGTAGTCGTGTTTAACACCCCTGCACTAACCCCTGTTCCACCAAGCAGCCCAAAAAATTTACCCACAAAATGCAATTAAGTAGTCATATTTGTGATCAACAAAGTTAGTCATTTCGAGCCCTTGATAACCTTTCCAATGCATCTATCAATAGCAGCACTATTTGTTCAGCGGGGTCGTGTTGCACAACCAGTCCATCACTTGAACTTGGGTCGGCTTGGGGGTCAATGCGGTTGCGACGCTAACAGGAAACTCGGCCCACCGTGTGCAGCTTTTCCACCTGGGTGTCCTTATAACTAAGGTTAGAAATGAGTCAGTGCAGGTAATTCCCCTGGAGAGTGAGTCACTATTTCGTCAGCGAGTTCAAGACCACTATATGGTATTGTTGTTAGTTAACTTACTGGAATCTGCAAAAAAAGATATTGCCCATTTCTACGAAACAATAAATCAGCCATTAATATGTGCTGAAGAGCTGAATAGAAAGCAGAATTAGTTACACTTTTACCACCTTTAGTCACAACCACTGTTCCCTCTAGTTGTTCATGTGTGTGAGCAAACGCAAAAACTCTCTGAGCATTCAGTGGAGCACATGTGAGCAACATCAGACGTGCACACTATGACCACACCAACAGCCATCCTGTCCCAAAGCTGACTTAATAACAAGTTAAATGTTTTATTTTAATAATCAAATGAAGGCAGTCATTTTTATAAACATTTTTCTTCCAATATGAGGGATTTGGCCCACTTAAATGACTATAAAAAAAACAATCTTGTTTTTCATGAGCTGTGTGCTATAGTGTTTTATGTCTAAGTGGGGGTCCAGCTTTGGAAACAATTTGTAGTCCTTTCAGAGATCACATTTAGTTCCGTTTAAAGGCCTACTGAAATGAATTTTTTTTATTTAAACGGGGATAGCAGATCTATTCTATGTGTCATACTTGATCATTTCGCGATATTGCCATATTTTTGCTGAAAGGATTTAGTATAGAACAACGACGATAAAGATTGCAACTTTTGGTATCTGATAAAAAAAAGGCTTGCACCTACCGGAAGTAGCGTGACGTAGTCAGTTGAACATATACGCAAAGTTCCCTATTGTTTACAATGATGGCCGCATGAAGTGAGAGAGATTCGGACCGAGAAAGCGACAATTTCCCCATTAATTTGAGCGAGGATGAAAGATTTGTGGATGAGTAAAGTGCAAGTGAAGGACTAGTGGGGAGTTGAAGCTATTCAGATAGGGAAGATGCTGTGAGAGCCGGGGGTGACCTGATATTCAGCTGGGAATGACTACAACAGTAAATAAACACAAGACGTATATATACTCTATTAGCCACAACACAACCAGGCTTATATTTAATATGCCACAAATTAATACTGCATAAAAACACCTGCGTGTTTGTTATGCTAGCTCCTAGCTCCTCTGCTAGCTCCTAGCTCCATAGAACACGCCAATACAATTCAAACACCTGATCAACACACACAATCACTCAGCCCAAAAGACCGTTTACCTAACCCAAGGTTCATAAAGCTTATATATTTTTAAAAAGTTACGTACGTGACGCGCACATACGGTCAAGTTATCGAATGTTTAGCAGCCAAGGCTGCATACTCACGGTACCTGATATTCAGCTGGGAATGACTACAACAGTAAATAAACACAAGACATATATATACTCTATTAGCCACAACACAACCAGGCTTATATTTAATATGCCACAAATTAATCCTGCATAATAACACCTGCGTGTTTGTTATGCTAGCTCCTAGCTCCTCTGCTAGCTCCTAGCTCCATAGAACACGCCAATACAATTCAAACACCCGATCAACACACACAATCACTCAGCCCAAAAGACCGTTCACCTAACCCAAGGTTCATAAAGCTTATATATTTTTAAAAAGTTACGTACGTGACGCGCACGTACGGTACGGTACGTGTTATGCTAGCTCCTAGCTCCTCTGCTAGCTCCTAGCTCCATAGAACACGCCAATACAATTCAAACACATGATCAACACACACAATCACTCAGCCCAAAAGACCGTTCACCTAACCCAAGGTTCATAAAGCTTATATATTTTTAAAAAAGTTACGTACATACGCAAAAAAAAGCCAAAGCTGCATACTCACAGTAGCACGTCTGCGTCTTTGTCATCCAAATCAAAGTAATCCTGGTAAGAGTCTGTGTTGTCCCAGTTCTCTACAGGCGTCTGTGTATCCAAATCAAAAGTCCTCCTGGTTAGAGTCTCTGTTATCCGAGTTCTTCCATCTTGACTGCATCTTTCGGGAATGTAAACAAAGAAGCGCCGGCTGTGTACTGTTGTGGCTGACTACGTTCGAAAAATACGTCCATTTCGCACCGACAACTTTCTTCTTTGCTTGCTCGGCTTCCTTCTCCATAATGCAATGAACATGATTGAAACAGATTCACGAACACAGATGTCCAGAATACTGTGGAATTATGAAATGAAAACAGAGCTTTTTCGTATCGGCTTCAATGTGGAAGGCATACCCGTGTTCGCCGGGCTACGTCACACGCATACGTCACACGCAGAGGCGTTTCGAACCGGAAGTTTAGCGGCAAATTTAAAATGTCACTTTATAAGTTAACCCGGCCGTATTGGCATGTGTTATAATGTTAAGATTTCATCATTGATATATAAACTATCAGACTGCGTGGTCGGTAGTAGTGGGTTTCAGTAGGCCTTTAATATACAGTCATGGTCAAAAGTTTACATACACTTGTAAAGAACATAATGTCATGGCTGTCTTGAGTTTCCAATCATTTCTACAACTCTTAATTTTTTGTGATGATTGGAGCTCATACTTGTTGGTCACAAAAAACATTCATGAAGTTTGGTTCTTTTATGAATTTATTATGGGTCTACTGAAAATGTGACCAAATGTGCTGGGTCAAAAGTATACATACAGCAATGTTAATATTTGGTTACATGTCCCATGGCAAGTTCCACTGCAATAAGGCGCTTTTGGTAGCCATCCACAAGCTTCTGGTTGAATTTTTGACTTCTCCTCTTGACAAAATTGGTGCAGTTCAGCTAAATTTGTTGGTTTTCTGACATGGACTTGTTTCTTCAGCATTGTCCACACATTTAAGTCAGGACTTTGGGAAGGCTATTCTAAAACCTTAATTCTCGCCTGATTTAGCCATTCCTTTACCACTTTTGACATGTGTTTGGGGTCATTGTCCTGTTGGAACACTCAACTGCGCCCAAGACCCAACCTCCGGGCTGATGATTTTAGGTTTTCCTGAAGAATTTGGAGGTAATCCTTCTTTTTCATTGTCCCATTTACTCTCTGCAAAGCACCATTTCCATTGGCAGCAAGAGCCCAGAGCATAATACTACCACCACCATGCTTGACAGTGGGAATGGTGTTCCTAGGATTAAAGGCCTCACCTTTTCTCCTCCAAACATATTGCTGGGTATTGTGGCCAAACAGCTAAATTTTTGTTTCATCTGACCATAGAACTTTCCTCCAAAAGGTCTTATCTTTGTCCATGTGATGTCATTTACTAAATGTAATCTAGTAACAGCGTTGCATGATTAATATTCATTCGACAAATTAAAATTCTTAATAAATGACACTAGAATAAGCACATGTGTTTGGGGAGTCATAGTGTAACGATCTGGAATTGAAACTTTGTGTGGTGTTAGAGTTATCAGACTTTTTGTGTGGCCATAAATGCATCACTGGCGAAGTTCGGTGAGTGTGTGCGTTGTTGCAAGTGAGAGAGAGAGAGAGAGAGAGAGAGAGAGAGAGAGAGAACGGCTGCTGTCGATATGACAGATGACAAAGATTTGGTTAAAGCCTGGTTTGTTCGGCAAACAATGACCAGTTTTGGTAGATAGAAGTTTTGTTTTTTTTATTATGTTTTTGTTGTGGTTATGGCCGACAAACAGTTTTGCTCAATAAAGTGATGGATGGAATTCCTGCCCTCTTTAAAGCATCTCTACGCACGTAATCATTTAACAGCGTTGACAAACATTGTTTCCTCTGTTGTGGCCGCTTGCCGTCACCGGTTACTCACAACTGCATTGCAAAGTCATACAGAACAAATTGTTATCTGTTTATTTTGTTAATAGTTCAGATGGGATTTGATTTTGTGCGCAGCATAGATTTGCTGTGTGCACAGGGCGTGTGAGCAATGCGCAATTGCGCAGGTGCGCACCTTAGAGGGAACTTTGATCACAACAGAATTTCCCTTCCGCCCCAGAATGAAAATGGGGCTCTGCGCGTCTATCACAGTTGTCTTTAATCATGCTGCACACACCAGGAAGTTTCAAACTCAACTGCATCGTTTTTGTTGAGTTCTGAAAAAGGTTAGCGCTCTGTTGGGTTGTCCAAAACTTGCTTACATTTGGTTTCATTGAACAAACAAGGTTTCTTTAGTCTGGTTTAAATTATTTAGGTAGCTCACACATTTCACTACAGAAATTGCACTAAATGATAAACATTTCTGTGAAGATTATTGAAGTAATTGGAGCAAAATGTAGGGTGCTGCTCAGCTGCAACCAGTTGATACAGTCTCAACTAGTTCACTTCTAGAAGAAAATAACACAAGCTATGGGAGAAGCCACATTATTTTGTTCAGTACGACATTCTCCCATCGCATTAGAAATATCTAATACAGCTCTACATCGGTTTTCCTTAGTAACTCCTTCCAAAATGTCCAATCATACAAAAATCAAAAGCTTCTTTTTTTATGCAGTATGGTAACCTCCATTTTCAAGGAGATGTTGTCAAGCACACATCTTCTAAATGCTTGTAATCGTAGAAAAGTGTCTCTCACTTCTGTAAACAAAACATTGACTTGAAAATGTGCCTTTTGTAGTCTGTGTTTTTCTTAATAGAAATAGAATAGAATAGAATAGAAAGTACTTTATTGATCCCTGGGGGAAATTCAGCACCACAGTTCGCTCACAATAGACAAGAATAATAATAAATAATATAATATATATAATATATTATACATATAAATTATACTATATAAATAATATAAATATATTCTACATATACTACATATATTCTACATTTAAGTGCAGTCAAGAAGGAACATATGCATTATACAGTCTGATGGCTGTCGGTATGAAGGACCTCCTGTGTCGTTCCGTGTTGCATTTTGGGAGTCTGAGCCTTCCACTGAAGGTGCTCATTCTCCCCGCAAGGTCCGAGTGTAGTGGGTGGGAGGTGTTGTCCATAATGGCTAGGAGTTTTGCTAGACTTCTCCTCTCTGACACCACCGCAGAGAGTCTAGCTCCACTCCCACCACGTTACTGGCCTTCTTTACCACCTTGTCCAGTCTGTTTGCGTCCCTCGCTCTCAGTCCGCTGCCCCAGCAGGCCACGGCGTACAAGAAGGCGCCCGCCACCACCGACTCGTAGAACATCTTCAACATCTTTGTACAGACGTTGAAGGATTCTAGCCTCCTGAGGAAGTAGAGGCGGCTATGTCCCTTCTTGTAGAGTGCCTCAGCGTGTTTTGAGCCATTCAGCTTGTTGTCGATGTGTACTCCCAGGTATTTATAATCCTCAACCATGTCCACATCGACCCCCCTGATGGAAACAGGGGTCGCCGGAGTACTCCTCCTCCTTCCCAGGTCCACAACCAGCTCCTTGGTCTTCATCACATTAAGCTGGAGGTGGTTCTTTCCACACCATGTGAAAAAGTCCTCGACCAGTGCCCTGTATTCCTCATCATCACCATCCTCAATACACCCCACTATCGCAGAGTCATCAGAAAACTTCTGAAGGTGGCAGGACTCTCATTTACAGTGGAAATTGGTGGTGTAGATGGTGAAGAGGAAGGGGGAGAGGACTGTGCCCTGCGGGGCCCCGGTGTTGCTGACCAGCCTGTCAGACACACAGTCCTGCAGTTGCACGTACTGTGGTCTGTCAGTCAGGTAATCAACAACCCAGGACACCAAGGGGGGCTCCACCTGCATCGTCTCCAACTTCACACCCAGTAGCCCAGGCCGTATGGTATTGAAAGCACTGGAGAAGTCAAAAAACATGACCCTCACACTGCTCGCAGGCTTGTCTAGGTGGGTGTGGGCTCGGTTCAGCAGGTAGATGACTGCATCCTCCACTCCCAGTCGGGGCTGGTAGGCGAATTGGAGTGGGTCCAGGTGGGGCTTGACTGTAGGGCGGAGTTGTTCCAGGACCAACCTCTCCATGGTCTTCATGATATGGGAGGTTAGAGCCACCGGCCTGTAGTCCTTCGATGTGCTGGGTCGCGTGCACTTGGGGATGGGGACCACGCATGAGGTTTTCCACAGTGTGGGGACTTTCTGCAGCCTAAGGCTCATGTTGAAGATGTGCTGGAGCACACCACACAGCTGTGGGGCGCAGGCTTTGAGTACCCTGGGGCTCACACCGTCAGGACCCGCGGCCTTGCCTGTTTGTGGCTTATTTAGCTGTGCATTCACCTGTTCTGCAGACAGACACACTGGGGGGGTCTCAGGTGATTGGGGGAGGCGGGATTCATCAAGCTGAGGGTGAGGTGTTAAGTGGGGGGAGGTAGTCATTGGAGTTGGGGGGCTGTGAGGAGGGGAGGTGGGCATGGATTGGTTCGCTGAAGTTGTCCGGAGGCCGGCTGGCATGTCTCCTTGATGTTTGCGTACAGCAGGTCCAGGATCTTATTTCCTCTGGTTTGGCAGCTGACATACTGCGTGAAGTTGGGTAGTGATTTGTCCATAGTAACATGCAGCGTTGTCCGGGGGGGGGGGGGTTGTAGTATACTGCCATCACGATAAATAAATGATAAATGGGTTATACTTGTATAGCGCTTTTCTACCTTCAAGGTACTCAAAGCGCTTTGACAGTATTTCCACATTTACCCATTCACACACACATTCACACACTGATGGCGGGAGCTGCCATGCAAGGCGCTAACCAGCAACCATCAGAGGCAAAGGGTGAAGTGTCTTGCCCAAGGACACAACGGACGTGACTATGAAGGTAGAAGGTGGGAATTGAACCCCAGTAACCAGCAACACTCCGATTGCTGGCACAGCCACTCTACCAACTTCGCCACGCCGTCCCCATGCGGAATCTCCCTGGGCAAATAATATGGTCTGAGTCCTACAGCGAACATTTCTATATTCGGGTCACAGTGGCGCTCTTTTATTGTGATATGACCGGGATGACAATATTTCTTATTAATAAACAAAGCAAGCCCCCCTCCTTTCCACTTGCCGTTAGTTCGGTCCCGGTCAGCGTGCACCGTTTGAAAACCGTTTATAGAGACGTTACTATCCGGAACATCGTCGTGCAGCCACGTCTCGGTAAAGCACATTAGGCTACACTTACAATATTCTTTCTGACTAGCGGCAAGCACCGACAACTCATCCATTTTATTTGCCAGAGACCGCACGTTACCCATGACGACAGAAGGAAGATATGGTTTATATCGCCTTCTCTCCCTCCTCGCTTCAGCCCTCTTCTGTCTCGAGCGTCTCCCTTTCCCTCGACAGCCACGAGAACCTCCATAAGTCCTTTTTAGCTCCTTCGGGATCTGGTTAGTTAGCGCCGGGTCCGTTAGCTGGATGCTAATAACTGGTGCCGCTAACAACTGTTCCCTGGTGTAGATGAAAGAGTCTCTCAACTGTTGTCCGTCTGAGCTCTTTAGTAGCGTCCCCACCGTCAGTAGGACGAACAAAACACTTCTAAACTGCATGTTTAGAAGGGCACGACTAGATAGAAAGTAAATGCAGAGTAAATGTAAAAATTTAAAAAAGTACAAAGCGAACAAAAAACAAAAACAAAAGACAAGGACGGAGCGAACTGCAGCAGCGGCCGTCTAGATCGACGCATGCGCACAAAAGAATGCATGCATTAATTAAAGCTTTTGTGCAGCTAACACAACAAAGCCAAAGCTTATAAAATAAACATGGCAAACAAAAGTGCAACATGAAGTTTTAATCAAAAGACAAGCATAACTATTTTACCTTCCAGATGTGCGCTCCTGTCTTCCTGGTCATGCTTCACCTCCTCTTCCTCCTCTTCTGCTTCTTCCTTTCCAGCTTCCACCCAAGCACAATCCTGACATCTCTCCGGCTGCCGCGGTCGTCCTCCTCCTCTGCGCGCCCGCCACGCTGCCCGTAGCTGCCGTATGAGCGCCGGGAGCTCCAGGGCCAGAGACAAGCCCCCGCAGGTGACCGACGGGGTCTTCAAGGGCCCCCAGACCGGGGAGCGAGGGGCGTCATCATCCGGGCAGCCTCCACCTTCGACACCCAGCCTGAGATCTGGACTCCACAGCCCCTCCAGCACGGGCATGCCGGGGTGGAAGAAGGATCAAACTAAAGTGTGTGGAAAAGGAGAGGAGGCAAAACCATGAGAAGGTTTGACTGTGCAGCAGAAGGATAGAAAACTGCAGAACAGAGAAGGGGAGAGCAAAGTGATGAAGTCAGAGCATCCCTCTTGTCAGACTTCTGTTCATCTGCTCTCTCCTTCTGCCGCATTTCCTCTCACGCTTACAGACTCGTCCAAGCCTATGACATGGTGGAGGCTACAAGCTCCGCCCCTTCCAACCGAGAGTTAGCGTACAAGCGCGCCCCCACCACCTCCGCCCTCCTACTCTGCTACACCAGCAGGAACTACTGTGAGGCTTTGAGTTCATGGTCGTGTCTAAACACATGACAAGCACAAGAACTACCTCAATAGTGTTCTGTAATTTGAGCAAAAAAAATGAAAATAGGTCACAGATTACGCGATTGCACCCTTTAAAGGCCTACTGAAATGATTTTTTTTTATTTAAACGGGAATAGCAGATCCATTCTATGTGTCATACTTGATCATTTCGCGATATTGCCATATTTTTGCTGGAAGGATTTAGTAGAGAAAATCGACGATAAAGTTCGCAACTTTTGCTCGCTGATAAAAAAAAGCCTTGCCTGTACCGGAAGTAGCGTGACGTCACAGGAGCTAGTATTCCTCACAATTCCCCATTGTTTACAATGGAGCGAGAGAGCTTCGGACCGAGAAAGTGATGATTACCCCATTAATTTGAGCGAGGATGAAAGATTCGTAGATGAGGAACGTTACAGTGAACGACTTGAGAGGCAGTGATGGACGTATCTTTTTTCGCTCTGACCGTAACTTAGGTACAAGCTGGCTTATTGGATTCCACACTCTCCTTTTTTTATTGTGGATCACGGATTTGTATTTTAAACCACCTCGGATACTACATCCTCTTGAAAATGAGAGTCGAGAACGCGAAATGGACATTCAGTGCCTTTTATCTCCACGACAATACATCGGCGAAATGCTTTAGCTACGAGCTAACGTGATAGCATCGTGCTTTAACTGCATATAGAAACCAAAAAAATAAACCCCTGACTGGAAGGATAGATAGAAAATCAACAATACTATTAAACCGTGGACATGTAAATACACGGTTAATGCTTTCCAGGCTGGCGAAGGTTAACAATGCCGTGCTAACGACGCCATTGAAGCTAACTTAGCAACTTAGCAACGGGACCTCACAGAGCTATGCTAAAAACATTAGCTCTCCACCTACGCCAGCCAGCCCTCATCTACTCATCAACACCCGTGCTCACCTGCGTTCCAGCGATCGGCAGAAGGACGAAGGACTTCACCCGATGCGTTTGGCGGCCCGGAGACGTAGGAAGTCAAGGTGAGGTCGGCGGCTATCGCGGCTAGTCCTCCTGGTTGTGTTGCTGTAGTCCGCTGCTAATACACCGATCCCACCTACAACTGTCTTCTTTGCAGCCTTCATTGTTCACTAAACAAATTGCAAAAGATGTCCAGAATACTGTGGAATTATGAAATGAAAACAGAGCTTTTTGTATAGGATTCTACGGGTACCATAACTTCCGTTACTCTGACTTTGTCACGCGCATACGTCATCATACCGCCACGTTTCAGCCGGATATTTCCCGGGAAGTTTTAAATGTCACTTTATAAGTTAACCCGGCCGTATTGGCATGTGTTGCAATGTTAAGATTTCATCATTGATATATAAACTATCAGACTGCGTGGTCGGTAGTAGTGGGTTTCAGTAGGCCTTTAAGTTAAAGTTAAAGTTAAAGTACCAATGATTGTCACACACACTAGGTGTGGTGAAATTTGTCCTCTGCATTTGACCCATCCCCTTGTTCACCCCCTGGGAGGTGAGGGGAGCAGTGGGCAGCAGCGGTGCCGCGCCCGGGAATCATTTTGGTGATTTAACCCCCAATTCCAACCCTTGATGCTGAGTGCCAAGCAGGGAGGTAATGGGTCCCACTGTTTAGCCAATCACTTGTGGAAGAGCCTGCGGCATGGCGAACTAGTTTAAAGCCAATCACTTGTGGAAGAGCCTGCGGCATGGCGAACTAGTTTAAAAATTAGTGCTGTCCAATGATTAAATGTTTTAATAAGATTAATTACACTTAGGGTTGGGTATCGTTTGAATTCGAACGATTCTGATTCCGATTCCGATTCTTTGTTTCGATTCCGATTCCTGGCGATTCTCGATTCCGATTCTTTTAAGAGGCAGGGTCAAAAAAAAGTTTAGGATATTTTAAATGAGCTAGCTAACCTACAGTCTTTCTGAATGAAATAGTCTGACATTCTCCATCAATTTTAATTCTATTAACTTTTTATTAACTTTACTATAAATTCCTCACAGGGCTGTTTTCAACTAGAATATAAATATCAAATCTATGAACTTGAATATAAATATTATAAATTATGAATACATTTTCCCAGGGGTACACTTTCCTTAAGAGAGCTTTATTTTTGAAAACCTCATGAAAACACATTTACACACACAAGTGTATGATGCTGCAGGTACTTAAAAATGTTACCGTGCTCCCACTGATGGGCTAACCTGGTGCAGAAAAGCAAATAAACAATAAGAAACAACTTGCAAAACCCAGTCCAGATTAGCAGCAGGTACAGTATAAAATCAGAGACAGTTCTTGTTTAGGAAAATGACCATATCCGCCTTCTCAGGCAGGATGCGTGAGCGTTCTGGACAGATAGTGTCTCCTGCTGTGGAAAATACACGTTCGCTGGGTGTGGAAGAAGCTTGAACGCATAAATAGGAGAAAGCGCGATCTGACAGCAAAGGATAAGTCTTTTGTTGGTTCCACCGGACCACCACCACGCTGCAGGGTCGTCAGACATAAGTATCGGTGGAACGTCCTGGTACATCTCCAGCTCTCTCTCCACTCGTTTCTTGATGGACATGGAGATCTGTTATTTCGCGGTTATTTCAATTTTTTTTGTAAAGTGAAGCCACACTTTCGACCGCCGACGCCCGCTATCCATGCTTGAGCTTGACTGACTCGCTCGGCTATGCTAACACTTCCGGGGGTGGGCGCTTCTTCGTTGGTGTTCAGCGGCTTCTTCTTCCGGTTCGGCTGACATATTTTTTTCCGGTCGGCGGACTAAATTGGCGTGACAGCATCGAAAATAGAAATCGAAATTTAAACTTTTGAACGATTCCGGGAGAATCGGAAAGTTAGTCCCGGTTCCAATCGATACTCGATACTCGATACCCAACCCTAATTACACTTGTGCATCAATTGTAGTAAATTACTTAAATTAACCTAAAAAAATAAACAATATTTTGAGCATACCAATCAGAGTCATAGTTGAGTCCAGTTTCTTCAGATTTTTAACTAAATAGTGAAACATTGTTTTGTGGTGCATTTGTTTGTGACGTTAGCCCAGGGGTGTCAGACTCATTTTAGATCGGGGGCCACATGGAGAAAAATCTACTCTCAAGTGGGCCGGACTGGTAAAATCATGGCACAATAACTTAAAAATAAAGACAACTTTAGATTGTTTACTTTGTTTAAAAATAGAACAAACACATTCTGAAAGTCTACAAATCATAATGTTGTTGAGGTTTTTTTATACTTACATGCTGCGGTTAATAGTATTCTACCTCTCAACTGTCAACTCATTGGTGTTCATTTTCAATCTATCATGATAAAAAAATAATATCAAAATCAAATTACTTATTTATGTAGTTTTCTCATTTTCCTTGACTGGGGCACTAACATCATGTGGTTTATTTTTTTACATATGTAGCATCATCTACAAAGATACAAAGAATTGCTATTGCGACATTTGATTGATTGACTATGATTTAGAACAGCTGTTTCTTTCGTTCCAAGTTTGCGGCTCATTTTTATACTTAGCAAACTTATCCCGCGAGCCGTACGTTTGACACCCCTGCATTAGACTGAACCTCAACATTTTAGAATAATAATGTTTGAAGTCATGTTGTATTCATCTTTTTTCCTCTTCTTTGGCTCGAAAACATAGTTTGTGTCAAAGTGATTTGACAGGCCTGAACGGGGTTAACAGCCATTAAATGTTACACACAGAAAGGCTGAAGTTACTTAGAAATGGCACAATGAAAGTAAATGTACAAACCCTGTTTCCATATGAGTATGGAAATTGTGTTAGATGTAAATATAAACGGAATACAATGATTTGCAAATCATTTTCAACCCATATTCAGTTGGATATGCTACAAAGACAACATATTTGATGTTCAAACTGATAAACTTTTTTTTTGTTGCAAATAATCATTAACTCTATAATTTGATGCCAGCAACACGTGACAAAGAAGTTGGGAAAGGTGGCAATAAATACTGATAAAGTTGAGGAATGCTCATCAAACACTTATTTGGAACATCCCACAGGTGAACAGACTAATTGGGAACAGGTGGGTGCCATGATTGGGTATAAAAGTAGATTCCATGAAATGCTAAGTCATTCACAAACAAGGACAGGGCGAGGGTCACCACTTTGTCAATAAATGTATGCGCAAATTGTTGAACAGTTTAAGAAAAACCTTTCTCAACCAGCTATTGCAAGGAATTTAGGGATTTCACCATCTACGGTCCGTAATATCATCAAAGGGTTCAGAGAATCTGGAGAAATCACTGCACGTAAGCAGCTAAGCCCGTGACCTTCGATCCCTCAGGCTGTACTGCATCAACAAGTGACATCAGTGTGTAATGGATATCACCACATGGGCTCAGGAACACTTCAGAAACCCACTGTCAGTAACTACAGTTGGTCGCTACATCTGTAAGTGCAAGTTAAAACTGTCCTATGCAAGGCGAAAACCGTTTATCAACAACACCCAGAAACGCTGTCGGCTTCGCTGGGCCTGAGCTCATCTAAGATGGACTGATACAAAGTGGAAAAGTGTTCTGTGGTCTGACGAGTCCACATTTCAAATTGTTTTTGGAAACTGTGGACGTCGTGTCCTCCGGACCAAAGAGGAAAAGAACCATCCGGATTGTTATAGGCGCAAAGTTGAAAAGCCAGCATCTGTGATGGTATGGGGGTGTATTATACAACAAAAACTTTAACCTTACCCCTAACCTAAATAATAAATATAACTCGTTTGAGGTGCTTACTATGAGGTTTGTCATACCGCTACCTGTCCACCTGGCTGTTATCTACTGCCCCCCAGGGCCCTATTCGGACTTCATCAGTGAATTCTCAGAGTTCGTTACTGATCTAGTGACGCACGCCGACAATATAATCATAATGGGGGACTTTAATATCCATATGAATACCCCATCGGACCCTCCGTGCGTGGCGTTCCAGACTATAATTGATAGCTGTGGTCTTAAACAAATAATAAATGAACCCACGCATCGCAACGGTACCACGATAGATCTAGTGCTTGTCTGGAGCCTAACCACCTCCAAAGTTACGATACTCCCGTATACTAAAGTAATGTCCGATCATTACATTTTAAAATTCGAAGTTCTGACTCATTGTCAACAAACTAATAATAATACTAATAACTACTGTAGCAGCCGCAACATTAATGCTGCCACAACGATGACTCTTGCTGGCCTACTCCCTTCGGTAATGGCACCATTCCCAAATTATGTAGGCTCTATTGATAACCTCACTAACAACTTTAATGATGCCCTGCGCGACACCATTGATAGTATAGCACCGCTAAAGCTAAAAAGGGCCCCTAAAAGGCGTACCCCATGGTTTAAAGAAGAAACTAGAGCCCATAAATTATCATGTAGAAAGCTGGAACGCAAATGGCGCACGACTAAACTTGAGGTTTTCCATCAAGCATGGAGTGATAGTTTAATAACTTATAAACGCATGCTTACCTTAGCTAAAGCTAAATATTACTAAAATCTCATCCACCTCAACAAAAATGATCCTAAATTTTTGTTTAGTACAGTAGCATCGCTAACCCAACAAGGGACTCCTCCCAGTAGCTCCACCCACTCGGCAGATGACTTTATGAATTTCTTTAATAAGAAAATTGAACTCATTAGAAAAGAGATTAAAGACAATGCATCCCAGCTACAACTGGGTTATATTAACACAGATACGACTGTATATATGACGGATGCTGCCCTCCAAAATAGTTTGTTTCTCTTTGATGAAATAACATTGGAGGAATTGTTAAGATGTGTATATGGGACAAAACAAACAACATATTTACTTGACCCATTTCCTGGGAAACTTATCAAGGAGCTTTTTGTATTCTTAGGTCCATCAGTGCTAAATATTATAAACTTATCACTTTCCTCTGGCACTGTTCCACTAGCATTCAAAAAAGAGGTTATTCATCCTCTACTCAAAAGACCTAACCTCGACCCTGACCTCATGGTAAACTACCGGCCGGTGTCCCACCTTCCGTTTATCTCGAAAATCCTCAAAAAATTTGTTGCACAGCAGCTAAATGAACACTTAGCGTCTAACAATCTCTGTGAACCTTTTCAATCCGGTTTCAGGGCATATCACTCTACGGAGACAGCCCTCGCAAAAATGACTAATGATCTATTGCTAACGATGGATTCTGATGAGTCATCTATGTTGCTGCTTCTTGATCTTAGCGCCGCTTTCGATACTGTCGATCATAATATTTTATTAGAGCGTATCAAAACACGTATTGGTATGTCAGACTTAGCCTTGTCTTGGTTTAACTCTTATCTTACTGACAGGATGCAGTGTGTCTCCCATAACAAAGTGACATCGGACTATGTTAAGGTAACGTGCGGACTCCCACAGGGTTCGGTTCTTGGCCCTGCACTCTTTAGTTTTTACATGTTGCCGCTAGGTGACATCATACGCAAATACGGTGTTAGCTTTCACTGTTATGCTGATGACACCCAACTCTACATGCCCCTAAAGCTGACCAACACGCCGGATTGTAGTCAGCTGGAGGCGTGTCTTAATGAAATTAAACAATGGATGTCCGCTAACTTTTTGCAACTCAACCATAAGAAAACGGAAATGCTGATTATCGGTCCTGCTCAACACCGACACCTATTTAATAATACCACCTTAACATTTGACAACCAAACAATTACACAAAGCGACTCGGTAAAGAATCTGGGTATATTATCTTCGACCCAACTCTCTCGTTTGAGTCACACATTAAGAGTGTTACTAAAACGGCCTTCTTTAATTCCCGTAATATCGCTAAAATTCGTTCCATTTTGTCCACTAGTGACGCTGAGATTATTATTCATGCGTTCGTTACGTCTCGTCTCGATTACTGTAACGTATTATTTTCGGGCCTCCCTATGTCTAGCATTAAAAGATTACAGTTGGTACAAAATGCGGCTCCTAGACTTTTGACAAAAACAAGAACGTTTGATCATATTACGCCTATACTGGCTCACTTGCACTGGCTTCCTGTGCACTTAAGATGCGACTTTAAGGTTTTACTACTTACGTATAAAATACTACACGGTCTAGCTCCATCCTATCTTGCCGACTGTATTGTACCATATGTCCCGGCAAGAAACCTGCGTTCAAAGAACTCCGGCTTATTAGTGATTCCCAGAGCCCAAAAAAAGTCTGCGGGCTACAGAGCGTTTTCTATTCGGGCTCCAGTACTCTGGAATGCCCTACCGTTAGAGATGCTACCTCAGTAGAAGCATTTAAATCCCATCTTAAAACTCATTTGTATACTCTAGCCTTTAAATAGACCCCCTTTTTAGACCAGTTGATCTGCCGTTTCTTTTCTTTTCTCCTCTGCCCCCTCGCCGGGGTATTCCGGTTCCGGTGACCATGGATGAAGTGCTGGCTGTCCAGAGTTGGGACCCGGGGTGGACCGTTCGCCTGTGCATCGGTCGGGGACATCTCTGCGCTGCTGACCCGTCTCCGCTCGGGATGGTCTCCTGCTGGCCCCACTATGGACTGGACTCTCACTATTATGTTAGATCCACTAAGGAATGTACATAGAGGGGGGGTTACCCACATATGCGGTCCTCTCCAAGGTTTCTCATAGTCATTCACATCGACGTCCCTTATGTGGGCTCTGTACCGAGGATGTCGTTGTGGCTTGTGCAGCCCTTTGAGACTTTTGTGATTTACGGCTATATAAATAAACATTGATTGATTGATTGATTAGTGCCCAAGACATGGGTAACTTACACATCTGTGAAGGCGCCATTAATGCTGAAAGGTACATACAGGTTTTGGAGTAACATATGTTGCCATCCAAGCAACGTTACCATGGACGCCCCTGCTTATTTCAGCAAGACAACGCCAAGCCACGTGTTACATCAACGTGGCTTCATAGTAAAAGAGTGCGGGTACTAGACTGGCCTGCCTGTAGTCCAGACCTGTCTCCCATTGAAAATGTGTGGCGCATTATGAAGCCTAAAATACCACAACGGAGACCCCCGGACTGTTGAACAACTTAAGCTGTACATCAAGCAAGAATGGGAAAGAATTCCACCTGAGAAGCTTAAAAAATGTGTCTCCTCAGTTCCCAAACGTTTACTGAGTGTTGTTAAAAAGAAAGGCCATGTAACACAGTGGTAAACATGCCCTTTCCCAACTACTTTGGCAAGTGTGTTAGAGCCATGAAATTCTAAGTTAATTATTATTTGCAAAAAAAAAAATAAAGTTTATGAGTTTGGACATCAAATATCTTGTCTTTGTAGTGCATTCAATTGAACATGGGTTGAAAAGTATTTGCAAATCATTGTAGTCCGTTTATATTTACATCTAACACAATTTCCCAACTCATATGGAAACAGGGTTTGTACATATTATAAGTACCAAGTGTTCCTGTTTCCATGCACATGATCACTTTCTCTTTTTTTCACCACTCAAACAGTCCTTTCAGAGAGGAAAATCACATGGGAACAACATTTACACACACAGCAGCCTTGAACATTGCATATCACACAAATCTAGACTTGAGAGTTAAAACGGCAATACAGAGTGTAGTCAGGATCAAAAGACAAGATGGACGTTCAACAATGCAATGTATCTAAAGATAATTTCCTCACTCACTGGTAATGATGTTATCTTGCTATTGTACCATAGTGTACCCAACAAGTCAGACATAACTTCACACAAATTTATAAAAGTAAAACTACCCACAGTGACATTTCAACACACACATTTTTAACCGTGATCCAAATAAAGTTGCACTCAAAATGAGGTTACTTACAATGAAACAATTAGTAATAGCAGGTTTAAAATAAGATGTGATTCAGAATAATTGAAATGTATACCAATATTACTCTAGTAATAATTTATTTTTGTGGTGTTTTCATTGTAAATATTCCATAAAGTGGTGCCAAATGCCCGTGCTTTGACAGTGACATCGCTATTTTGAATTTTCTAAAATACCTAAAAAAAAACTAACTCTAACCCTTTATTTAGCACAGGAGCATTTTAACAATACAGAAACTATACACAAAAAAATAAGATATAACATGTACATATGTCTATAAAAACTATCAATAAAAGTAAAATAAAAATTAGCACATATTCAAAATGTGAATACAAAATTGTACTACCCGACTTGGTGCGTGTACACTTGAACTACTTTACATATCCACATATGAAAAATGAACAAGAAAAATTAATGCAAATGTTGCGACTGTAAATCTGAGATTGGATGCTATGTCAGCGCTATTATCTGTGATGTTGATTATAGCATATAGCAGGGGTGGGCAATTAATTTTCACCGGGGGCCGCATAAGCAACCCGGGCACTGCTGGAGGGCCACACGACAATATTTCAATTAAATTTTGCTCAATATTATTTTTGATATACCGTAGGATAAATAATAATGATGATAATAATAATAATAATTAATAATAATAATAATAATTTAATTTAACCTAACTTAACTTTATACAAAAGCAGATTGCTTTTGATGGTCACTTTATCCTGCATTATCCAACATTTTTTCCCGTCAGATTTGGACAACCATCTGTTGTTAAAAATAGTTTTTAATCATATTTATTTTATATTGTTTTTTATATTGGTTTTATATGTAATTGTTTTTTCTTTTTATTCAGTCATTGGTGGAGCTAAGGATAATATTTGAATATTGTTTTTAATATTGTTGTGCAGCACTTTGGAAACATGTTGTTGTTTAAATGTGCTATATAAATAAAGTGGATTGGATTGTCACACCTGCCAGCTTGTCCCATTTCAGTCCTAACATGTCCAAACACGCATTTACCTATGTGAACAAGTCATTACCTGTGGTTGTCTCTTTAATTGACTGCATGGCTGCCAGCTACTCCGTGATTTGAAAGTCTGCAGTTATCCCACGTAAGAAGAAGAGCAGTTGGGCGGTGTCACATACATCACAGCTCTCATCCAAAGTTAGCGAAAAACAGTCCATGTCTCCGGGCATATCAGCGCAACAGAGTCCAATAAGCACTCCTTAATAAACTCTCCGTCAGAAAACGCCTTACTTTTTCTGGCGCTTTTGTGAGAAATGACGATACTTGTCCTGATGGCTGCATCTCTGGGGGTGTGAAATTTGGCTAAAAGTCCTTGTTGGGTGTGCAGTTTTACATCAGCCTCCCTTGCGCGAGCTTCATCAGACACATTCCGGTATTTTCCCTCGTGTTTCTTCGTGTAGTGGCGATTAAAATGATATTCTTTAAACACAGCAACCTGTGTACCACACATTAAGCACACGGCTTTACCATTAATTTATGTAAAGAAATACTTGGCATTCCCTGTCTTGTTGAAAACACGCCATTCGTCATCAACTTTTCTTTTTTTAGCGTCTCATCACTTGTCTCTATGCACCTTCACTCACAGGTTCCCCCCGGACATACGGCATAAATAACACATTTCAAAATAAAAGCAGCACAGTTGTATTGCGCGCACGACATAGATGTTTTTTAAACTTTATTTTGTAATTTGTGATTGCGCCGTTCAATTCACTCACAATCGCACACGCGCATACGTCCACACGGAAGTAATACAAATAACGCTTTTCAAAACAAAAGCAGCACCGTTGTATTGCACACTCGACATAGATACTTTTTGAAATGTATTTTGTAATTTATGATTGGCCTCACGCGGGCCGGACAGGGATGCGCAAAGGGCCGGATGCGGCCCGCGGGCCGTACAATGCCCAGGTCTGGCATATAGTGTCTATGAACCACTGCACATTTGAGAGCCAAAGGCTGCACATACCCCTACAGCAGACATGGGCAATTAGTTTGACTTGGGGGTTACATTGGTTGGTAAAAATGCGTCTGGGTGTTATTTATGTATGTACAGTACAGGCCAAAAGTTGTCTTTATTTTCATGACTATTTACATTGTAGATTATCATTGAAGGCATCAAAACTATGAATGAACACACCCCAACCCCAAAAAAAGTGAAATAACTGAAAACATGTTTTATATTCTAGTTTCTTCAAAACAGCCACCCTCTGATTACCGTTTTGCACACTCTTGGCATTAGTCACTAGTCACCTGAAAGGGTTTTCACTTCACAGGTGTCATAGTTTTGATGCCTTCAGTGACAATCTACAATGTAAATAGTCATGAAAATAAAGAAAACGCATTGAATTGAGAAGGTGTGCCCAAACCTTTGGCCTGTACTATGTATATATATATATATATATATATATATATATATATATATATATATATATATATATATATATATATATATATATATATACACATATATATATATATATATATATATATATATATATATATATATATATATATATATATATATATATATATATACACATATATATATATATATATATATATATATATATATATATATACACATATATATATATATATATATATATATATATATATATATATATATATATATATATATATATATATATATATATATATATAATCTAATCTAATACTTTGCCTAATTTGCTATGATGATATATTATATTTTAATAAAAAGGCTCAAACATGTATACATACATTTAAAAACAAATCTATTAATATTAATTAGTATTAACACACACACACATATATATATATATATATATATATATAAACACATATATATATATATATATATATATATATATATATATATATATATATATATATATATATATATATATGCCAAGATACAAAGATTTTTGTGGGGGTGGGGGTGTGGTCAGGGGGCGTGGTTATGGATGTGGTCACCATGTTGGAATCTAATACTTTGCCTAATTTGCTATGATGATATATTATATTTTAATAAAAAGGCTCAAACATGTATACATACATTTAAAAACAAATCTATTAATATTAATTAGTATTAACACACACACACATATATATATATATATATATATATATATATATACACACATATATATATATATATATATATATATATATATATATATATATATATATATATATATATATATATATATATATATATATATATATATATAAATTATTTATCTTTTTTTTTGTTTTAATCGTTTTGCCATATTTTACATTTTTGCTCCTTTTTGTATGTTGTTGAGATTTTTTCAAGTGTCTACAGTCTTCTATAGATTTTCTTTTTACTAAAAACATCCAGCAACAAGTCTAGCATCTTCTTCTGGTGTTATTGAAGAATGTACTCGTGTTTAGAGACTTCTGTCCCTCGATGTCTTTGACGAAAGAAGCGAGCATGACATCACACTTTCTTCTGGTCTGATTTTTCTATCATCTTGTGGTGATCGATAAAGATATTCACCAAGTGGGACTTCAGTTTCGAAGGTAATGGTTACAATGCTAACAACATGAAAACTAATCTTGGTGCTACTGTATTTTCAGCGCAGCAATAAAGTTGACAAACATTTGGCAGAACAACTTTTTGATGGACTTCATCTTTAACCCCTGCCTCATCAATAAAAAAAATTCACATTGGGTGAGCCTCTGTCGTGAGTGATGTTAAAAGATGAGGCGCGAAATGTACCAGTACCAGCACACCATATAATACTAACAAGACAGCTATCAGCAGGTGTCCTTGTCATGTTAAGTGGAATTTATGTAGTTGGTTTACTTCATCTTCGACATCATCAGCTCAACATGACATTAGTGAGTCTTTGACTGAGCGATGTGGAATGACACAGCGTGACACGCAATGCTAAGAACACAGAATTATAACAACAAGGCTCATGGTTGTAGCCCCGACCACCCTTTAAGCAAAACAACTAACACCTGAGGTTTCAGCACATGGAAGCTAGTTCTAACTTAGAGGAATTACTAGGGGTGTGGGAAAAAATCGATTTGAATTAAAATCGCGATTCTCACATTGTGCGATTCAGTATCGATTCTCTTTTTTTTTTTTTTTAATTAATCAATCCAACAAAACAATGCACAGCAATACCATAACAATGCAATCCAATTCCAAAACCAAACCCGACCCAGCAACACTCAGAACTGCAATAAACAGAGCAATTGAGAGGAGACACAAACACGACACAGAACAATCCAAAAGTAGTGAAACAAAAATGAATATTATCAACAACAGTATCAATATTAGTAACAATTTCAACATAGCAGTGATTAAAAATCCCTCATTGACATTATCATTAGACATTTATAAAAAATAAAGAATAAAAGAACAATAGTGTCACAGTGGTTTACACTTGCATCACATCTCATAAGCTTGACAACACACTGTGTCCAATATTTTCACAAAGATAATCCATCCATCCATCTTCTTCCGCTTATCCGAGGTTGGGTCGCGGGGGCAGCAGCCTAATCAGGGAAGCCCAGACTTTCCTCTCCCCAGCCACTTCGTCCAACTCTTCCCGGGGGATCCCGAGGCGTTCCCAGGTCAGCCCGGATGGCATCCTGACCAGATGCCCGAACAACCTCGGAGGAAACTCATTTCGGCCGCTTGTACCCGTGATCTTGTCCTTTCGGTCATAACCCAAAGCTCATGACCATAGGTGAGGGTGGGAACGTAGATCGACCGGAAATTGAGAGCTTTGCCTTCCGGCTCAGCTCCTTCTTCACCACAACGGATCGATACAGCGTCTGCATTACTGAATACGCAGCACCAATCCGCCTGTCGATCTCACGATCCACTCTTCCCTCACTCGTGAACAAGACTCCTAGGTACTTGAACTCCTCCACTTGGGGCAGGGTCTCCTCCCCAACCCGGAGATGGCATTCCACCCTTTTCTGGGCGAGAACCATGGACTCAGACTTGGAGGTGCTGATTCTCATCCCAGTCGCTTCACACTCGGCTGCGAACCGATCCAGTGAAAGCTGAAGATCCTGGCCAGATGAAGCCATCAGGACCACATCATCTGCAAAAAGCAGAGACCTAATCCTGCAGCCACCAAACCAGATCCCCTCAACGCCTTGACTGCGCCTAGAAATTCTGTCCATAAAAGTTATGAACAGAATCTGTGACAATGGGCAGCCTTGGCGGAGTCCAACCCTCACTGGAAACGTGTCCGACTTACTGCCGGCAACGCGGACCAAGCTCTGACACTGATCATACAGGGAGCGGACCACCACAATCAGACAGTCCGATACCCCATACTCTCTGAGCACTCCCCACAGGACTTCCCGAGGGACACGATGGAATGCACAAAGATAAAATAAGTCATATTTTTGGTTCATTTAATAGTTAAAACAAATTTACATCATTGCAATCAGTTGATAAAACATTGTCCTTTACAATTAGAAAAGCTTTTTACAAAAATCTACTACTCTGCTTGCATGTCAGCAGACTGGGGTAGATCCTGCTGAAGTCCTATGTATTGAATGAATAGAGAATCGTTTTGAATCGGAAAAATACCGTTTTTGAATCGAGAATCGCGTTGAATCAAAAAAAAAATTGATTCATAATCGCGTCGTGACCCCAAGAATCGATATTGAATCGAATCGTGGGACACCCAAAGATTCGCATCCCTAGGAATTACCCAGGATGTGACGAAACATTTCCACATCGATGCCGTATTTTAGTGGCCGGCGACGGCCAAAGCAATGACACTGGAAGTTTCCTCTGGGCTACTGGTAAGTTCTGTAAACATGTGTACGATGACTATGTGGCTAGGCATTTCAAGTTGAGGACTCAAATTATGTTAAAAAACGTATTTAAAAATATTTGGTCTAATTATGAAAATATATATAATTGCCTCAGGCAGGCGTTATTATATAATACATATTTATTATTAAGAATCCTAGTTCACAAAATTGTGTTAACCCGTCAAAATTGTCACTCAAGCTAGCAATATGGGTGTACAGTAAACCGATAATAGATGGGGGATAAAATAATTTAGGGATTATTTTTTAATTTTGTGCATCTACTACTTTCACTCTGTTTTTGTAGGCGTAAGAATCGTTATTGATATATTTGTTAACAACAACAAAAATAGTGCATCTATAGTGCACTTATTTACAGTGTGTCTGTTCCCTTGCTTTGGATTTCTGTCACCTTTGTAGGGGTTGATGGTACATAATGAGAGATGACGCACACACACACACACACACACACACACACACACACACACACACACACACACACACACACACACACACACACACACACACACACACTTATATTCCATGCGTCACGTTTCGAGCAGAGAAGTGGGTCAGCCACTGAGCGGGATGGGCGGTCCAAAAAAGAATGTTAGGAGGAGACAAGAACCATGTAAATCCAATCGTTCTTACCTTGCATGCATTACTCCAACAGAAAACTGCTGCACAACTCTGAAACCAGGAAGAGGAGAACTGATATTAAAAATACCCTAAGGCATTGATACGATTCCTATTGTCCTTTACTCCATGGGTTTTCACACATGCAGTCAGCTTTTAAATGTCCCCAGTTATGCAAAAATGACTTGAATTACTAAATATCACA
Source organism: Entelurus aequoreus (assembly GCF_033978785.1). Lineage (NCBI taxonomy): Eukaryota > Metazoa > Chordata > Actinopteri > Syngnathiformes > Syngnathidae > Entelurus > Entelurus aequoreus. The sequence goes on from NC_084734.1 coordinate 35,375,601, forward strand.
GTATTCTATCCTGTTTGCACAATTTTTCTTGTTGGTATGACATCAAAGTTGGGTTTTTTTGGCCAAGAACGCAAGCAAAAGCTATACTTTGCGAACAGACTAGTTTGCCACATGCAATGTTTGGCAATATGATAACGGAAACGGTAAACAAAAAACGGGGGAAATTTTGGGCTAAAATCTTCGTCGAGCACCAAGTTATTACAAAAGTTAAGCGTACAAAAAAGGATAAAGTGCAGAATAGTGCTACTCGGAGATGGGTACCTTTCACATTTGAACCAATAAAAGGTACCAATTCCCTGTACCTGGGAATCGATACTGGTAATCAAAAGTTACATTTTTTGGTACTTGTGTATGTGTTAATAAATGTTATTTTGTTTAATAATAAATAAAAAGCATTTATGTAACATTGAAAGGTGAGCTGATTATGACAAATGTGCTGTCCATATATACTAATTTGCAAGTATTATATAGTAATATTTGCATGCAGTTGCAAATCTAAGACACTAGATGGCTGTAGAGTAGTTTTTATTACCAAATTTGGACGATCACTGATGTTAATTACTAAAATTTCAAGTGTTTTCTCTCAGGCATACTTTCTTTGTTGGCATTGAAAATTCTAACATTGCCCAGTGGTAGAGGCTGAGTCCGCTATTGGTGCTGCTTTAGTTCTCGTTTCCCTGCCAAGTGTTTGAGCCAGGGCAGAGTCTGCAAGAGGACATGACATCACGTGCAACAAAAGGTATCAAAATATGATAATGTTTGATTTTACCTGCATTGATACCCGCGGTAGTTAGGGATATGTACCTGTTACATTTCAACTGACGTGATACCGGTACAAAATTTGGGTACACTTGTGTGATACTGTTAACAAATGTTAATTGTTGACTATTCAAATCTTTTTTTTTGATGTAACATTAAAAATGAGCTGATTATGATAACTGTGCTGTCCAGTTGTTATATCTTGTTCTCCTGTTACATTTCTGAGTCTCATTTGAAAGTATTATACAGCAGACTTTGCATGCTGTTGCAATTCCAAGACTTAAGATGGCAGTAGCGTATAGGCCACGGTGTGTTGCCTAGGCAGGAAATAGTATTTACCATTAAGCTGAATCTAGTCTTTTGTTGCGCCCTACAAAGTGTTTATATGGTAAGTATTGTGCTTATTACATACCAGCTGTTTAAATGTAACGTGCATCTTAGTTTTGTTTTCATTACCAAATTTGGAAGTGTTGAAATCGCCATGTAAAATCGATAATGCTAATTAGTAGGGTTGTTAACGATAAACCGATGTGACCTGATATCTGGTTCGAGAAGTGGCCGGCTCGGCTACTTCTGTTACAGCCCCCTAAATCGATAATATCTACCTGTGAATCTTTAGGTTAATCGAGTGTAAACACATAAACCGGTTATTGCGGTGAGCTAGAAATCAGTTGACAGTTTTTGTCTTTAAAACTACACAAAAGCCAGGGTTGTCCGTTACGTTATTTACGTAACTGGAGACGAGAATACACACATGGACCGGGTGTCGCGCGAGACCAGCACTTAGTAGACAGTTTATCTTTAAATCAACGCGAGAGTCATGGCTGCCCGCCAAATGATTACCCGTGCCGTCTGCCAATATTGTAACATCCTAAGTAACGGAGGCTTAGTCAGATTCCCAGTTTGTCTTTCTTTTTTTCACAACATGCAACGTTTTCGTACAACGGGCTCAATCTCCGTGTGCCACTCTTTTCCGGGACCATTCAAACGACTTTTGACCTCAACAACACACGTCACATCCCATCCTTGTCCCGGAAGTCCCGCCCACCCGTAGGCGTCGGTTGACTCGTGGAAAAGAAAGATATTTGACATGTTTGCCTTTTTACTTTATAAAACATTGTTTGGGGATATATGTTGTTTTAAAAATGTTAAAATACTGGAAGCATGTCACATTTATATAATGTGTTTTTTATATTTGAAGATGAATGTGCCTATGGCTTGTCTCATTCATAAGGTTATTGTTATTCTCACGGCATTCAACAGAACAGTTGTCTTAGAAGATATGTGGCCGCTTATCTGAGTAGTTTTCATAATTTCATGCTCATAGACTTAGCTTGGACAGATCTAGTCTGACCGCTTGCTACCAAGGTCTTAACTATTTATTCTGGAACATGAGGAGCATATGCACAGGAAGGAATGGGTTTGTTAATTTGTGGTGTAAAAAAAATGTGTCCATCAACAAATGTTAACCATAGAAATGAATCATTCACACATCGAATCGAATCTTAATAAATCGCTCATACATTAAATCAAATCGCATCGAATCATTCATATACTAAATCGAATCAGATGGAATCGTTCCGTTTCATAAATAGTTTTTGAATCCCATCGTAACCCTAAATATAGCGATGTGAATGGAATTGTCCACCACAGAGATTTACATACCTACTAATTAGTAGCATGTCTACGACAAATTCAGTGTAAATTAGCATTAGCAGTGTTTGATCCGGTCTAGTCCGCAGCCGGATGTGACATCAAGAGCAACAAAGGTATCGATACCCAGTAGTACTGACGGAATTCTGTCAGTCCCCCTAAAAGTACCGAAATCGGAAAGAATCCTGAATTTTGTATCCGCAGTAGGGCTTATACTGATGTTGATGATGTATTAATTTTTAAAAAGTGTATGAAAAATGTGAGTGTGAATGTTGTCTATCTGTGTTGGCCCTGCGATGAGGCGGCGACTTGTCCAAATGCAGCTGGGATAGGCTCCAGCACCCCCTCCGACCACGAGACACAAGAGAAGCAGTAGAAAATGGATGGGAAAAAAAGAATAATCAATCATAAAATATCTGAATGTACAATTGCACATCTAATCTGATCTTCCAGCTGTGATTTTGTTGGGGGGTGGGGGGAGTAGGCAAAAGTGGGTCATGCAGCACAATAATCACAAGCTTTCCACGAGGGCCGTTCCTCTCGGGCAGGCATTATTTATTCTTTTTTTAGCCCTTCTATCAAAGCTGTTTTTTCCACTAAATCCTGTGCAATTTCATTTTTTTAAGTGGACGGCCAAAACAGGCAGACATTAACTCGGCCTGAATTTTAGTAAATAATAATAAATTACTGAAAAACACTACATTGGCCCCAGTGTGTGAATGTGAGTGTAAATGTTGTCTGTGTTGGCCCTGCGATGAGGTGGCGACTTGTGCAGGGTGTACCCCGCCTACCGCCCGAATGCAGCTGGGATAGGTTCCAGCACCCCCTGCAACCCCGAGAGGGTCAGGCGGTAGAAAATGGATGGATGGATGGTAAATAACGTTTGATTACACCTAAAATGCCTTTATGGACACAGAAAAGGCCGCCCTATATACACTTTCCGAGAGAGGCACTGGACTGTTTATTTTTTAACAACATAATGCGCTGCACATCTGGTAGACATTGTACCGCCACATTCTTTTTAATACAAATCTGTAATTGAAACACAGCAATTACTCCTCTAAAAAGTTGTTACATAAACAATTTAATATCTCAGAGTAGGAAAACAAACACATCTACTGTGAAGACAAGGCACATCTTGAAAGAGAACATGTTTGATTGCACTGGCTAGACAAGATAATATCCTTTTAGTTGAGAACAGAATATATTAAATCAAGTGTGGGAAATGTAAGCAGGTTTACAGTTGGGTCCTTTCAAGGATGAATAAAAATAGATGTACTGAGCAGATTTATAATACAAAACCCAAAGCCAGTGAAGTTGGCACGTTGTGTAAATCGTAAATAAAAACAGAATACAATGATTTGCAAATCCTTTTCAACTTATATTCAATTGAATAGACTGCAAAGACAAGATATTTAATGTTCGAACTGGAAAACTTTATTTTTTGCAAATATTAGCTCATTTGGAATTTGATGCCTGCAACATGTTTCAAAAAAGCTTGCACAAGTTGCAAAAAAGACTGAGAAAGTTGAGGAATGCTCATCAAACACTCATTTGGAACATCCCATAGGTCAGGGGTCGGCAACCTTTACCACTCAAAGAGCCATTTTGGCAAGTTTCACAAATTAAAGAAAGTAATGGGAGCCACAAAAAAAAATTCTAAAATTTAAAATGAAAAACACCGCATACAAAGCTTAAATGCTTTGTGCTATGTTAACCAGGGGTCTCCGACACACGCACCAGCACGCACTTTAATGTGGAAATTTGATGTTATACTTGCCAACCCTCTCATTTATCCCGGGAGACCCCTGAATATCAGAGCGTGATGACACTGCAATTGGCACCCTCTGCGGTCTGTCCTAACAGTGTACCTGCTCGACCACATGTAGAATGCAGCTTCAGTTTGCTCACGTAATTGACAGCAAGGCTACTACCTCAGCAGCCACACATCTTACACTGACGGTACCAATACCCAGAATCCCATGCAGCCCTAACTCTTCCGCTCAACCAACGCACGGAAGGGGGGGGGGGGGGTTGATGTGTGTATAATGTAGACCGGAAGAGTTAGGGCTGCATGGGATTCTGGGTAATGGTTGTGTTGTGTTTATGTTGTGTTACGGTGGGATGTTCTCCAGAAATGTATTTTTCATTCTTTTTTGGTGTGGGTTCACAGTGTGGCGCATATTTGTAACGTAACAATGTTAAAGTTGTTTGATATGGCTACCGTCAGTGTAAGCTGTGTGGCTGATGAATAAGTATGCTTTGCTGTCCCTTGTGTGTGCAAGGAATAACAACGTGCAGCTGGACTGGCACGCTGTATGTAAATGCTATAGAGGACAATTACTGCAGTGCAATTAGGGCACGCCCTTTATTTAGTAATTAGAGTGTAAATAGGATTATTTTTTTCCCTGGGAGTAATCTATGAGAGACACTCAGATCCATAAATCTCCTGGGAAAATTGGGGGGGGTCGGCATGTATGTAGCTGAGCCGCATCAGAGTGGTCAAGGAGCCGCATGCGGCTCCGGAGCCGCGGGTTGCCGACCCCTGCCATAGGTGAACAGGTGAGTGCCATGATTGAGTATAAAAGCAGCTTCCATGAAATGCTCAGTCATTCACAAACAAGGATGGGGCGAGGGTCACCACTTTGTGAACAAATGCATGAGCAAATCGTCAAAGAGTTTAAAAACATTTCTCAATGAGCTGTTGCAAACAATTTAGGGATTTCACCATCTACAGTCCGTAATATCATCAGAAGGTTCAGAAAATCTGGAGAAATCACTGCGCGTAAACGGCAAAGCCGAAAACCAACATTGAATTCCCGTGACCTTCAATGTTTCAGGCGGTACTGCATCAAAAACCGACATCACTGTGTAAAGGATATCACCACATGTGATCAGGAACACTTCAGAAAACCACTGTTAGTAACTACAGTTTGTCGCTACAACTGTAAGTGCAAGTTAAAACTCTACTTTACAAAGCAAAAGCCATTTATCAACAACACCCAGAAACGCCGCCGGCTTCACTGGGCCTGAGCTCATCTAAGATGGACTGATGCAAAGTCGAAAAGTGTTCTGTTGTCTGACTAGTCCACATTTCAAATTGATTTTGGAAATTGTGGACGTGGTATCCAAACGGGCCAAAGAGGAAAAGAACCATCCGGACTGTTATAGGTGCAAAGTTCAAAAGCCAGCATCTATGATGGTATGGGGGTGTATTAGTGCCCAAGGCATGGGTAACTTATACATCTGTGAAGGCACCATTAATGCTGAAAGGTACATACAGGTGTTGGAGCAACATATGTTGCCATCCAAGCAACGTCTTTTTCATGGACGCCCCTGCTTATTTCAGCAAGACAATGCCAAGCCACATTCTGCACGTTTTACAACAGCGTGGCTTTGCAGTAAAAGAGTGCGGGTACTAGACTGGCCTGCCTGTAGTCCAGACCTGTCTCCCATTGAAAATGTGTGGCACATTATGAAGCGTAAAATATGACAACGGAGACCCCGGACTGTTGAACAACTTAAGCTGTACATCAAGCATGTGCGACTAAACTTGAGGGTTTCCATCAAGCATGGAGTGATAGTTTAATAACTTATAAACGCATGCTTACCTCAGCTAAAGCTAAATATTACTCAAATCTCATCCACCTCAACAAAAATGATCATAAATTTCTGTTTAGTACAGTAGCATCGCTAACCCAACAAGGGACTCCTCCCAGTAGCTCCACCCACTCAGCAGATGACTTTATGAATTTCTTTAATAAGAAAATTGAACTCATTAGAAAGGAGATTAAAGACAATGCATCCCAGCTACAACTGGGTTATATTAACACAGATACGACTGTATATACGACGGATGCTGCCCTCCAAAATAGATTCTCTCTCTTTGATGAAATAACATTGAAGGAATTGTTAAAATGTGTAAATGGGACAAAACAAACAACATGTTTACTTGACCCATTTCCTGGGAAACTTATCAAGGAGCTTTTTGTAATATTAGGTCCATCAGTGTTAAATATTATAAACTTATCACTTTCCTCTGGCACTGTTCCCCTAGCATTCAAAAAAGCAGTTATTCATCCTCTACTCAAAAGACCTAACCTCGATCCTGACCTCATGGTAAACTACCGGCCGGTGTCCCACCTTCCGTTTATCTCGAAAATCCTCGAAAAAATTGTTGCACAGCAGCTAAATGAACACTTAGCGTCTAACAATCTCTGTGAACCTTTTCAATCCGGTTTCAGGGCAAATCACTCTACGGAGACAGCCCTCGCAAAAATGACTAATGATCTATTGCTAACGATGGATTCTGATGCGTCATCTATGTTGCTGCTTCTTGATCTTAGTGCCACTTTAGATACTGTTGATCATAATATTTTATTAGAGCGTATCAAAACGCGTATTGGGATGACAGACTTAGCCTTGTCTTGGTTTAACTCTTATCTTACTGACAGGATGCAGTGTGTCTCCCATAACAATGTGACCTCGGACTATGTTAAGGTAACGTGCGGAGTTCCCCAGGGTTCGGTTCTTGGCCCTGCACTCTTTAGTATTTACATGCTGCCGCTAGGTGACATCATACGCAAATACGGTGTTAGCTTTCACTGTTATGCTGATGACACTCAACTCTACATGCCCCTAAAGCTGACCAACACGCCGGATTGTAGTCAGCTGGAGGCGTGTCTTAATGAAATTAAACAATGGATGTCCGCTAACTTTTTGCAACTCAACGCTAAGAAAACAGAAATGCTGATTATCGGTCCTGCTAGACACCAACATCTGTTTAATAATACCACCTTAACATTTTACAACCAAACAATTACACAAGGCGACTCGGTAAAGAATCTGGGTATTATCTTCGACCCAACTCTCTCCTTTGAGTCACACATTAAGAGTGTTACTAAAACGGTCTTCTTTCATCTCCGTAATATCGCTAAAATTCGTTCCATTTTGTCCACAAGCGACGCTGAGATCATTATCCATGCGTTCGTTACATCTCGTCTCGATTACTGTAACGTATTATTTTCGGGCCTCCCTATGTCTAGCATTAAAAGATTACAGTTGGTACAAAATGCGGCTGCTAGACTTTTGACAAAAACAACAAAGTTTGATTATATTACGCCTATACTGGCTCACCTGCACTGGCTTCCTGTGCACTTAAGATGCGACTTTAAGGTTTTACTACTTACGTATAAAATACTACACGGTCTAGCTCCTGCCTATCTTGCCGATTGTATTGTACCATATGTCCCGACAAGAAATCTGTGTTCAAAGAACTCCGGCTTATTAGTGATTCCCAGAGCCCAAAAAAAGTCTGCGGGCTATAGAGCGTTTTCTATTCGGACTCCAATACTATGGAATGCCCTCCCGGTAAAAGTTAGAGATGCTACCTCAGTAGAAGCATTTAAGTCCCATCTTAAAACTCATTTGTATACTCTAGCCTTTAAATAGACTCCCTTTTTAGACCAGTTGATCTGCCATTTCTTTTCTTTTCTTTTCTCCTCTGCTCCCCTCTCCCTTATGGAGGGGGAGTTGCACAGGTCCGGTGGCCACGGATGAAGTGCTGGTTGTCCAGAGTCGGGACCCGGGGTGGACCGCTAGCCTGTGCATCGGTTGGGGACATCTCTACGCTGCTGACCCGTCTCCGCTCGGGATGGTTCCTGCTGGCCCCACTATGGACTGGACTTTCGCTGATGTGTTGGATCCGCTGTGGACTGGACTTTCACAATATTATGTCAGACCCACTCGACATCCATTGCTTTCGGTCTCCCCTAGAGGGTGGGGGTTACCCACATATGCGGTCCTCTCCAAGGTTTCTCATAGTCATTCACATTGACGTCCCACTGGGGTGAGTTTTCCTTGCCCGTATGTGGGCTCTGTACCGAGGATGTCGTTGTGGCTTGTACAGCCCTTTGAGACACTTGTGATTTAGGGCTATATAAATAAACATTGATTGATTGATTGATTGATCAAGCAAGAATGGGAAAGAATTCCACCTGAAAAGCTTAAAAAATTGCTCTCCTTAGTTCTCAAACATTTACTGAGTGTTGTTAAAAGGAAAGGCGATATAACACAGTGGTAAAAATGCCCCGAGCCAATTTTTTTGCAATGTGTTGCTGCCATTCAATTCTAAGGTATTAATTATTTGCAAAAAAAATTACGTTTCTCAGTTCAAACGTTAAGTATCTTGTCTTTGCAGTCTATTCAATTGACTAAAAGTTGAGAATTATTTGCAAATTATTGTATTCTGTTTTTATTTACGATTTACACAACGCGCCAACTTCACTGGTTTTGGACCTTTAATGTTTACATGACTCAGGGTATACTGTAGGTCAGTGGTTCGCAAACCTTTTTCAACAAGTGCGACCTCAGGAAACACTTGGCTCTCCAAATACCACCATAATGACCAACATTAAAATACAGTAGCGTAGTGGGCCTAAATATTCATTAAAACAAGGCAGAGGTTTTATTTAACAAGTATATTTAATATTTGTGTCCACAGTTTGAACAGTAAGACTGTGTTTGAATATTTATTTAAGTGATAGATGGAGCTCACGTAATAGTGGACGACTGTACCCGCTAACACAGTCAGCCGTGCCCGCCCTGGGCTGGAAGATGTATATATTATTTGCGTTTTGTTTTGTTTTGTTTTTTTTAACATCGGAGCAGATAAAATGAGACAATAAGTAATCAAAACAAAGGCACGTTGACCAAGTCGATAACAAAAGTTACTGACCTGTTAGTTAACGTATAAAAACAAGTTGAAAATATTAAAAGAAACAAACTCTAATCATATTTAATTTCAACTTGTAGATGGATGGGACAAGTTTAGAATATATCTAATCACATCTCTTTAAAGGCGCGCATTGAAAGAGGGGTGGGGTTAGTTATGAAAGAGAGCCAATCAGATGCTTTTCCTTGCAAGATGAGGAAGTCACTGCCAAAAACAAAATGTATTAATTTTACATGTTCCACAGCGTAATATCTGTAGAAAGTGAAGAGGACAAATTAAATTTTCACTGCTATGATGCCATCAACTGTAAATTACATCTATTATTTGCTGCTTCCAGTGTCGTGCCAACAACTGATTTCCTGCCGAAAAAGTATTTGCTGCTGCCGTGCCACGTGAGTGTGTACCACTTTAGGGCTTCGTTTGTCCACAACTGATTAATACATGTTAAGACAAACACTTGTATTTGTGGTTATTGTAACGATGTGTGTTTGAAATTATTCAAGCCTTTATCATGTCCAAAAAATGAAAGAGTTGACCATTTCTATGGTATTATTGAGATTTTAAAGAACTGTTGCTGATCCGATGTTGATGTGCCAAAACCTCTTTCTTGTTAAGAAGCTAAATACGATATTAACTGCTCTTTGTTCATGCACATAGTACATATTAATAAAGTGTTTGGATGTATTCATTCAAGAGTTACATACAGTATATGGTAATGAAGTACATACTGTACTTTTTAAGTGTTAAAAAAGTTAAAGTTAAAGTGCCAATGATTGTCACACAAACACTAGGTGCTGAAGTACCCTTTAAAAAGCTGAAATCAACCCCAAAGAAAAACTTAGTGATTTAAAATATTTTCATATTGACATGTCATCTGTGCATCTCTTAAGGTTATTCTAGTGATGTATGCACAGATGAGGTGGGTCAATATCAAAAGATTACTTTGAATCCCTTTTTAGCAACCGATAATACATTGATTTAATGAATACATCCACACAAATAATTCATATGTATTATGTGCATGAACAAATAACAGTAAATATGATATGTAGCTTTTAAACAAGAAAGAGGTTTTAGCACATCAACATCGGATCAACAACAGTCTCATTAATACCATAGAATTGGCAAACTTGTTATTTTTTCGGACACAATAAAGGCCTAAATAATTGCAAAGACACATCATTACAATAACCCCTCATATAAGTGTAGTAATCAGTTGTGGACAGACAAAGCCCCAGCTGTGCAGCTTTAACAAGTGTGCGCACTCCCGTGGCAGGAATCAACTTTTGGCAGGGGACCCTCTGTAAAAATGTAATGCAGCCCCTTAAATGTTTTTTCTGCAACTGGGTCTGGTACACTACCAGTTTGAGAATCACTGCTGTTGGTCATTCGCCACATGGGGGGGGGGGGGGCTTAGGGACCAAAAGCCAAAGGATTGAAATGACAGCTAATAGTAGTTTTTGCTTTTTATTCCCGAGAGGGACAAGCGGTAGTAAATGGATGGATGAATAATTTGCTCCATTTACTTATTTTGGTCAAACATTTGTGTAGGCAGTGGTGTGCCGTCACGGCCAATAAGGTCTTCTCTCCTGGCCTAACATAACCAGAAATCATAATCATAATTAAAGATAACATTATTTTTTTATTTACTTTCCCTAAATATCTAAAAGTACTGTTGTTTTTAGGTTATAGTTTTTACCCAATCAGAATTCAGCTAGCTTATGTTGTCATGCTGTACCAAATCTGCCAGAGGCCTTCAAATTCAGCAATGCGGGCGTCTGTGCGCTGTAAGCGAACGGGGACATACAGTGATAGGCAGTTGCGATAGCCAATCAGATCACAGGTTGTTGTCAGTAAGGCCTTCTAGCTGGCCTAAGGCAGATACAGTATATAGTGATGTTATGAGCCAGGTAACATAAGACCTCCATTACCCAGAATGCCACAGTAGTGAAGAGCATGCACAGTAGCAGTGTTTAGGTTGTTGAATGTAGACATACTGGCAACTTGATGTTATTGATGAGCACACTGTGGAGTAAACTTTAAGTACTCAGCCAACACGCCTCATCTGCATTTTTTATGATTAGACAACACATATTTTGCAAGGCCATTTTCAAGAAGGATATTTAAAGAGAAACTACATCTTGTGAGACGATGTCGGCCAACCCCGGAAGCTAGCTCAGCTGTCCCGGCCATGAAATGTGAGTTCAGATATTTTAATTCTTTATATTTTTTCACGTTTAAAAGGTTTTTTTGCAATTTTAACAAGATATGTTTTAATTGCTGATGCAATTAAGTATTAAATGCGCAAGTTTTGTACAATGCCCATTAGGGCGTTAATGTGTTCCTGTATAGTATTTCTCCAGCAATGGTCATGTGGTGACATAAATGATGGTATTTTGAGAGGTAATCATTGAAGTCGGACATCACTGAAGGCCTAGGTGGGAAACGCACGGCCCGCCACTGCGTGTAGGTAATGAATACTTGTATTATTGTATTGATATTGTTACATTAATGTGTATTGTTGTATTTAATATTTTTCCTGTGTTTTATTTAGATTATAATCTTGGACAACAAATTAATATCTTTCAATGATCCTGGAAAATTGGTCGAGTAGAAAGCATCAGTATCGGACTTCATTGTCCATAAATCCTCGTGCTTATTGCGCATGCGTAAAAAGATAACGCAAACAAATTTAACTTACCTGCGGTTTTAGCTTCATTTTTAAAATCCCAAAGGTCGAATCCAACGTAACACTCTAATGTGAAAAAAAAACCCACATTTAAAACAAAAAAAAAACAAATCCACTTCCGGCTGTCACACGTGACCAAAGTAGACACGAAAAGGCACGTCAAATGCGGAAGTAGACTGACACATGTTAAAAATAAAGAGCCTTCGACTAGTTTTAAGTATATTAGAAGACTGAACATGCGAACAAATAAGCATCAGTGTCCCAAGAAAGACAAGAAATAGACAAAAAGGCGACGTCAGGGACAAAAGTGAGCTATTCAGAGACATTAACTTCCATTAAAGCCAATGCTTACCTAGCTGGTTGACTCTTGGTTGATTTAAAAAAAAAACACACATTCAAACACATCCTTTCACCAATCTTAAAACAATGTATCATGCCTTGAGATGCGTACTTTATGTACTTGCATTGTAAACTTCCATTGATACTAGTGCACTCATGAATCCCATGTGTCACATGTACCTCTCACGTCCCCTATTGTGCAATTTGAGTAACTACAACAAGGGAAGTGCGCATGCGCAAACACATGGCGCAGGCGTATCCTTTTTGTTCCATCCATTCATCCATTTTCTACCGCTTGTCCTTATCAAAATGTTAGAAAATGTATACTGTATTCATCATAGCTTGAATGCATTTTTTAAGTCATATATGAAAACATAACAGACGTACATCTGTAAAGATCCTCTGTATGACGGGACTTCTTTGATGTTTTAAGCACATATTGCAAAAACACTGAATATCCTCTACATCAGTACTTCAACTATTTTCTGTTATGCACGCATAGGAAGGGGAAAACCTTTTGCCACCCCCGCCCTCCACCCCCTATATCCGCTGTGACTATAAAAAGTATAATTTGTCAATACAAATTGTTATAAGTACACCTCTGCATAGCATCGTGTCCTTATTAACATTAAAGAAAACAAAAAAAAAACTATGTATTAATTTACAGCAATAAATCATTTTAATAACATTATTTGTTAGTCTGTAACAGAAAATATTTAAAGTGGATTAAATTTAAACTATAAACATTTTTTGACCGACTTGAACCATTTGATACAGAAAAATAAAATTAAATGAACTCAATAATAAATTCAAATTGATCCGCAACATTAACTCTGGAGCACAATATACACTATATTGCCAAAAGTATTTGGCCACCTGCCTTGACTCACATATGAACTTGAAGTGCCATCCCTTTCCTAACCCACAGGGTTCAATATGATGTCGATCCACCTTTTGCAGCTATTACAGCTTCAACTCTTCTGGGAAGGCTGTCCACAAGGTTGCAGAGTGTGTTTGTAGGAATTTTCAACCATTCTTCCAAAAGCGCATTGGTGAGGTCACACACTGATGTTGGTCGAGAAGGCCTGGCTCTCAGTCTCCCTTCTAATTGATCCCAAAGGTGTTCTATCGGTTTCAGGTCAGGACTCTGTGCAGGACAGTCAAGTTGGCGACCTATTTGCACTTAGCGCTTCAGCATCCGCAAACCCCCCTCTGTCAGTTTACGGTTTCTACCACTTTGTGGCTGAGTTGCTATTGTTCCCAAACTCTTTTTACCTCCCAAACTTACCTACTCAGTGGCCTAGTGGTTAGAGTGTCCGCCCTGAGATCAGTAGGTTGTGAGTTCAAACCCCAGCCGAGTCATACCAAAGACTGGCACTCGGCATCAAGGGTTGGAAGTTGGGCTTAAATCACCAAAAATGATTTCCTGCTGACCATTGCTCCCCTCACCTCCCAGGGGGTGAACAAGGGGATGGGTCGAATGCAGAGGACAAATTTCACCACACCTAGTGTGTGTGTGACAATCATTGGTACTTTAACTTAACTTATAATAAAGCCGACAGTTGACTTTGGAATATTTAGGAGCGAGGAAATTCCACGACTGTATTTGTTGCACAGGTGGCATCCTATGACAGTTCCATGATGGAAATCGCAGAGAGTGGCCCATTCTTTCACAAATGTTTGTAGAAAGTCTCCATGCCTAAGTGTTTGATTTTATACACCTGATACAAGTGATTAGGACACCTGATTCTGATCATTTGGATGGGTGGCCAAATACTTTTGGCAATATAGTGTATAAAACACTTAAACCTACCAAAATAAAATGAATACAACAATGTGTGCTGATTTTATTTTTTAATCAAAGTACTGCAGGATTAGTGGCTACATACAATGAGCATGTTTTGCTTTTCGAAGCCGGGTTTGAAGCATGGTACTGATAAAGCATGTTCCCCGGGGTCATGCAACACCCACGCCGCACCCCCTCCTCGCCCCCAATATTTGAGAAAAACTGCTCTAAATAGGCTCCAGCAACCCAGAGAGGGACAAGCGGTAGAAAATGGATGGATGGATGCTCTATATACAGGAGCACTCCGCTGTTTACGGTTAGAATATCTCTAAAGATAAAGTTCACATGAATGTTCAACTGGATTGTCGGAGCAGGTTATTCCAGATTACTTTTTGGGCTGGCCAGGAAGTTGACAATAAAACAAGAGGAGATATTTCTCAACACAGTCAGGCTCTCTGTAGATTTTGGTGGACAACTTGACAAGACACGTCTGAAGGCTCTGGAAAAAAATTACCTTGTGTCGCACACAGGTGGGATGGGCGGCACATACCGTCGATACATAGCAGTAATTACAGAAGTGAGACTGCATCTCTCAGCAGTTAAGTAAGTCTCCTGTTGTGAAATTATAGTTCTCCAAACGAACAAGAAGGAAACAGCGGATGTGACTTTCTTCATTGGAGACTGTGCTTAAGTGACATGAAGAGAGGGAAAGTCGTCCACAAAATGGTTACAGACAAGAGGTATGTCTTTTTGTTTATTGCTATTTTTTTATTTATTTTTTTGCTAACAAGTTGAATAGTGTGTTATCAGGAAATAATATTTGGTTTTGTTGGGATGAAAATGATCAATTCACTCAAAATGTGTAAAGTGGTATGGACGCTTCCTGTAATATGTGCCCGTACTGTCACGTGATGCATGAAACCAAAATGGCGCTGAAGATGTCCGACAATGCGGCCAGTGTAAGTTTGTTTCAGTTGTTTAGAAGCGGAAAGGGTTACATTTTTGGTGCTTACAATCAAATATTTCTTGAGTAAACCACCGCCGCCGTCGTTGAGCCTTGTTATTCACATTCCTGAGTTGTTCAGCATTTTGGTTTTTGTCATTCGCAGCTCTCTATCGATTGTGTGGATGAACCGAAGGGAAAACCTGCGGTCGTTATTTTTGCCGATAAAACATTCCCGATGGTAAGCTTTTTTTTTTTTGCCGACAAAGCGCTCGGAATCGACGCAATGGCGTGGGGAAGTTGATGGACTTTTTATTTCTTTCCATGTGCCAGCAGGTTGCAGAACCACACAAGCCGCCGCAGCTTTCCACTGAGTGTGTGGACGACCCGTTGGGACAACTTGCAGTCATTGCAATTGAAGATAAAACATTCCCAATGGGGGGCTTTTGCTAACAGAGCGCTTAGAATTGGAATGAACGTCATTCCATGGAAATTGAAGGACCCTCTTTTTAATTGACTTTCTCCAGCGAGGATCAATAATAATTTATATTATTTAATCGTAGGGTGTACCCTACCTTCCGTCCGAGTGCAGCTGGGATATGCTCCAGCGCCCCGCGACTCCTAGAAGGACAAGCGGTAGAAAATGGATGGATGGATGTTGTAAAACCTGCACAAAGACTTCAAAATGAAGTTTTGTGTAGAATGTTGTAGAGTCATTGCTTTCGGTTATTACGAATTCAACTGTGAAGGACTGACAGCAACACATTCAGCTATGCAGCGCCCCTGAGCTGCAAAACATGGACATATAAGATTTTAAAATATATATTTTTAAAAGGTAAGCTATTTGAACAAAGGCCTTTACAGTATTTGCAAAAATGCATTTTTTACAGCATCTTGTTTGATTTCCAAGATGGCGCCGCTGTAGTAGCTGCTGTTGACAGGAGCTCTGTGCTCTTGTGTCATCATTTTGTGTTTCCCTCTTGTTTTCATGTGTTATTATATATTTGTATATATTTTTTTGCCTTTTGGTTCGGGACCCTTTGGGACTGTGTGACAAGGGGTGGCACTTTCGTGACTTCTGCTGTGCTTTTTTTGTGGACTTCTGGACTTGCCTCCCGGTAGCCTTTTGCCCATAGACACCAGCTGCTGGGTCTCTGCCACACCATAGTCCGTTTGGAGAGACTGGAGGAGATGCAGATTAAGAGACAGGGCTGCGGAGCTAGCACTGAGCGCCGGGACGGACAGGCTTCACAGTGTCTTGGCTGAATGAGCAGGTTTTGGACACCTCAGTCTCTTTAGACGCGTCCTCGCTCATCTATGCGGACTGGACACTGGCCGAGAGTTAATGGGCCGCCGAGAATGGAGTCTGCTCTCTTGGTTGCTTTGTTGGGTCTGCTCCTGTCTCTGGCCATGTTCCCTCCACCCCAGCAGACGATGGCGTGGAACACCGCAGAGGCCACCACAGTGTATATGTTTCTTTTACTTTTTATTCATAGCTGTATGTAGAAGTGGCTGGTTGAATCAGCTCTGCTTTTTTAATGTCTTTAATGTCCTTTGTGTTCTTTGATGTTTCCCACTTACACACATGTAAGAGGGATGTGTGCTATGGCTATGAGTTGTTTTTTCCCTTGGCCTCAGTCTGGACCCCCTCTCCAGGGGCCCAGGCTTAGACTGATTTTTTTTCCCTCACCCCCCAAATCCCCCCATTGTTTACCTGTATCTCACCTTTTTTGTAAGGGGTACCGGAAGTTGGCAGACCCGTCAGCGATCCTGTTCTGTCTCCCTGTAATGTTTGTCTGATCTTGAATGGGATTGTGCTGAAAATTTAATATCCCCTCAGGGGTTGATAAAGTATTTCTGATGCTGATTCTGATTCAGAAGAGAGGAATGAATGCACTTTTAAAGTGTGTATTCATATAAAAAAGGTAAGCGGTTTAATTGAAGGAAGGTTATTATTTGCACTAATGCAATTTAAAAATGTGTATTATATCAAAAAGGTAAGGTGCTTGAAGAAAGGAATAGACTTTTAAATTTTGTAGTCATATTAAATAAGTAAGCTTTTTATTTGAAGGAAGGCCTTTATTTGCACAAATGCACTTTTAAAGTGCGTATCAATACAAAAAAGGTAAGGTTTTTGTTTGAATGGTCGGTCAATAGTCGAGGGTGTACCCCGCCACCTGCCCGAAGTCAGCTGTGATAGGCTAAGCCGCGGCCCTAATTATGTCAGAATGGATTGACGGAGGATGCCGCTAAACATGCTTTATCAGTATCATGCACTATTACTGCATGCTTCAAACCTGTGCATTTCAAAATGTGCTTATTGTAGCCAATAATCCTGACTTCATTTTTTTAATTATTAAAAAAAAAAGAGCAAATTGTGTTGTTCATTTTTGTTTTGTAAGTTAAAGTGTTTTACTGTATACATTATGCTACTGAGCTAATGTTGCTGATCAATTTAAATGTATTATCTATTTAGGTTTATTTAAATTTTATTTTGCAGTATCAAATTAATCAAGTCGATTAAAAAATGTTAATAGTTTAAGTAAGGTTTTTTCACATTTCAGGCAAATTGATTCCTTTTTTAACAATTTATGTTAGACTAAAAAACAATGTTAACGTTATTCTTTGTTGACAGTTGATCTGTATTTCATTCTTTTTTTGTATTTTTAATAGGTATACATTGTTATGCAGAGGTGTACTTACATTTTATTTAGACAAATTATACCATTTATAAATTATAGTCACGATGAAGAGTAGGGAGGGAAGGTGCAAAATGTTTTCTAGTGGGAGTGTACCAGAAAATACTTGAGAAGCACTGATTTAAAGAATTGTCTTTTTTTGCACAAATGCAATTTTAAGATGTGTAGTAATGTAAAAAGGTAAGCTGTTCATTTTTAAGGAATGCCTTTATTTCCACTGAAGCATTTTTAAAATGTTTACTGGTGTAAAAAAGGTAAGCTGTTTATTTGAAGGAAGGTCTTTATTTACACCTGTACGCTTTTAAACTGTGTATTGTAAAAAAATATGAGCTGTTTATTTGAAGGAAGGCCTTTATTTGTTTTAAAGCACTTTTTAAGGGTGTATTTATAATATATAAAAGTTAAAGGTGCTGTTTGCGACTTCTGCACAGTAGCATTTTTCAAAGCAAAAAATATAACAAGAACCCCACCGGCTAGCTTATGTTACCATTAGTGGTTTAACAAAACACATTTGTGTGATAATTTTCTATATTTTTGACAATTACAGAGTTTATGTAATAAAAATCTTTACTGGCCCGAATAAAATGATTGGTGTGTAAGGCGGTCACTCAACCGGACTCCACAACACGTAAGCGCAGGGAGCGCGTGCGAGTAGCAACAAGTAATTTGCAGTCATGTAGTTGTTATAATAGAATATACATTCAATGATAGCTAACGCTAGCTATCCAAATTGCTATTTTTAGTTAGCAACACCTAAGGCTAATGCATGTGCATGTGTTAGGTACTTATGTAGAAGAAGCCATAAGAAGGCGGCATATACTGTGTAAAATACATTGGCAAGTTAGCGCCCTCTAGAAATCTGTGTAAATGTTGCAAACAGCGCCTTTAAAGGCCTACTGAAATGATTTTTTAAAATTTAAACGGGGATAGCAGATCCATTCTATGTGTCATACTTGATCATTTCACGATATTGCCATATTTTTGCTGAAAGGATTTAGTAGAGCACAATGACGATAAAAATCGCAACTTTTGGTATCTGATAAAAAAAAGCCTTGCCCCTACCGGAAGTAGCGTGACGTAGTCAATTGAACAGCTCCTCACATTTTCCTATTGTTTACAATGCAGCTAGAGCGATTCGGACCGAGAAAGCGACGATTACCCCATTAATTTGAGCGAGGATGAAAGAACCGTGGATGAGGAACGTTAGAGTGAAGGACTAGAATGCAGTGCAAGACATCTTTTTTCGCTCTGACCGTAACTTAGGTACAAGCTGGCTCATTGGATTCCACACTCTCTCCTTTTTCTATTGTGGATCACGGATTTGTAGTTCAAACCACCTCGGATACTATATCCTCTTGAAAATGAGAGTCGAGAACGCGAAATGGACATTCACAGTGACTTTTATCTCCACGACAATACATCGGTGAAACACTTTAGCTACGGAGCTAACGTGATAGCATCGTGCTTAACTGCATATAAAAACAAAGTAAATAAATCCCTGACGGTAAGGATAGACAGAAGATCAACAATACTATTAAACCAGGGACATGTAAAAACACGGTTAATGCTTTCCAGCCTGGCGAAGCTTAACAATGCTGTTGCTAACGACGCCATTGAAGCTAACTTAGCAACAGTACCTCACAGAGCTATGCTAAAAACATTAGCTATCCACCTACGCCAGCCAGCCCTCATCTGCTCATCAACACCCGGGCTCACCTGCGTTCCAGCGATAGACGGTGCGACGAAGGACTTCACCCGATCACAGATGCGGTCGGCGAGACGGAGGAAGTTAAGGTGAGTTCGGCGGCTAACGCGTCTGCTCTCCATCTCTGTCTTCCTGGTTGTGTTGCTGTAGTGCGCCGCTAATACACCGATCCCACCTACAACTTTCTTCTTTGCAGTCTCCATTGTGCATTTAACAAATTGCAAAATATTCACCAACACAGACGTCCAAAATACTGTGGAATTATGAGATGAAAACAGAGCTATTTTGTATTGGATTCAATGGGGTACCGATACTTCTGTTTCACTGGCTACGTCACGCGCATACGTCATCATCCAAAGGCGTTTTCAAGTTTAGCGGGAAATTTAAAATTGCACTTTATAAGTTAACCCGGCCGTATTGGCATGTGTTGCAATGTTAAGATTTCATCATTGATATATAAACTATCAGACTGCGTGGTCGGTAGTAGTGGGTTTCAGTAGGCCTTTAAATGCATTGACAAAGAAGTGAATGTGTCCTTAATCCACTCGGCATCCTTTGCACCGGGCACCCAGGGGGGATCCCCACATCTGCGGTCCCTTCCAGGGTTTCTCCTTGTTCCCCGTGGGTTGAGTTTTTCTTGCCCTGATGTGGGATCTGAGCAGAGGATGTCGTTTTGGCCCTTTGAAACATTTGTGATTAAGGGCTATATAAGTAAACTTTGACTGATTGATTGATATTTGCAGGTAATGATTTTGACCTTATGTATCTTTGTTCAAGAAAAGTATTTACAATTTTTGCTCTATGCCAAGAGGCATTTTCATCCTTTACATTTATGGAATAAGGACAGGGTCCAAAATGTGAATTTGTGCAACTTGCATATATTGAAGATGTGATGCCAGTCATCTCCCCAGTGTCATTAGCTGCTATCCAGCCCCATATCATCAATGACTGTGGAAATGTGCCTGTGTGTTTTTTAAGGCAATCATCTTCTTAAATCTCATTGGAATGGCACCAAACTAAAGTTCCAGCATCATCACTTTGCCCAATGCAGATTTGCGATTCTTAACTGAATATGACTTTCATCCGGTCATCCATAGTTCACGATTGCTTTTCCTTAGCCCATTGTAACGTTGTTTCTTTCTGTTTAGATGTTAATGACAGCTACTGTTGAGCTTTTCTGTATTTTAATCCCATTTCCTTTAGGGGGTTTCTTACAGTTTGGTCACAGGCGGTAACTCTTAGACTTACTGAGGCTTCCTTTATTGTCATTCAAGTTTGAACTTTGCAGTACAGATAAGAACGAAATTCCGTTGCATTAGCACGTTGTAGTGCAGGATAAAAGAGCAGCATCAACTATTTACATAAGAATGTTTTATTTACAAAATAAGGTGCAAAATGTTGCATTTACAAATGTGTGAAATTACTTTACAGATAAATATATTGGACTTTTATTGATGTGTTATATTGTCTTTATAGTCCAGCGAGGCAATCCGTTTTTGGAAGTTGGAGGGGTAATTGAGGGGATTATTTTGATGCGTTGAGTTGATGAGTTGTCTCTACCGATTTTCTGAGCCCTGGTCAGACAGCGGCTTTTTGCACACTCCCGGATAGGAGGAAGAGGAGTCCTGATGATCTTTTCCGCCGTCTTCACCACTCTCTGCAGAGACTTCCAGTCTGAGGCACTGCAGGCTCCAGAGATGCTGTTGGTCAGTAGGCTCTCTATAATGACTCTGTAGAATGTGGTGAGAATGGGGGGAGGGAACTGTGCTCTTTTCATCCGACGCAAAAAGTGAATGCGCTGCTGGGCTCTTTTTAAAAGAGCTCCGGTATGTAGGGATCAGGTCAGATTGTCAGTTATCTGCACCCCCAGGAAGTTGGTGCTGCTTACCCTCTCCACTGCTGATGAAGAGTGGAATGTGGTTGGACTGGTGCTTTTTGAAGTCGACAATGATCTCATTGGTCCTGTCGACGTTCCAGACCAGGAAGTTGGTTCTGCGTTAACCAGATGTTTCACCTCCTCGTCCCTGTAGTCCATGTCGTTGTTGTCACGGATGAGGCCCACTTCTGTTGTGTCGTCCACAAACTTCACAATGTGGTTAGTAGTGGACCTGGCGCAGCAGTCATGGGCAATGTTTCCTCTAATTTTTCATGTGTGTGAGCAAACGCACAAACTCCCTGAGCATTCAGCGGAGCACATGTGAGCAACATCAGACGTGCACACTGTGGCTACACCAGCATCACACCTGTCCCAAACCTGACATCATAACTATTTAAATGTTTTATTAAAATAATTATCGGATATAAATGATTTTGCCGAAGGGGTTAGTGCGTCTGCTTTACAATACGAAGGTCCTGGGTTCGATCCTGCGCTCGGGATCTTTCTGTGTGGAGTTTGCATGTTCTCCCCGTGACTGCGTGGGTTCCCTCCGGGTACTCCGGCTTCCTCCCACTTCCAAAGACATGCACCTGGGGATAGGTTGATTGGCAACACTAAATGGTCCCTAGTGTGTGAATGTGAGTGTGGTCTGTCTATCTGTGTTGGCCCTGTGATGAGGTGGTGACTTGTCCAGGGTGTACCCCACCGTCCGCACGAATGCAGCTGAGATAGGCTCCAGCACCCCCGCGACACTGAACGGGACAAGCGGTAGAAAATGGATGGATGGATGGAAGGGATTTTGCCCTCTTACAATGACAATAACAAAAAAACATGTTTTTCATGACCTATGTGCTAGCCAGCCGAACTCCATTCCACACAGAAATGCAATGACTTTGCATTCTTTTATACTGATAAAATTGAAGGCATCAGACGCACCATCAATATCTCAAGTAAAAAAGTTGGATCACCACCCCATTTAGGCAAAAGTAACACAGCAATGATGGCAAGCTTTAATGCCATAGACTCTAAAACTCTAGTGGAAACGGTGACAGCTCTAAAGTCATCCACCTGCTGCCTTGATGTTTTACCTACCAACTTCTTTAAGAATGTTTTTGACTGCCTATCAACAGACATCTTGCAAATAGTTAATAATTCTATTAAATCGGGCAATTTCCCGAAGGCTTTCAAAACTGCAGTCATTAAACCTCTTCTAAAAAAGCAGAGCCTAGATGCCTCTGTTATCAACAACTACAGACCAATTTCAAATCTACCATTCATAAGTAAAATAATTGAGAAAGTTGTCCTCCAACAACTAAATCACTTCTTGGCTTCTACTGGCTGCCACAACAACTTCCAGTCAGGATTTCGACCTCTTCATAGCACAGAGACGGCCCTTCTTAAAGTTATAAATGACATCCGTCTAAACACAGACTCTGGCAAAACTTCAGTATTAATGCTTTTGGACCTCAGTGCTGCATTTGACACTGTCGACCACTCAATACTTTTGGACAGGTTGGAAAACTGGGTGGGGATCTCAGGCACAGTTTTAAGCTGGTTCAAGTCATATCTACAAGATAGGAACTATTTTGTATCCATTGGTGACTTTGTATCAGAACCAACCAACGTAACGTGTGGAGTCCCCCAAGGTTCAATCTTGGGGCCGACTTTATTTAACATCTATATGCTCCCACTAGGACAAATCATGCAAAATAATAACATTGACCATCATTGCTATGCCGATGACACCCAAATCTATGTAGCGCTATCACCAAATGACTATCGCCCCATAGATCTTCTGTGCCAGTGCATTGAGCAAGTCAAACACTGGATGTGCCAAAATTTCCTACAACTAAATGAAGATAAAACTGAGATAATTGTTTTTGGTGCTAAAAAAGAAAGGTTTAAAGTCATCCAACACCTTAAATCACTGTCCCTGAAAACCTCAAATAAAGCCAGAAATCTTGGGGTTATTTTAGATTCTGATTTACATTTCGACAGTCACATCAAATCAGTAACAAAATCGGCCTACTATCACCTCAAAAATGTAAAAAGACTTAGAGGGCTCATGTCAGCTCAAGACTTAGAAAAACTTGTACATGCCTTTATTACCAGTAGGCTAGACTATTGTAATGGTCTCCTTGCAGGTCTTCCCAAAAAAACTGTCAGGCAGCTACAGCTTGTTCAGAACGCTGCTGCTAGAGTTCTAACAAAGACCAAAAAATGTGAGCACATTACACCAATTCTTAAATCCTTACATTGGCTCCCTGTACATCAGAGAATAGATTTCAAAATCCTCCTGCTCACATATAAATCACTACATGGTCTAGGGCCCAAGTATATCACTGATATGCTCCCACTATATACGCCCTCTAGATCACTAAGATCTTCTGAGACCAATCTGTTAGCGGTTCCAAGAGTAAACTCAAATCAAGGGAGATCATCATTCAGTCACTATGCAACACATAGCTGGAATAAACTTCCTGAAGATGTCAGACTCTCCCCAACTCTCACTACTTTTAAAACTAGACTGAAGACTTTTATGTTCACCTTAGCTTTCAGCTAAATCTTTTAATCTTTTAACTTTTAACGTCTGCACTGTTTTTATTTTTATTGTCTGCATTTTAATTTTGCTTTTATTTTCTTTCATTTCACTTTGTTGTCTGTGAAGCACTTTGAGTCTGCCTTGTGTATGAAAAGCGCTATACAAATAAAGTTGCCTTGCCTTGCCTTGCCTTGTTGTATGTCTGGCTGCGGGTCCTGCCTTTAAAGGAAATGTTACCCCTTTCAGAGATTATATTTAGTTCCTGTAACTTTCTGTCTGTAAAATACATCTTTTTATTAGCATTTATGAAATCTAGTGACAATATTTCATGAATAATATCCTTAGATTAACATTCTTAATGTGAATGAATGTTGAATGAATGATAGGTGGTGGTCGGAGGGGCCGTAGGCGCAAATTGGCAGCCACGCTTCCGTCAGTCTACCCCAGGGCAGCTGTGGCTACGAAAGTAGCTTACCACCACCAGGTGTGAATAAATGATGGGTTTTTAACATGTAAAGCGACTTTGGGTACTTAGAAAAGCGCTATATAAATCCCAGGTATTATTATTATTATTATTATTAATAAATTGCAGTAAAATAAGCACACATCTGATTGAGGAGTCAGAGTGTTACAACCTGGCATTTACACATTGTGTGGCGTTCGGGTTGTCCGACTTTTTGTGTGGCCATAAACGCAGCACTGGCTAAGTGCCTTGAGTGCGTGTGTTGGTGCAGGTGAGACAGAGCGAGCGGCTTCTGTTGAAACGACGGATGACAACGTTGGTTTAAGCCTGGTTTGTATGGCAGAAAATTACCAGTTTTTATAGATAAAAGTTTTTTTTACTCATGTTTTTGGTGTGGTTACAAACAGTTTTGCTCAATAAAGTGATTGATGGAATTCCTGTCCGTAAAGTGTCTCGACAGACGATAATTGAACTGTGTTGACCAATATTGTTTTATTCATTGGGGCCACTCTTGTTGTCACCTGTCACTCACAGAGTTGCATTGCATACAGAATAAATTGTAATGTGTTTTTTTGTTTAAAGTTCAGATGGGATTTTAGATTTTTTGCGCTGCATTAATTTGCTGTGCGCAGAGGACGCGTGAGCAGTGCGCAATTGCGCAGGCGCGCACCTTAGAGGGAACGTTGGTCATGGGTCATCAGTTTGAACAGCAACAGAGTCAGGACGCAGCCCTAAGGGGAGCTAGTGCTCAGGGAGATGGCACTGGAGATGTCGTTGCCCACCCTCACAGACTGGGGTCTGTCTGTGAGAAAGTCAAGCAGCCATTTGTTTAGTGGGGTGCTAAATCCAAGGGTGGCCAGTTTGCTCACCAGGTGCTGCGGGATGATTGTGTTGAACGGTGAGCTGAAGTCCAGAAACAACATCCGCACGTGTGTGTCCTTCCCTTCCAGATGTTCTAAGCTCAGGTGGAGTGCAGAGGAGATGGCGTCCTCTGTGGAGCGGTTAGGGCGATAAGCAACTGGTACAGGTCGAAAGTGGGGGGAAATCTGGAGACAATGTGTTCCTTTACCAGCCTCTCGAAGCACTTCATTATGATGGGGGTGAGTGTCACAGGGCAGTAATCATTGAGGGAGGAGACCGTTGGTTTTTTAGGCACTGGAATGACTGTAGCAGTCTTAAAACATGATGGTACCGTAGCCTGGGTCAGCGAGGTGTTGAAGATGTCTGTGAGAACACCAACCAGCTGGTCTGCACATCCCTTAAGCACCCGACCCGGAATGTCATCAGGTCCCGCTGCTTTCCGGGCTTTCACTCTCCTCAGGGTTCTCCGGACATCCGTTGCGTCCAGGTTGATTGGGTGCTCATAAGGGCAAGGGATGGATTTCCTCGCCGGAGTGGTGTTGAGTGAGTCAAACCTTACAAAAAAAACGTCCATTGCATCCGGTCTCCCCTAGAGGGGCGGGGTCACCCACATCTGCGGTCCTCTCCAAAGTTTCTCATAGTCATTCACATTGACATCCCACTGGGTTGTGAGTATTCCCTTGCCCTTATGTGGGATCTGAACCGAGGATGTCGTTGTGGCTTGTGCAGCCCTTTGAGACACTTGTGATTTAGGGCTATATAAATAAACATTGATTGATTGATTGATTGATTGATTGACATAATGGTTGTTGATAAAGCTGATGCTCTTGTCACAGGTGGGGGGGAGTAGCTTTATAGTCCGTGATGACATGTATGCCCTGCCACATTCGTCTGGTGTCTGTGGGGTTATGGAAGAAGTCCTGCACTTCCTGACTGTGAGCACGCTTTGCAACCCTAATGGCACGGTTTCAATTTGGCTCTGGCTGTTTTAAGTGCCACCATGTCGCCAGATTTAAAAGCGTTGTTCCGAGCTTTCAGTATTGCACGTACCTCACTGTTCATCCAGGGTTTCTCGTTGGCCCGTCTGGAGATGTTCTTGATCACACTAACATCCTCCATGCACTTCTGAATGTATGAGGACACAGACTATGCATATACTCCTCCGCACATGTGTGATGATTGTCTGTGGCGACTGCCTTGAACATGTCCCAGTCTGTGCATTCGAAGCAGTCTTGTAATGCTTCCATTTCTCCCTCTGGCCAAGCCCTCACCTGCTTCACTGTAGCTTTTTTCCTGATCAGCAGGGGCTTGTAAGCAGGAATTAGCATCACAGAGAGATGGTCTGAGGAGCCGAAGTGGGGGCGGGGTGCCACCCTGAATGCCTGATTGATGTTGCTGTAGACCATGTCCAGCGTGCTTCCGCCCCTGGTTGCAAAATCCACATATTGATGGAAATGAGGAAACAAAGTTTTTTTGTTAGCTTGATTGAAGTCCCCTGCCACGATGACAACTCTTGATGTGTAGATTGCAGTTCACTGATAGAGCAGTATGAAACACTCAGGGCTTCTCTGCCCCGTTGCACTCACCCCATCATAATGAAGTGCTTCGAGAGGCTGGTAAAGGAATATATTGTCTCCAGACTTCGCCCCACATTCGACCCATACCAGTTTGCTTATCGCCCTAACCACTCCACAGAGGACGCCATCTCCTCTGCACTCCACCTGAGCTTAGAACATCTGGAAGGAAGGGACGCACACGTGCGGATGTTGTTTCTGGACTTCAGCTCAGCATTCAACACCATCATCCCGCAGCACTTGGTGAGCAAACTGGCCCCCCTTGGATTCAGTAACCCCCTATGCAACTGGCTGCTTGACTTCTTCACAGACAGACCCCAATCTGTGAGAGTGGGCAACAACACCTCCAGTGCCATCTCCCTGAGCACCGGCTACCCCCAGGGCTGCGTCCTGAGTCCGCTGCTGTTCACGATGATGACCCATGACTGCTGCGCCAGCTCCACTACTAACCACATTGTGAAGTATGCGGACGACACGACAGTAGTGGGCCTCATCCGTGACAACAACGACATAGACTACAGGGAAGAGGTGAAACATCTGGTTGACTGGTGCAGAACCAACAACCTGGTCCTGAATGTTGACAAGACCAAGGAGATCATCGTTGACTTCAGGAAGCACCAGTCCAGCCACGCTACACTCTTCATCAACTGCACAGCGGTGGAGATGGTAAGCAGCACCAAGTTCCTGGGGCTGCAGATAACTGACAATATGACCTGGTCCCTACACACCGGAGCTCTTGTAAAAAGAGCTCAGCAGCGCATGCACTTTTTGCGTCGGATGAAAAGAGCACAGCTCCTTCCCCCCATTCTCACCACATTCTACAGAGGCACTATAGAGAGCCTACTGACCAACAGCATCTCTGTCTGGACTGGAGCCTGCAATGCCTCAGACTGGAGGTCTCTCCAGAGAGTGGTGAGGACGGCGGAAAAGAGCATCAGGACTCCCCTTCCTCCTATCCAGGAGATCGCAAAAAGCCGCTGCCTGACCAGGGCTCAGAAAATCTGCAAAGACTCCTCCCACCCCCACCAAGGACTGTTTCCACTGCTGGACTCTAGAAACAGGTTCCGCAGCCTCCGAAGTAGAACCTCCAGGTTCTGTAACAGCTTCTTCCCTCAAGCCGTAAGACTCTTGAACGCATCATAATAATCCCCTCAACTCCCCCCAAAATGGATTAACTCGCTGGAATAAAAAAACAATATAACATACATCCATAAACATGGATGCATATGAAAAAGTGCAATATATTTATATGTACAGTAACCTATTTATTTATTTATATATGCGCCTTATTGCTTTTTTATCCTGCACTACCATGAGCTAATGAAACGACATTTCGTTCTTATCTGTACTGTAAAGTTCAAATTTGAATGACAATAAAAAAAAAAGTCTAAGTCTAAGTTTAAGTTTGCACTGGGAGGAATGTACACTGCTGTGAATATCATAACACTGACCGCCCGAAACAGTGTTAGCCCCTTGATGCTAACTGCCTCATCTGGAACGGATGGTTTCAGCCACGTTTCTGTAAGAAATATGGCGCAGCAGTCCTTCATCTCCCGTCTTACATTTAAATCCAGCTTCATGTAGTCCAGTTTGTTCTCCACGGAGCGGACATTTGAAAGCAGGATGGAAGGAAGCGGTGTTCTGTGAGGATTATCTTTTAGCTTGGTTGTTAGCCCCGCTCAGCATCCCCGTCTCTGCTTCCGGTCACACCGCTTACGTCCCCTCCACCAACGGGCCCCGCTGGTACGAGGCGCCGCTGCTTCACAGGCCGCTGGCTGTAGCCGGCGTACTATTCCAAGGCTGCCGAGAAGGTCGAGAGTATACGCATCTATTGGTCTAAAACGGTTTGATTTCTCTAGAACTAAAACTGCCTAGCAGTCGTATGCTGTTTTGGACTAACTACGCTGCAAGTTAACTCTGAAATTTTCAGAATTGACGGGTTTATTTGCAAAAAAGTAATTTGCCAAATTCGACGCATATGTTTAAAATGATCAAAATATGTAAATATTAAATGTTATTATAAATGTGCCTGTTACTACATTACCGTATTTTTCGGACTATAAGTCGCAGTTTTTTTTCATAGTTTGGCGGGGCTCCAGTGCGACTTATGTTTTTTTCCTTCTTTATTATGCATTTTCGGCAGATGCTATTTATACTCCGGTGCGATTTATACTCCGAAAAATACGGTACTTATACACTTACATCATGTATATAAAACATTAATGGTGTTTGGATGTTTTTAAGGGCTTTATAGGCAGAATAGAGCGGCTTCCAATGGCTCCATTATTTAGAATACATTAAAATAAACATCCGTCGTCATGTCTTTTCATAATGATTGCGAACGATCAAAATTCCCAAGAAAATGCAGTTCCCAGATTAAAAGGCCTTGACATCAGCGATCAGCAAGCAGGTTAGCCTCTTACACTAAGTAAAGTGCAACTCCCATTTTGATATTTTTCTCCACAAAGTTTGCAGCCTGTACTGAGTCCTCAAATCTGTGAGTGTGGCCTATGGATAAAGTGATCTGCAACGTCGCCAGGAAGAGAAGTCCAAACTTGAGACATAAATGTAGCTTTTTCTTTTATCGAAGCAAAAAGCGGCTCGTTTCTGAGCTGAGTTAAAGTTGGGAACAATCTAAATGATCTTGCCCACATAGGATAGAGGAAATGCCTCACCCACCCGTCATAAAATCTGGTTCCAGACTTGGAATAAATGCACTTGTACAACCAGCGACTGAGGTTCCCCATCTTTAGGCCTAGCGCGTAGGGTCGGTGGGCACGATCCAACATAGGCCCGTCGTCGACCTTTATCACATCCTGCAAGAACTAACGAGGCCCTCAGTGGAAGGGGTCCCTCACAGCCCTCAGGGAGGCCCACCACTCGGACATTATTCCACCTCGAGCAGCCCTCCAAACCATTGCATTTTTTAGAGAGGAGATCCACAGCAGCAGTTATATTGTTGGCACTAGCATGATGTCCGTCAGCTCGTTATAGAGAAGGCTTTCGAATGGTTTCATAACAGCCGGTATCTCTCCTCTGACAACGGATTCAAGATTGTCGAGGATGTTGGCTCGCATTTCGTCCATCTTCCAACTCCCATCCATCCGACCATTTTCTATCGCTTGTCCCTTTCGAGTCGCGGGGGGTGATGGAGCCTATCTCAGCTGCATTCGGGCGGAAGGCGGCGTACACTCTGGACAAGTCGCCACCTCATCACAGGGCCAACACAGATAGGCCGACAACATTCACACACAAGGGCCAATTTAGTGTTGCCAATCAACCTATCCCCAGGTGCATGTCTTTGGAAGTGGGAGGAAGCCGGAGTACCCGGAGGGAACCCACGCAGTCATGGGGACTTATGCTCCTAAAAAGGACTGAGTCGACGACCGACTCCTCCATGATATCTGGATCCAGAGAAGCACGAGGCTTAGTGTGGCCTGGCTCGTCGGATTTCCCTCGACCAAACATCGCGGAATTCACAGGCACAATGACTAAAAAAAGGAGCTGCATAAGACAGGTTAGTAAAAAGTATTGTAGTGTCGACGGCTGGAGTTAGCAAAAGTGCCAATAAAAAGTAAAAAAGGTCACATTTCCACAGAGCCCGCGCCAAGCACGCCCTACACCGTCCACACACCAAAAGTATTATTTACTATTTATTACTCATTTTCAGTTTTTCCCTTACCTTTTAATTTGTGGTACTGTATGTAAAACTCTGCACTGAAACCATGTAATTTTCCTATTGTGGAAAAAATAATATCTTAAAAATGGTATCATCAAAAGGTGTTTATTTGAGTGGAGGCCTATATTTGCATAATTTCACTTTTAAAATCATTTGGGAAACACTTGAGATGTACAAACACATTCATGTAACCATTTTTAATCATATGAAGGCATTTTTAAACAAAGAGTTAAAATTAAGATTTATAAGCATTTTACCCTGCAAACAAGAAACGATACTGCAACAATGTGTGTGCCTGTTAATGTTGGTGTTGCTGTCAGCGTGATGTACGGTAAGAAAAACTTTGGAAACGCTAATAGGCATTACAATACAGTGTGAACCGTTTTGAACTTTTATTCCAACACAGAACATCACAGTGGAATAAATAATAAAACTCTGATGTGTAAAATAAAAATCTGTTACAAGTAACATTTCCATCCATCCATCCATCCATCCATATCTGTACTGCTTATCCTCACGAGGCAGCAGACTGTGTCCCACTTTAGTAAGAGTGTGTGTATGAATGTGTGCATCATGAGCGAGAATAATCAAACCTTACGCATTTCCGGACTGTTACACGGCGAGAATTCCAGGGAATTCTCTTTGTCAGAGGAGTTGTTGTGACGATGATGGGCAAACTTTCTCTTCAGGGCCTCGGCGATCAGACCTGCTGGGTCGTTTATTGTGGCCGCGCGCCTTTTGCTCTGCCTTGGCCTGAGTGGCGTGCCCCCCGGTGATCTGCCAAGAACAACAAAAAATTGGATACAGAGATACATACTTTACAAACAACACTATTATGTTATTGCATTATTATGCTATTACTATGCAATTATGCTATT
The DNA here is from genome assembly GCF_033978785.1 of Entelurus aequoreus. Taxonomy (NCBI): domain Eukaryota; kingdom Metazoa; phylum Chordata; class Actinopteri; order Syngnathiformes; family Syngnathidae; genus Entelurus; species Entelurus aequoreus. Next base: position 35,406,780 of record NC_084734.1, read on the forward strand.
ATTACGCTATCATGCATTTCAGAGCTGCAGGCTGCAGCTATAGATTATTTTAGTAATCTATTGATTACTTTGTTTGATAAATTGAGAATTCGAACAAAGGACACTTTATAGCCTCAATGCCTAATGCCTTGCCATACTCTTCACTCTTTTTAAAAAAAAATAAACGCACATCAATGTTGAAATTTTAACATGTGAGCGTTGATAAAATAAAAAATTAAAATTTCCTCTCGCACAGATCACGGCACCCATACATCACAACTCTGCACTCTGTTGCATTGATTTGACCATTTTTATTAGTTACACTCAAACAATTAATCAAAGCAAAAGATCGTAAATAAAAAGCTTTTTTCTAATCATATTAATTGATCTAATAAATGAAGCGTTTTATCCGCTAGTCCAACGTAACACACACACGTATATTTATACACATATATACAGTATATATACTGTGTATATATATATATACTGTGTGTATATATTTATATATATATATATATATATATATATATATATATATATATATATATATATATATATATATATATATATATATATATATATATATATCCATCCATCCATTTTCTACCGCTTAGTCCCTTTGGGGTCGCGGGGGGCACTGGAGCCTATCTCAGCTACAATCGGGCGGAAGGCAGGGTACACACTGGACAAGTCGCCACCTCATCGCAGGGCCAACACAGATAGACAGACAACATTCACACTCACATTCACACACTAGGGCCAATTTAGTGTTGCCAATCAACCTATCCCCAGGTGCATGTCTTTGGAGGTGGGAGGAAGCCGGAGTACCCGGAGGGAACCCACGCAGTCACGGGGAGAACATGCAAACTCCACACAGAAAGATCCCGAGCCTGGGATTGAACCCAAGACTACTCAGGACCTTCGTATTGTGAGGCACTAACCCCTCTGCCACCGTGCTGCCCATATATATATATATATATATATACACACACACACACACACACACACACACACACACACACACACACACACACACACACACACACACACACACACACACACACACACACACACACACACACACACACACACACACACACACACACACACACACACACACACACACACACACACATATATATACTGTGTGTATATATATATATTATATATATATATATATACACACACACACACATATATATACCGGTACATATATACTGTGTATATATATATATTATATATATACTGTGTATATATATATTGTATATATAAAATAGTTGCCGATTAATTTAGTCATTGATTCGTTGGATCTATGCTATGCGCAGAGGAAATTTGTTATTTAAAAAAAAAATTAAAAATTATTTTTTTACTTTTTTAAAAACCTTTATTTATAAACTGCAACATGTACAAACAGCTGAGAAACAATAATCAAAATAAGTATGGTGCCAGTATGCTATTTTTTTCAATAAAATACTGGAAAGGATAGACATTTAGTTTGTCTCTTTTATCCGATTAATCGAAGTAATAATCAACAGATTAATCGATTATCAAATGAATCGTTAGTTGCAGCCCTAATATATATATATATATATATATATATATATATATATATATATATACACACAAACACATATATATATACACACACACACACACACACACACACACACACACACACACACACACACACACACACACACACACACACACACACACACACACATACATACATATATATATATATATATATATATATACATACATATATATACACACCGGTACACATATATAGATACATACATACATATATATATATACATACATACATACATACATATGCACACATATGTATACATTTACATATATACGTATACATACATATATACATACACATATATACACATATACATACACACACACACACACACATATATATATATATACTGTATATACACACACACATTATTATACACGCACACACACACATACATATATATGCACACAGACATTTTTACACACATGTACACATTTACATGTATACAGTACATATACATACGTACATATACCACTGGGGTGAGTTTTCCTTGCCCGTATGTGGGCTCTGTACCGAGGATGTCGTTGTGGCTTGTACAGCCCTTTGAGACACTTGTGATTTAGGGCTATATAAATAAACATTGATTGATTGATTGATTTATACATACACATATATACACACACACACACATATTTATATACAGACATATACTCACATGTACAAGTATATATACATACACACACACACACACACATATATATATATATATATATATATATATATATATATATATATATATATATATATATATATACACACGCACGCAAGGAAGGAAAAAGCGAACGTTGTGATGCGTTTTTTAAATGAATGCGCGGCTGTATGCTTAACATGAGAAAAATACATAAATATTACATGAATGTGCCAATTACTACATTCCATATATATTTACAGTATGTATATAAAACCTTAACGGAGGTTATTGAATGTTTTTAAGTGCTTTACAGACGGAATAAATTGACTCCCATCGGCTACCTTGTTAGCTGACTTTTGATCACATTTAGTTACTAGTTAGAATGCTTAAAAAAAGTAAAACATGTTTGTGCTTGTCTTAAATAAGGATTGTGAATGCTTGGCGAAATTCCCCAAAAACTGCAGTTCCTATTTAATATGTTAGGTTAATAAGATGACCTACCTCGCCACTGAGCGTAATTTCACTTGATTCAAGTCCTTGAGGATGTCCAACATGGAAGGGAGGCTGCTGGTAGTCAAGCCAGTAGGTTTGTCCTGTTTTTTTCCCTGACACTTGCGCTGACGGATCAGCTCCACCACGGATGATGTGTTGGCGCAGGAGCTGGGACATGGCGGAGGCGGAGGAGGGGCACAGCGAGGCGTGGATGTGAGAGCTGAAACAGGCAACACCGGCAGCGTGATGTTTGGACTGCGGGATTCCGGCAGCCCTACTAAAAGAAGGAGAGGAACAGCCTATGGTGACACACCGCTTCAAAACTCCAATCTGTAATAACATGTGAGTACCGGCTATCATCATGTCTATCTGAGCTCGCAGCTTCAGCAACTCGCCCTCCAGCGTCGTGATCTTCTGTAACGCTTCCTGTTCCGTTTTCATTCCAAAACCCCCGCTTCCCCTTGATGGGTGTTTCCTCACGTCTCGACCCAACGCTGCTCTTTGCTTCTTCAATGGCAGGTGGTTCCTGTAAAGCCAAAATCAATCAATCAATCAATGATCACTTAAGTCAGTCCAAAATATTTTGTGTGTACCCACAGAACATCAGCAAATGATGGAATGGCAGGTGTTTCCATGGTGACGTCCGAGGATCCATGGGGCCTGGAGTTGAGGAGTGGGATCTAAGGTGCAAATCATGCACATATAAGACTTACGGTAACCATTTCCTCAAATAATAGCCGGGGATGACTTGATTTACTCAACTTCCAAAACCACCACATGTATAGAAAAAGTACGGCATTTGTTGGACAATAAGGCTTTATTTGTACAAAATTCACCTTTAAAACATGTATTAATGCATAAGGGTAAGGTATTTATCTGAGGGGGGACATGTATTTGTGCAAATACACTTTTTAAATATATTATAACAAACAAGGTGTTTATTTGAGGGGAGGTCTTTGTTTGTTTTACAGATGCACTTTAAAACATTTACTCATTTTTAAAAGGGAAAGTGTTCTCATTTTCAGTGGAGGTCTTTATACGAATACATTCGTTAAAAACATTAATAAAATGTCAAATGTAGGTTATTTGAGGACGGGGGCTAAAATTTGCACAAATGCAATTGTAAAATACTTATTAGGCGATTATTTGAGAAGGCCTTTTTTTTGTACAAATGCACTTTAAAATATGTATTTATATATAAGGTTAAGGTATTCGAAGGGAGACATTTATTTGTACAAATGTTCTTTTAAAACATTTACTGATACTAATACAGGTGAAAATTAGGACAATATTTAAAACGTAATTTGTGTATTTGGTGTATTGCACTTGTAAAATATTAATAGCAAAGCTAAGGCATTTATTTAAGGGCAGGCCTTTGTACAAATGCGCTTTAAAATATATATTAATTTATAAGGGTAAGGTATTTATTTGAAGGGAGATATGTGTTTGTACAAATAAACTTTTGAAATATGCAATAGTAAAGATAAAGTGTTTATTTGAGGGGAGACTTTTATGTTTTACAAATGTACTTTTAAAACATTTACTAATATTCAAAAGGGAAAGTGTTCTTACTTAGTGTTAAATATAACATGTTAATTAAAGAAGAAGCCTTGTCCATAAGTTAACGGTTGTGTTTATTAAAGTGGAGGCCTCTATTTGATTAAATACTGTAAACACATATTACTACCGTAATGTACTGGACTCTTTTCATGCCATCCAAGTGGATGAAAGCAGTACAGTAGCGATGATAGAGCGGCCGTGCCAGCAACTTGAGAGTTCCAGGTTTGATTCCAGCTGCCGCCACCCTAGTCCTAGTGTCCTTAGGCAAGACACTTCACCCTTGTGGTTAGCGCCTTGCATGGCAGCATCCGCCATCGGTATGTGCATGGGTGAATGTGATGTATATGGTAAATCAATTTGGGTATCAGTCCAGGTATAGTAAATAAGTACAGACCATTGACCTAGTGGTGGAGCTGCTTGTGAACGGAGTTTCACAGCAAAAAATAAATAAACATACATCATTAGGGTGTTTTGCGTACCTGAATGTAAACACGTGGCGTAGGCTTGAGAGGCAGATTGGAACCAATCATTCGCACAATGCTGCGATACTGTCCACACAGAGGACTGGCCCACACCGGTACCAACTACACAAAATAGAAAGAAACAATAAAACAACAACCAGTCATTTTGACCATCAATGTTCCTATGTGAACGTGTGCACTCACCATTTCCGGAGGGACTCCAAAATACTCCAGCACTATGCGCAGCACATCCAGTACATCCTCCAGCAAAGACATTGGCCTTGACGAGTGAGTTGATGCAAAGCTTCTTCTTTGCCTGTTTGCTGACTTGTTTAGGGAACAACAACAACACAGCAATTAAACCGTCAAAAGTCACGTTCATCACATCTGTTAAAGATAACAAATCAACATTTTACAATTGACTCATCGTTCCAGTGACGTGCTGTCAGGGGAGGCAAGTGAGGCAGTGCCTCACCTTGCCACCAGGGGGGTAAAAGGCTTAACCATCCAACCATTTTCTACGCTTGTCCCTTTCACATGAGATGTTCAAAAACGAAGTAATAAAATAAAATAAGTTTTAATATTTATCTTTTGGTCTATGTGATTTTGGTGTGGTTCCTGTATATTATATTTATAACAAACATGGCATTTTTATTAGAGTAAGCCAGCATTTGTGGGTGTTTTTTTGTCAGATGCAACAATATTGTTTTATTGCTTGGAATGAAATTGAATTAAAGGAAAGTGTCTGCCAATATGGAGGATTATATACTGTATCCAAGATTAAATACTTCTCTGAACTGGACTTTAAGACAAAATGAATGTGAGCTATCATGGAGGATAACTATTACTGCTTCAGATACAAATACAGAAAGGTAAGATACACTCAGGGCAGCACGGTGGAACAGGGGTTAGTGCATGTGCCTCACAATACGAAGGTCCTGAGTAATCCTGAGTTCAATCCCGGGCTCGGGATCTTTCTGTGTGGAGTTTGCATGTTCCCCCCGTGACTGCCGGGTACTCTGGCTTCCTCCAACCTCCAATTCCACTAAATTGGCCCTAGTGTGTGAATGTGAGTGTGAATGTTGTCTGTCTATCTGTGTTGGATTCGATGAGGTGGTGACTTGTCCAGGGTGTACACCACCTTCCACCCGAATGCAGCTGAGATAGGCTCCAGCACCCCCCGCGACCCCAAAAGGGACAAGCGGTAGGAAATGGATGGATGGCAGATACACTCACAATACTTGATTTATTTTGTTAAAAGCAAATTGGACTAAAAAGTATTTAATAACAACGTTATCAAATACTTTTTGGACCCATTTATCATATCATAATGATAACGTTTTTATGAAAGCAAATTACTCCCTTCTTTTTCCTGTTACTCTAATGTGCAACCTAAATCAACAATGATAAGAGCTGCCCATTGATTGATTGATTGAGACTTTTATTACATATACATTTAAGTAAAAAGAAGAAGAAACAAACCCTCTCCAAAAGTATCTATATGCCTCACCTGGTGTTTAGTTCACTGCACGTCACTGTATCGTTCAATTCTAACGGTTTTAAAATTGCTGAATAAGTTGACTTGCAGTGACGTCAAGAAGGAAGTGGTCATCGTTACAGACTTTAAAATGTCACCTGAACGCAGCATATATTGAAACGTTTGTACACTACGTAGCTAACCGCCGTTTGATTTGAATTTGAAGTTTTTAAAATTCCGTCTTATTGATGTTTAAAAGCCTAATCAAATGTTAACATGGATGAGACGAAAAAACCTTGGTCATCTAAGGAAAAAATCTCCGCCGTAAACTACACAATTGATCAAAACAATGAAGCATACTTACCATTGACTCTTCTGGTTTTACCCTTATAAGGCTTATAGCAGTTGTGAATAAACCATCATTTTGACAAAACTATTAAATCTGACTCGAACTGTAAATAAAACCTTGATCTCTGCGGCGTTGGGTGAAGTCTACAAAGTCAAATACGACGGGTTAAGTTATCTCTTCTGTGATTGGTCCACAGACAAGCAGCCAATAGAATTGGCCGACACTGCAGGGTGAGGCGCGGCTTCGACCAATTGCGTTTCACCTACAGCTGGTGACGCCAAATTTGTATTTGTACGCACGAGCTGCTTTTCTCCTGGGTAAGAAAACATGGCATAAGCAACTTCATTGTTTCTTTTAACGCCTTTGAAGTCAACACATCACTTCTGTCTACACCTACTATTCTGAATTGCCGTATATTAGGCGTTGATATGCGTTTAAACAGTTAGCTTGGTAAGCTAGCTGTAGCGTTAGCATCTGACACGCTGAAAGTTAGCCTCACTAACGAATGAGTAATGATTCTGAATAAATGGCTGCCTGTGTTTCAAGGTGGCTGTTAAAGATGATGGATGCACTCTCCGTGGTGAGCCAGTTGCGGGATCTGGCGTCCGAGCCCCAAAACCGAGAGGCCATCGTGCAGGACCAGGGCTGTCTACCCGGGCTGGTTCTCTTCCTTGACCATCAGAGCCCGGAAGTGTTGCTTGCAACTCTGCAGGTAAAACCAAACAAACATGCTGGTCACACATGTACTGTGAACTCTTTAACACATGGATTTGTTTTCGCTGTTAGACACTACGCTACTTGGCTGAGTTATCCCCCAACATTCCCACTATGAAGAATGAACTTGGGATGATGGTGAGCCTGGAAAACCTCATGGGAAGGTGAGGTTGTTTTCCCGAAAGGGTGAAATTTTTCGTATTCATATGCGTTTTACTTAGGCCAGTGGTTCTCAAACTTTTTTTGTCATCCCCCACTTTGGACAAGGGGGAGTTTTCAAGCCCCACCTGCCCCCATCGCCCCAACAGAACGCTAATGCCAAGCTTAACATTTTCAAATTTATTGAACATCAAGTAACATCAAGTTGTATACATTCAAACTCAATAACATAAAATAACATCAAGTTTAATAATAAATAAAATAACTGTGCAGCTGTGGTATAACTTGCATCAAGTTCAATAATAAATCAAATAACTTGCATCAAGTTCAATAATAAATCAAATAACTTGCATCAAGTTCAATAATAAATAAAACAAAAGTGTTATAACTTGCATCAAGTTCAATAATAAATCAAATAACTTGCATCAAGTTGTAATAATAACTAAAACAAAAGTGTTATAACTTGCATCAAGTTCAATAATAAATCAAAAGTGTTATAACTTGCATCAAGTTCAATAATAAATCAAAAAAATTGTTATAACTTGCATCAAGTTCAATAATAAATCAAATAAAAGTGTTATAACTTGCATCAAGTTCAATAATAAATAAAATAAAAGTGTTATAACTTGCTTCAAGTTCATTAATAAATCAAATAACTTGATGCATAATAATAAATAAAATAAAAGTGCCACTTTGCAATCTTTGCAAAAAAAAAAAAAGGAGGAGCTATGCATTTTGGCAAGACAGGGCAAGTGAACAGGGGCGCCGCTAGGGATTTTGGGCCCCATGAAAATAATCTTTACAGGGCCCCCAACACAGCAGCAACATTTTTTGATGCTATTTTACATACAATTATGCATTTTAATGGTATTCTGAATACAATAGAATTAATTTTGAGTAATGTATTTGCTGCACCACTGATTCTTGAGACTGTGGTAAAATGTATTATATTTTGTATTATATTATTATTATTTCAACACACACAGCTGCTCACCTCCTTCCTCATGTGGGGGCACTGGGGCTGATTCAGGGGCAGGGGGACTTGGGGGCTGACAGACAGCTGCTGCTGCTGCTGGTGCACTTGACTCTGTTCAGAATGAGGCATCATTTTGACAGAGGGGAGATCAACTATTATTGAATAAGAACAGCTTGATAAATGTTTGACTGGATTTATTATTTAACTAATATAGCAGTAAAATGTAAAAATCCAGAGTTTTCTTGAGCTAACATGGTGAGAAAAGTGAGCTAGCTTATTACCACAGACAGGGACAAAGTTAATATGCATAACTTTCCACCACAACTAACAAACCCACCTTTTTGGGGGAAATATTGGGTGACATATTGTCGACCCTTCAACTCCTTCTCCTCTCTTATTTTATTTTCCTTTCTTTTTTGGCTGCCTGATTTTTGAGGCATACTGCTGTCTCCTCCGCTTTGCCCGCTGTGGCGCTGTCTGTCTGTGACAAATCGTGGTGCTCTACCTGCAGCTGATCTAGTCGGACTGAACCATTTTACGTAAATAGAGGGGGGGAAGGGAGGGCCCTGCAGGTGTTGATGCTTCCAAAACAAATAAAGGTATTGTTACCAGGACATGAAAAATAAAACATGTGTGATTATATGTTAGTTAATAACTTAGTGTCATTATTTTTTCTGTATTATAATTTCATCATCATTAGGGGTCTCTCTGGGCCCCCCTCCATCATGGGCCCCTAGAATCCGTCTCCTTTACCCCCCCCTTTTCGGCGCCCCTGCAAGTGAACATGAGTTTTACAGTACTCCAGCATTAGTGGCTGCAATGAGCCTGTTTTGCACTGCACAGCTTTTCAAATCGGGGTTGCAGGCTTGACACTGCCACTGTTAAAACCTCATTGAGTTCGGGGCTGAGCTGGCTTGACGCGAGTGCTTCCCGGTGAATGACACACAGTGTGTCCAATGCGCATTTGGCGCAACCCTCTTTATTAGAGCCTGCAGCCCGTTTCTTTACCCTGCCATGGTCTGTGCGCCATCAGAGCAAAAGCCCACACAGTTTTCCCATTTAAGGTTGTGTTCTTTGAGGAAACTGTCCATTATCTCGAACAGCTCATCAGCAGTGGCTCTATTTTTTATGTATTTCTAAAACAGCAAATCCTCGCACAGTGACTCGCCATTCACAGAGCTTCTGCTTAGCCCCGCCCCCATTCTGTTTCTATCTCTGTCAAACTTGCGCTCCTACCTAGAAATTTAAAGTCTACAGGAAAAATAAGTAATTTACATTTATTTATATAGCGGATTCCACAGACAGAATCACAAAGTGATTTACAGTGTGTATAGAAAATGAAAGCATAGTAAAAAAAATAATCTAAGAATATAATTAAAAAAGTAAAGTGAAATTTCCTCCCGTTCCTCGCGCCCCACCTTTCATGTCTCTATTCCCCACCAGTGGGGCGCGCCCCACACTTTGAGAAACGCTGACTTAGGCTATGTCTACACGAACACGGAGAGTTTCAAAAACACATATTTGGGGTTAAAACAATCTCCATCCACACAAGTGTAGTTTCAAAACTGTCTATGTCTACACACTAACGCATACACCTGCTGCCATGCACATTTTGTCCAATCAGAAGCCTGAAAAAAATCAGCAATAGCTGACTTTGTGGCATTACACCTCTGTTATGTTTATTTTGATATATTTTAGACGTACAATGACATGTAGGGATGATGTTTGATAAGAAATTATGGAGTTTGAGCCTATTATCGAATCCTCTTATCGAACCGATTCCTTATCGATTCTCTTATCGAGTCCAGATAGGTTGTTGTATATGGAAAAAAACACACAATATTTGGTTTAACAAAAGCTCACTTTTATTATATAAGAAAAAAATAAAATCTAATAAATAAATAAATATTGACTGTTACCCCCCTAAAAAAATAAAATAAAATAAATAAATATTGACTGTTGTTACCCAAAGTATATTAAGTGGGATTTTTCAGAAAAACAAATATATACAGTAACACAAAAACAACCTGTCTCTGTGATCACTATAGGTGTATAAATAATAATATAGTGTTAAATAAAATCAGTCCCTTGGGCACAAAACTTAAAATAATACAGTTCTCCAAAAAGTACACTTCTGCTGCTATTTGACATAACTGTTTGTTATGATGCTTTGACATTTTTGCACTTTATTTCTTTATTGAAAGAAAATTCTATGAAGAGAAAAGTTGTTTGCAAATGTGGTTACAATGTTAAAAAATGAAAAGTTAAAGCTAAAAAAAGAAATACACTTTATTGAGTTAACATTATTTCTTTATAGGGGGAAATATGTGATGTTATGAGCTAGGGAATATAACAACTACACTACCCAGCATGCAACGGGAGTGACGAGCATGCGCGGTAGCCCCGAAAAGTGTTGTTGCATGTCGTCACGCCGGCAGCTAAGAATGAGGTTGTGAGCACGCTGTGAAAGTAAATGTCAAGAACTCAGCCAACACGCCTCGTCTGCATTATTTCTAATTAGACAGACAACACATATACATTGTGATTTTGTTTTGTTTACAAGGAAAGAAAAACAAAAGTTAAAAAAGGGAGATCATGTCATATATGTTGTATGTGCTGCGGTTGCTTTAAGAACGTTGCGGCAGCTGCCGTAAAGGAGGTGCGTTGCTAGCCTGGTTGCTATGTTTCCGGTTGGTCGTAAAAGTGTTTGTCATGTGTTTGTACCCTGCTCAAATCTCTCAGTAAAGTTATTCATTGGATTATACCTTTTGTTTTGAACTTTATTACACCTTGGAGCGCTTTTTCCGGTCCACTGTTTTTCCTGCTTTCGCTATCTGTGCCTAATGACTGAGCTACGTGACGTAATTTCTTGTGATGTCTCACGGAGCATTTCTTGTCGGGACGGGATTCGTTCCCAGGGATTCGAATTAAGAACCAATTCTTTTTCTTTACTATAGTGGTCTCGATAACGGGTACCGGTTCTCAAAAAGGGATTCGAGTCTGAGGACTCGGTTCTTTTCTTATCAAACAACCGGGAAAACCGGTTTCGAGTATCATTCCTAATGACATGTACATTATCTTTAAAAGCAGCCTGCATATACACAGAGCTCTGGGAACATTATTAAAGAGCGAATGCACGCCTGTGCTGCTGAAACCCAACACTCATAGAATTATAACATGTTTACCAACATGGTGATATAGTCTACATGTTCAATGAGGTCTACATTATTTCTCAAATCAGCACGCACTAACAAGCCAAGGAAGCCCTTTCGCATGTTTGAGTGCCTATATAAAGCAGACGTGCCTGTGCCGCTGTAAAACTCTCGTGGAATTACAAAGCGTTTAATCATCCATGTAGTGATATAGTACATTTGCAATTACGTGTATATTGTTTAACATCAGTACACACTACAAGGAGGACGCTACATTATGTTTTTTTTAGTTGCTTGGTTGCTTTTTACCCGCGAGCACGGTTTTATCTACAAAAGTGGGAGCGAGACACGTAGCGTGGCTTTGACAGTAGGATTGCTCATTTGCATCAAAACAGTTGTTTTTTTTCACTACAATAGGGCGAAACCACACTTGCCTAGGCACACCCTCCTGGATTTGGAATATAAACATTTGGGGTTTTGGTACCAGCCGCTAGACTAGATTTGACCAATCTAAGTCTATGAGCATGAACTGATGAAGCCTACTGAGATATTGACACCAACTGCTAGACTAGATATGACCAATCTAATGCTGAGCATGAACTGATGAAACTTATTGACGGCTTTACATAAAAACATATGTTATGTTTTGTAAATGATTACCTCACATAGGGACGACCAGTCAGTGGATGTCACCAGTTTGGCTAAGGAGGTGTATGGAATTCTGACCGCACCTCCTCTTCCTGTACATCGCACACCTGAGAGAAGGAAGAAGTCACAGTTCTTCATTAACTCTTCCTACAAGAAGGCCAAGTGTGTCACGTTACACATTCAGGGCCTGGACAGCGCTGTGAGTAGACCATACATGTAATTAGCACCTGACGTGGTAGTGATAAGAGTATTGTGTCTTACTAAGGACCAGCGGGGCTTGTGCGAGGAAGCTCTGCTGAAGGTTCGAGGAGTCATCAGCTTTACGTTTCAGATGGCGTCCAAGAGATGCACCGTGCGCATTCGCTCTGACTTACCCACTGAGGTGAAAGGCACTTCTCACTAAGCGTGTGTTTATTGGGAATCACGTTACAAACACAAATGTTGTTTCTACTTTTGCAGAGCCTTGCTTCTGCCATCGCAGACACAAAGGTGTTGTCGGCCCAACAGGTGGTGAAGAATGAGGCGGGAGAAGAGGTGAGCCTGGGACAGACAATCCAGAAGGGTCAAGTCACTTTAGCCAATCAAAAGAAAGTAATTTCAGGAAAATAAACACTTTAGTCAAAGATTACACAAAACCAACCACAAACTATTGCAAAAACATTGAAGGGGGGTTTGTCCACATCTGTCTCAGACAGTTCGTGCCTCTAAGAAGCACTGTTGTGTACTTTATACACTGTAACACAGGGGTGGGCAATTAATTTTTACCGGGGGCCGCTTGAGCAACCCGAGCACTGCTGGAGGGCCACATCGACAATATTTCAATTAAATTTTGCTCAATATTATTTTTGATATATACCGTAAGATAAATAATAATAATAATAATATTTTAATTTAACCTAACTTAACTTTATACCAAAAGCACTGCTTTGGAAATCATTTGTACCCCTTTCAGAGATCACATTTAGTTCCCCTTAAACATCCTCATGTTGCACAATGAAATGTAAGCATAGGATGAAGTTTAAGATTTAAGATTAAAGTACCAATGATTGTCACACACACACTAGATGTGGTGAAATTTGTCCTCTGCATTTGACCCATCCCCTTGGGGAGCAGTGGGCAGCAGCGGCGCCGCGCCCGGGAATCATTTTGGTGATTTAACCCCCAACTCCAACCCTTGATGCTGAGTGCCAAGCAGGGAGGTAATGGGTCCCATTTTTATAGTCTTTGGTATGACTCGGCTGGGATTTGAACTCCAACCTACCGATCTCAGGGCGGACACTCTAATGTGCATTCCTGTAGCTTTCTCGAGTAACAGCATTCCATGATTAATATAAATAAATTAACATTAATAATAAATGACAGTAAAATAAGCACACGTATGACTGAGGAGTCATAGTGTAACTTTGTGTGGTGTTTGAGTTGTCCGACTTTTTGTGTGGCCATAAACGCACCAGTGGTTTAGTGGTGTGCGTGTTGGTGACAGAAGACAAGTTGGTTTTGGCCTGGTTTGTACGGCAGAAAATTACTAGTTTTTCGAGATAGGAGTGTTTTACTCATGTTTTTGGTGTGGTTATGGCCGAATATAAACAGTTTTGCTCAATAAAGTGATCAATATAATTCCTGCCCTCAAAGCATCTCGATAGACGTTACAATAATTGAACGGTGTTCAATTGAACGGTGTTGACGAACACCGTTAGGGCCGCTTGTTGTCACTGTCACTCAAAGTTGCATTGCAAAATTACACAGAATAAATGTGTTTATTTTTTTTAGAATTCAGATGGGATTTGATTTGATGCGCGGCATATATTTGCTGTGCGCAGAAGACGCTTGAGCAGTGCGCAATTGCGCAGGCGCGCACCTTAGAGGGAACGTTGCTTGGCAGTCCATGTCTTGTTGAAAACACAGCATTTGTCATCAACTTTTCTCTTTTTAGCGTCTCGGGTGTAAACCGTGCATCACTTGTCGCTGTGCACCTTCACTCACAGGTTACACACGGACATACGCCCATAAATAACACTTTTCAAAATAAAAGCAGCACAGTTGTATTGCGCGCACAACATAGATGTTTTTTCAACTTTATTTTGTAATTTGTGATTGCAGCTGTTCACAATCACGCACGCGTATAAGTCCACACGGAAGTAATACAAATAACGCTTTTCAAAACAAAAGCAGCACCGTTGTATTGCACACTTGACATATACTTTTTTAAATTTATTTTGTAATTTATGATTGGCCTTACGCGGGCCGGACAGGGACGCACAAAGGGCCAGATGTGGCCCGCTTGCCGCAGAATGCCCAGGTCTGCTGTAACATATCACACAGAACAATGTAACATTGAGTGGGACAGGAGCACACAAATGTTAGCAACACTAGCTTAGCTACTGTATGTGAGCAACATGCTAACGTTATGCTCTGCCTTCCGTTTTAAGGGGGAACTGCTTTCTTTTGGGAATTTTGCCTATTGTTCATAATCATTATGAAATACATGACAACGGATGGATTAAAAAAAAAAAGCATTAGAACTTGTAAATAAAAGTCCGCTTACACCGGAGCCAATGGGAGCTCCTCTATTTTGCCCATAAAATCAAATAACTATTCAAAAACCGCCAACAATACTCCATCTACATTTCGTGATTTTGATATTAACCAAGTATTTATGATATTTTTATTATAAGCGCTCACGAAGAGAAACTATTTGTAGCAACGCCATGATCACTTCCGTGTGTCCCTATGTTGACATCAATGAGTGGTCTGCTGCTTCCTTGCTCTCTGTAAGTTTATTGTAGATCATAAATTATGCATCTCACCTGGACATGAGACGTCTTGAGTAGGTATTCCGACAAGTTGGTACAATTTGACAGCCGTTAATGACCTGAAACTGGCAAGGACGACACAAAAAGACACATCGTCACGTCCTTCATAATGTTTGTGAACGATATTCAAAATTTCTAAAAGAAGTGCAGTTCCCCTTTAACAGCAGCATCATGCTAGGTTAGCTGAAAAACCCCAAAATAAACTTACAGCTCCCATGTTTTGAAGCTGACTGACGGATCACGAGCTCTGGGATTTATTTTCAGATTTGTAGCAAAGCCTGAAGGTTTTTTCTTATTGAAGTCAAAAGGTGGAGCAAACATGATAGATTTTTCTTATGATTGGTACTCAAAAACAGACACTAGTCTAGAGTAGGGTTGCAATGATCATAGATTTTGACTGTACAATTATAGCCTTGAGTAATCACAGTTTCTCGATTATGTATTCATTTTACAAAGGGCTGTCAAACGAATAAAATATTTATCGCGATTAATCGGTTTGTTTATAGTTCAAATTAATCACAGATAGATGTAAAAATATTCATTAATAAAAGTACCCTAGACAGACAAATAGATGTCAAGTTTTTATTACCATGACATGACTGTACAATTAGTTTGCCTTATTGAAATGTTTTTAAACATTATGCCTTTTTTAACAGCTCAACACAAAATCGACATACCGTACGCACGCTTTAAACGACGATTGAAAAAAAAATTACCTTCAGTGCTTTGGCGTCTCCTAAGATTTTGTGGGAATACAACATTTGTATTCCTGTTGTAGGAGCACTTGCATTCAGAGGAGGAGCTACACCATGTTTGAATACCAGTTTCACACAATAATAACACAAAATGTGGATTGTTATGATCATGCTATGATTGTTAAAGATGTTTGGGAATGTAATCTGTGAATCGATTCTGAATGGAATCGTTACCACCAAGAATCTAATCAAATCCTGTGGTGCCCAAAGATTCACAGCCCTACTGCTTGCTGTCTTACTTTTCTGCAGAGCTTTTATTCAATTTTACTAAAACAGTTAAGACTTAAGAGTAACCATTTACATTGTGTTATTAATGCATTCAACCGTAAGGTAAATACAGGAGTAAAACTCCATGCAAGTGTCCAAAGCGTGCCAGCTGGCGTTCGTTTCAATGATGTAGTTTCACGGCGATCAAAGATAAAATGGTTTCAGGAAAACGACTTGCCATGGCTTTGGATCTGAGATGTACACAAAGACCCCTTTTCTCTGTGCATTTCTGCTCACTATTTTCAAGCTTGTGGCTCAACCGTAACAAAACGCTATTACTTTTTTCCACGCTACGGAATGGACTTAGGGTCAAAAAGTAGTAGGCACACATGCGTGTTAAAAAAGATTAGCGTCATTAAAGGAACTTATAGTTAATGTGTAAACTTTGACAACCCTAATTTCACAGCAAAAAATATATAAAAGCACATACCTTCCTTGTGTGTTCTGTCAGAAAAAAACATAATCAAATAACATCCATCCATCCATTTTCTACCGCTTGTCCTGGTCGCTGGAGCTTATCTCAGCTGCATTCGGGCAGTAGGCGGGGTACACCCTGGACAAGTTGCCACCTCATCACAGGGCCAACACAGATAGACAGACAACATTCACACTCACATTCACACACTAGGGCCAATTTAGTGTAGCCAATCAACCTATCCCCAGGTGCATGTCTTTGGAAGTGGGAGGAAGCCGGAGTACCCGGAGGGAACCCACGCAGTCACGGGGAGAACATGCTAACTCCACACAAAAAGATCCCGAGCGCAGGATCCAGCCCCGGACCTTTGTATTGTGAGGCGGATGCATTAACCCCTCTTCCACCGTGCTGCCCTATCAAATAACATAATAGTACAAAATAAATATGAACAAATATTAATGTAATTAATTGTATTTTTAATATAAGACTTAAGTTAACAATTTATCCCCCAGGGAAAAATAATACTTCATGTGGGTAAACTCAAGTGTTATCGTCATCCATGCCCATGTATTCCTTTTTAATAGTCTATTTTATGCTGTGGTAATAACTGGAATGCACATACAGTAATTAGATCCATGGTAAAGTGCTGTTATTATACAAGCTCTTGTTGTTATCTTAGTGTTTTACACTTGCTATAATAACTTACAATGTTTATAGTAAATTCAACACAGACAGAAAAAAGCAATCTCTAACATTAAATGGTCACTGAATGAAGCCCTTGCCAGGAGTACCTGATGCTGTTTGTTTACAATGAACTGACTCACCGCTAAGCTACTGATTGTACTATAAGGAACGCCTTTATACCAACTCACCATTCATTAAGTAACTTGCCACTAACATACGTTAACTCTGTTATGGTACCTTCAATGTGGTGCAGCTTTAAACACAAAAGTAGACTTATTAGACCCTTTAGCTGCAACTTTCCCCATGGCAGGTTTTGCACGTGGGCGAGCCATCGTCTTCAAAGACTTCCTGGTAATTTTTTCAAGTACCCAAAATGTTCTCATAATGATGACTTCAGTCTTTTTTGGGCTTGCTGCCTTTTTTAGGCTAATGTAGCATACTAGCATGTCTCTCTCACATGTGCACCACTGGTGTGTGCCGAGCATGATGTCCATTTATAGGAAGAATGAAACGGACGGTGGTGGAGCCTTTGCAATTAAATAACTGACGTTTTGAATCACGGTTAATCGTAAAATTGATTAATCGTATCTCTAGTCTACAGACATTTATTATGATCAGAACATCATTAAAAAGTCTCTTGATGAAAAGGGGACTGTTAAAACATGAGCTTTTTTACTTCTCTTTCCTCAAGGTCTTCATCCTTCTAAACCCATCTGTAGCAGAGGTGCATCAAATCTCTGCTCTGCCAGACTACCTTCCAGAGGAGGAGGAGAGTCCTGAGAAGGAGGTGGACCGTGCCGTGTCCCGCACCACCGCCAAGGATGACGCGAGCGGGAGCTGGCTTAACGCCGCAGCCAGTTTCCTCACCAAGACATTCTACTGGTAAAAGACTCCACACAGATGATTTCATTCAGGTTTTTGGCTGGACAACTGGATTGGTTTCCTGTAAATATTTACTTTAAATCTGTACTCTTTTCTTTATTTTTGAACACAAATCAGTATTTGCGCAGATAGAATAAACGCTGCTCCTCAAGCACATGGCTCCTTTTTCCGTTAGCAGGTGGCGCCACTATTCTTTTTCTTTCAGTATTGTTTCATATAGTTGACCAATTGTTGGGAAAAACATTCAGGAGCAGGATACATTTTCAAAATGAAGGGTTTTCCTCAGGGATGATGTTTGATAAGAAATTATCGAGTTCGAGCCCATTATCGAATCGATTCTCTTATCGAATCCAGATAGGTTGTTGCATATGAAAAAAACACAATATTTGGTTTAACAAAAGCTCACTTTTACTTTATTAAGAAAAAAATAAAATAAAATTAACAAATATTGACTGTTGTTACCCAAAGTATATTAAGTGGGATTTTTCAGAAAAACAAATATATACAGTAACACAAAAACAACCTGTCTCTGTGATCACTATAGGTGTATAAATAATACTATAGTGTTAAATAAAATCAGTCCCTTGGGCACAAAACTGAAAATACAGCTCTCCAAAAAGTGCACTTCTGCTGCTATTGGAACATCCTTCTGGGGTCCATCAGTGTGGCCTCCTCCAGGAATGACTGCATGTCCTTGTCCTGGAGGGAAAATGAGGGACAGACACAGCATAGAATTAGGGGGGAAATTAACTGAATGTGAAGAGATATGAAAATTAACCGGCAACAGTTAACGTTAGTTACTCACCAGCACTCTCACTGGAATTGGCGCTGCAGCTTGAAGCAGAGGAAGAGGAGCGTGCTTCGTCATCTCTGTCGCTGCTTCTCCACAACACCTTTCTCAAATGTTCAGGTTATGTACGGCCTGAACATGTTTCATCATGCGTGTTGTACTTCCCCCCCCCCCCTTACTTGAGAGCAAAGCCTGGCAATAATTGCAGATAGCCGTTTCCTCGTCGTATTTTTTGTAAAATGAAGCCATGCCTTGAGGCGTTTTTTCCGGCGGCTGCTTTTTTTTTTTTAAACCTTTATTTATAAATTTCAATTACAAACAGACGAGAAACAAAAACAGTACAGAACAGTACAAAACAGCGCCAGGGGGTTGTAAATTCAAAGTAATTAAAATAGAATACAAAAAAGTATATATATATAATAAACCTTGTTGCTGCTTCTGTATCTGCCGCCTAATGACTGAGCTACGTCATTTCCTGTGAGACGGGATTCGTTCCCAGCGTTTCGAATAAAGAACCAACTCTTTTTCTTTACTATAGTGGCCTCGATAACGGGAACCGGTTCTCAAAAAGGGATTTGAGTCCATGGAATCGGTTCTTTTCTTATCGAACAACCGGGAGAACCGGTTTCGAACATCATCCCTAGGTTTACCCATAATCTACACATGCATTCTTTGCAGTAGAGTAAATAAACTGCCCAATCCACTCTGAGGAATTCAGGTATAGAGACATACAAGTTCTATTTTAAACTAGCTGACAGAGAAAAAGAATCATGTCAAAGAGGCTTATATTTTCGCCAAATACAGTTTAAAAAAAATAATCTAACAGGTCAGGCTTATAATAAAATATATTGACTTTTATCCAAAATTTATAGAATGCAGGTTTTTAAGCAATTTGTCAGCTCAGTGGTCTTCCCAAACATGTTGTTTGCCGTACTGCATGAGGAGCATGTAGAAGTGCAAAGGTTTGACAGTCATCCTTTTATACCGTATTAGTTTTCTGGCATGTTCTTTGTACTTGGTAAGGCAACAACAAAACGTCACATTTAGCAGCTTTCTACAAATAATTACCAATATGGTTGCTGCAAAAATAATGTCTCCGGAAGTACTGAAATAAGAGTGGACGTTTTACGGACGTGGCGTGCAGCTCTGACCGGGTTGACAGTCATGCTGAGCCAGTGAGAAGAAACTTAAGTCCAAGCAGACATTTTTCTTTGTTAACTGAAGACTTTCAGGGTTAGGATTAGCGCTAAATAAAAGGTCACATTTTATGAGTACATTCACTAAATAAACAAAAAGAATCAGTACTCACCCCAAAGCTCAGTTTTCTGAACTTAGGTTTTTATTCGTCTTTACCATCAACTGTGCTCGTCCAACCCCAGGTCATGTCTAGTTTTAAACACTGAGTGCAGCACAGGTGTGTTACATCTCAAAGCTTTCAGTGTGAGAAGCCACTGATGTGTTTCTCCACCTTTCTGTAACATACAGTATATAGTGTCAGCCATGATCCTCTGCTCCTCTCTCATATGGGGTCTCCCAGGGCTCAGTTTTAGGCCCTCTTCTCATTTCCCTCCGTTTGGCATTTCATTCTACTGTTATAAAGATGACTGATCCTCTTAAAAGACGAAGCACTTCCTTCATCCAGCATTTTCTTAGTTGTTTTCACAAAAAACACCTGAATGGCTCTTACGTTTTAAAATTTTAATAAAAAATAATAAAGAGGGAGAAGTGATGGTTTTTGGTGGTGCCACTGGGACACCGCCTGTACGTCTGGGTACTTCGGCCAGTATATGAAATCCATTCGTAAAGGTAAGGTCAAGTCGCCAGTCACAAACTTGGGAATAGAAATGCAGTCTGACTTGGAGCCAGACAGTCAAATAAAGGCTGTTGTCAAATCGAGCTTTTTTCAACTGCGGCCACTGTCCAAAATAAAGCCAATTATTTTGCACAAGCACATTAAAACCGTTATTAAAGTTAAAGTACCAATGATTGTCACACACACTAGGTGTGGTGAAATTATTCTCTGCATTTGACCCATCACCCTTGATCACACCCTGGGAGGTGAGGGGAGCAGTGAAGAGCAGCGGTGGCCACGCCCGGAATTCATTTTTGGTGATTTTACCCCCAATTCCTACCCTTGATGCTGAGTGCCAAGCAGGGAGGTAATGGGTCCCATTTTTATAGTCTTTGGTATGATTCAGCCGGGGTTTGAACTCACGACCTACCGATCTCAGGGCGGACACTCTAACCACTAGGCCACGCACACCGTTGTCACTTCTTTGCTGTACTGTGTCACAACCATGTCCAGCAACTCTGGCTGAGCAAATTAAGGAAATACAAACCCCATTTCCATATGAATTGGGAAATTGTGTTAGATGTAAATATAAACGGAATACAATGATTTGCAAATAATTTTCAACCCATATTCAGTTGAATATGCTACAAAGACAACATATTTGATGTTCAAACTGATAAACATTTTTGTTTGTTGCAAATAATCCTTAACTCGTCCAAGATGGCTGCGCTTCAGAGCAGCGGCTTCGTGCGAGCGCTCCTGGAAGTGTAGACCGATTTGGCAAAAATACCCCTCAATTCAGTCAATTTCATGGCTGGCTCACAGCGTGTTCACTCCGTCATCACTTACGACCGACTTACGATTCTGGATGTGGAGAGATCGGGCCATTTTGGGCTGAAAGATGCGTGTACGATGGACCTGCTCGCTAGCTTGGGAATTCTTCGCGAGCTACATCCAGCAGTGGACTTTGAAGCAGCGGCGTCCACTACCAGCGGAGACCGTCAGCGAAAGAGACGTAAGCGATGCGCTCGGAAGCAGAAGCGGGGGTGTCGGGCGGGACTAACAACAAAGCTAAATGCGTTGTTGTTAGCGGGGCTAACGAAAAAGCTAAATGCTAATCCACAAACAAGCGCTAATAAGGAGTCTGTTAAGCTAGAACTAGCCAGCGCCAGGCTGGATAATCCCTGCACACATAGCAATTCTTCTAGAATAATATACAACTCACATAATGTTTTTTCTGCGTCAGAGGTGGACATGCATTTTACTGAGGTGGCAAACAATCTAAAAATTCCTGTCATATCAATTCCTAGATATGATCGAAATTATTTAAAGTGCACTATGCATAATAAACGTAACATTATTAATATTGCTACTACGGATACTTTCAACAAAAACTCCTCAAAACAGCCCACTACCTATAATATGGGCTTTTTAAACATAAGGTCATTGTCTTCCAAAACGTTATTAGTTAATGAAGTCATCAGAGACAACAATCTTGATGTCGTTGGTCTAGCCGAGACCTGGCTCAAACCAGACGATTTTTTTGCGCTGGGTGAGGCGTCTCCTCCTGGCTATACGGGAACGCATATTGCCCGCCCCATTAAAAGGGGTGGGGGTGTTGCACTAATATACAACAAAAACTTTAGCCTTACCTCGGACCTAAATAATAAATATAACTCGTTTGAGGTGCTTACTGTGAGGTTTGTCACACCGTTGCCTCTGCACCTGGCTGTCATCTACCGCCCCCCAGGGCCCTATTCGGACTTTATCAATGAATTTTCAGAGTTCGTTGCTGATCTAGTGACGCACGCCGACAATATAATCATAATGGGAGACTTTAACATCCATATGAATACCCCATCGGACCCTCCATGCGTGGCGCTCCAGACTATAATTGATAGCTGTGGTCTTACACAAATAATAAATGAACCCACGCATCGCAATGGTAATACGATAGATCTAGTGCTTGTCAGGGGTGTCACCACCTCTAAAGTTACGATACTCCCGTACACTAAAGTAATGTCCGATCATTACCTTATAAAATTCGAAGTTCTGACTCATTGTCAACAAACTAATAATAATAATAATAACTACTATAGCAGCCGCAACATTAATACTGCCACAACGACGACTCTTACTGACCTACTGCCTTCAGTAATGGCACCTTTCCCAAATTATGTGGGCTCTATTGATAACCTCACTAACAGCTTTAACGACGCCCTGCGCGACACCATTGATAGTGTAGCACCGCTAAAGCTAAAAAGGGCCCCTAAAAGGCGCACCCCATGGTTTACAGAAGAAACTAAAGCCCAGAAATTATCATGTAGAAAGCTGGAACGCAAATGGCGTGCGACTAAACTTGAGGTTTTCCATCAAGCATGGAGTGATAGTTTAATAACTTATAAACGCATGCTTACCTCAGCTAAAGCTAAATATTACTCAAATCTCATCCACCTCAACAAAAATGATCCTAAATTTTTGTTTAGTACAGTAGCATCGCTAACCCAACAAGGGACTCCTCCCAGTAGCTCCACCCACTCAGCAGATGACTTTATGAATTTCTTTAATAAGAAAATTGAAGTCATTAGAAAAGAGATTAAAGACAATGCATCTCAGCTACAACTGGGTTCTATTAACACAGATACGACGGTATATACGACGGACATTGCCCTCCAAAATAGTTTCTCTCTCTTTGATGAAATAACATTGGAGGAATTGTTAAAATGTGTAAATGGGACAAAACAAACAACATGTCTACTTGACCCAATTCCTGGGAAACTTATCAAGGAGCTTTTTGTTTTATTAGGTCCATCAGTGTTAAATATTATAAACTTATCACTTTCCTCTGGTACTGTTCCTCTAGCATTCAAAAAAGCGGTTATTCATCCTCTACTCAAAAGACCTAACCTCGATCCTGACCTCATGGTGAACTACCGGCCGGTGTCCCACCTACCGTTTATCTCGAAAATTCTCGAAAAAATTGTCGCACAGCAGCTAAATGAACACTTAGCGTCTAACAATCTCTGTGAACCTTTTCAATCCGGTTTCAGGGCAAATCACTCTACGGAGACAGCCCTCGCAAAAATGACTAATGATCTATTGCTAACAATGGATTCTGATGCGTCATGTATGTTGCTGCTTCTTGATCTTAGCGCCGCTTTCGATACTGTTGATCATAATATTTTATTAGAGCGTATCAAAACACGTATTGGTATGTCAGACTTAGCCTTGTCTTGGTTTAACTCTTATCTTACGGACAGGATGCAGTGTGTCTCCCATAACAATGTGACCTCGGACTATGTTAAGGTAACGTGCGGAGTTCCCCAGGGTTCGGTTCTTGGCCCTGCACTCTTTAGTATTTACATGCTGCCGCTGGGTGACATTATACGCAAATACGGTGTTAGCTTTCACTGTTATGCTGATGACACCCAACTCTACATGCCCCTAAAGCTGACCAACACGCCGGATTGTAGTCAGCTGGAGGCGTGTCTTAATGAAATTAAACAATGGATGTCCGCTAACTTTTTGCAACTCAACGCTAAGAAAACGGAAATGCTGATTATCGGTCCTGCTCAACACCGACATCTATTTAATAATACCACCTTAACATTTGACAACCAAACAATTAAACAAGGCGACTCGGTAAAGAATCTGGGTATTATCTTCGACCCAACTCTCTCGTTTGAGTCACACATTAAGAGTGTTACTAAAACGGCCTTCTTTCATCTCCGTAATATCGCTAAAATTCGTTCCATTTTGTCCACAAGCGATGCTGAGATCATTATTCATGCGTTCGTTACATCTCGTCTCGATTACTGTAACGTTTTATTTTCGGGCCTCCCTATGTCTAGCATTAAAAGATTACAGTTGGTACAAAATGCGGCTGCTAGACTTTTGACAAAAACAAGAAAGTTTGATCATATTACGCCTATACTGGCTCACCTGCACTGGCTTCCTGTGCACCTAAGATGCGACTTTAAGGTTTTACTACTTACGTATAAAATACTACACGGTCAAGCTCCTGCCTATCTTGCCGATTGTATTGTACCATATGTCCCGGCAAGAAATCTGCGTTCAAAGAACTCCGGCTTATTAGTGATTCCCAGAGCCCAAAAAAAGTCTGCGGGCTATAGAGCGTTTTCTATTCGGGCTCCAATACTATGGAATGCCCTCCCGGTAAAAGTTAGAGATGCTACCTCAGTAGAAGCATTTAAGTCTCATCTTAAAACTCATTTGTATACTCTAGCCTTTAAATAGACTCCCTTTTTAGACCAGTTGATCTGCCGTTTCTTTTCTTTTCTTTTCTACTCTGCTCCGGGGTGGACCGCTAGCCTGTCCATCAGATGGGGACATCTCTACGCTGCTGACCCGTCTCCGCTCGGGATGGTTCCCGCTGGCCCCACCATGGACTGGACTTTCGCTGATGTGTTGGACTTTCACAATATTATGTCAGACCCACGCGACACCGAGGATGTCGTTGTGGCTTGTACAGCCCTTTGAGACACCTGTGATTTAGGGCTATATAAATAAACATTGATTGATTGATTGAACTGTTGATGCCAGCAACACGTGACAAAGAAGTTGGGAAAGGTGGCAATAAATACTGATAAAGTTGAGGAATGCTCATCAAACACTTATTTGGAACATCCCACAGGTGTGCAGGCTAATTGGGAAGAGGTGGGTGCCATGATTGGGTATAAAAACAGCTTCCCAAAAAATGCTCAGTCTTTCAAAAGAAAGGATGGGGCGAGGTACACCCCTTTGTCCACGACTGCGTGAGCAAATAGTCAAACAGTTTAAGAACAACATTTCTCAAAGTGCAATTGCAAGAAATTTAGGGATTTCAACATCTACGGTCCATAATATCATCAAAAGGTTCAGAGAATCTGGAGAAATCACTCCACGTAAGCGGCATGGCCGGAAACCAACATTGAATGACCGTCACCTTCAATCTCTCAGACGGCACTGTATCAAAAACCGACATCAATATCTAAAGGATATCACCACATGGGCTCAGGAACACTTCAAAAAAACACTGTCACTAAATACAGTTGGTCGCTACATCTGTAAGTGCAAGTTGCTCTACTATGCAAAGCGAAAGCCATTTATCAACAACATCCAGAAACGCCGCCGGCTTCTCTGGGCCCAAGATCATCTAAGATGGACTCATGCAAAGTGGAAAAGTGTTCTGTGGTCTGACGAGTCCACATTCCAAAATGTTTTTGGAAATATTTGACATCGTATCATCCGGACCAAAGGGGAAGCGAACCATCCAGACTGTTATCGACGCAAAGTTGAAAAGCCAGCATCTGTGATGGTATGGGGGTGTATTAGTGCCCAAGGCATGGGTAACTTACACATCTGTGAAGGCACCATTAATGCTGAAAGGTACATACAGGTTTTGGAACAACATATGCTGCCATCTAAGCGCCGTCTTACTCATGGACGCCCCTGCTTATTTCAGCAAGACAATGCCAAGCCCCATTCAGCACGTGTTACAACGGCGTGGCTTCGTAAAAAAAGAGTGCGGGTACTTTCTGCAGTCCAGACCTGTCTCCCATCGAAAATGTGTGGCGCACTATGAAGCGTAAAATATGACAGCGGAGACCCCGGACTGCTGAAAGACTGAAGCTCTACATAAAACAAGAATGGGAAAGAATTCCACTTTAAAGGCTTCAACAATTAGTTTCCTCAGTTCCCAATCATTTATTGAGTGTTGTTAAAAGGAAAGGTGATGTAACACAGTGGTGAACATGCCCTTTCCCAACTATTTTTGGCACGTGTTGCAGCCATGAAATTCTAAGTTATTATTTGCAAAAAAAAAAAAAAACTTTATGAGTTTGAACATCAAATATCTTGTCTTTGTAGTGCATTCAATTGAATATGGGTTGAAAAGGATTTGCAAATCATTGTATTCTGTTTATATTTACATCTAACACAATTTCCCAACTCATATGGAAACGGGGTTTGTAGGACAAAAATAGGAGCATAAGAGGACATTGCAGACTTTTCTTCATCTCTCACTTTAAACGTGAGTGAAGAATGCACTACCAACCTGATAAGTCCGAAAGAAAAATAAAAAATACATTATTGTCTGCTCACAGACAGTACTTGGTGGTTGTTTGAGCACACCGCAGCTGCCAGCTAGTCCTGGATCATCATCATCGGGTGACCGTGAGGGCCGGGCGCACTTGATTACACGCCGCCACACTTTGCGGTTTGCCATGGCACGGAGAGGTCCTGTTTATCGAGACCTGCATCCTTTGATAGTACATCTGGGAAGGTGAAGCCTATGTAGCGAACTGGGCCGCCGGGTTTCTACAGCAGTAGTGGCTGAATGATCTCCCCAGTGGCACGATAGCCTCTGCTTAGCAACCTTCTGAGATAGTAGCTTAATATCTCCGTATATACGCTCTAAGGTAACATGTGGACCTTTTGGATGCGTCTGAGTAAGTTGGTGTAACCTCCGTCCAGGCACTTCTGTTGTGTGGTGAGAGTCTACGTTTCTGCGCAATGGAGGAGAATAGGCTCTGTCAGCGTTCTAAAGATGAAAATTTTTGTCTCATTACCGATGGTCGAGTGCCATAACTTATGTAGCTTACTGCAGGCTGTCCATGCTGAGGCTTTATGGGACTTCATATATTTTGCGGCATCCAATATGTAAGACCCAGGGTGGAAAAGTTCCTACCAACCCTGAAAAACATTGGAGTTTGAAGTGAATTAATTGATTATGTTAAACATATGGTGAATGTTTATATTCAACTTGGAGAAAGCGAACCACGAGGTTTAAGTAAATAATAATTGAGTCCATAGTAAATTAAGGAGCCTTAGTTGGACATTCACATGTGGACTGGGCTAACTCTCACGAGAAGAGGCAATAAATTCAGACTTCGCAATGCAAAAGTGATAGCTCTATCCTGGAGGAGAAACTCCATGTCAACTTTTAAGTTACAACATATAGAGTTTTACTTACACATGAACATCTCCTTACATGGTCAGGTTGTACTCTCCTGAATTAACACACACCCAGACAGCGAATGAAGGAATATAAGACTGGTTCGGCTCCTCCAAGTTAGGAGTGCCTAATTTTTTTTGACTTGACCTACTCCAGGTACTGCAGTCCTGTATAATGATGCTCGCTTGTAACAAAGCAACTTTTGGTTCAGCAAAGCGTCTCCGACGTCTCTTTTGATCCAGCCGCACTGCCATGTTGCACCTCTGCCCGGGTGGGGGTGACAAGACCAGAAATACACATCAAGTTATTTCTTGGTGGTCGGCCGTGGATAATGAAGAAGTGCCATAACTTTAGCCCCACAACACGGCCAAAGAATGCAACAATTCCCCTTCCATAATCACATTTAGCTAAGTTAGTAGTGAAATGTGCTTTAGTCATTTGGTCAAACGATGCATGGATACGCTGAAGATGAGCATACCATGTATCGATAACACAGCATCATCTAAATAAACTGAGCAGCCATCCAACTCTGACACTACACGGAATGTTGCTGGAGCATTTTTTTTAAAAAAGCAAACGGCATGACAACTTATGAGTAAAAACCCAATGTGATAAAAGCAGAAATGCCCGGGGAGTGCTGAGACAAAGGCACTTGTCAATAGCCTTTTAATATGTTGATTCCACTGACACATCTGACAGAACCAACCTGGTCAATACAGTTATCCATTCGGTAAGTCAACCAACCAATCGGTAAGTACATTTCTGAAGTCTACCAATATACATGAAGACAGTCAGCTAGATGAGAAAACAGTAATTTTATTTCTGAGTTACTGCAAGTAACTGACCTCAAAGAGGTCACTGCCTAAGTGTCATGCTCTATCCAATTATTGTGTGAAGGAGTGTCTCCAAACAAGGACGATACTTACGCACCAAATCAGCTAACTTAAGGCATTTACATCTCAAGACAAGAGCTTTTCCAAATCACAAAGAGATGCAGAATTCCTTGTAGCAAACTCTTGCCATGCTTGGGCAACCCATTGGCCTCTTGCAAAAACACAGCACCGACAGCTCGCATTGGACGCACATCATCCTTTACTGCAACAGCATCAGTTGGCTGTAACATGGTTTCAGAAGGTAACACGACACAGTTGCTGCAATAAAATAGTTCAAAAGTGAAATCTTATCAGTCACAGTAAAAGGATGTGTACTTTCTACCACAGGCATGAGCCAAAACCAGGTATCCTGTACTGAATTCTTGTTGTTGTAAACAACAAAGTCAATCAGGTTTTTAGATGCTCACTATCAACCCAATTGTCCTTGAAAATAAAGGACCACGTACCTTACAGCTAAACACCAAGACAATGGGGCTCAAACCTGTGCTCTTGAGAAAAGCCTCCCTCGCAGCCATAAGCCATGGAAGCCCCTGTTCCCTGTCTGTTCTCATCTCTGTGCAGTACACCCTGAGGAGAGACTTAAGAGTTTGGTGAAACCGTTCCAAAGCTTCCCAACATTGTATGTTGTAGACTATGGACTAGATTTGACTTATCTTGAATAGTTTTAGTAGTTTAATCAATCAATCAATCAATGTTTATTTATATAGCCCTAAATCACAAGTGTCTCAAAGGGCTGCACAAGCCACAACGACATCCTCGGTACAGAGCCCACATACGGGCAAGGAAAAACTCACCCCAGTGGGACGTCGATGTGAATGACTATGAGAAACCTTGGAGAGGACCGCATATGTGGGTAACCTCCACCCCTCTAGGGGACAGAGCTGTGACAAAGTTTTTGACCCTTGGTCACTCTGAATTGTCTTTTGGATGCCAAATATTGAAATAAACTGTGACAATGCCTTTCCCACTGCCTTGCTTACCAGGATATCTGGTGCACAGCCTCATAACTGAGGATGAACCTACACCCAGACTTTGCACAAGGTAAAAGCCCCACACAGTCTTCAATGAGATGTTCAAACTGCTCACTTACAGCTGGAATAGGCTGCAACGGAGCAGGCTTTACAGTATTTTCGTATTTGGCCTTCCTGTCAACTGACGTTCCCGACGAGTCTCTACATAAGCAGATGCTTTATGCAAAGCCCAAAACATGATGGGTTTTCTTAACACCAAAGTGTTTACTTTAATCATGGGCTATTATTATGACCTGCGGACGAACTTAACCGGCACCACAAGTTAAAGAACACAGTCCTCACAAAGACAGACCGATCTTCTTAACACTTTTAGTGTATAAACTAGTAACCACTTCAGCAGCAGACAACACAATCAAAACATTCTTTCAGAGACGTGTCACTCTGCTGCTCATATTCTAAATCCTCCGGTGACACGGACAAAGGGAAATCAGACAAAGATGGAACTTCCAAATATCCAGGCACTGGTTCCGACAAACTCTGTGGCCTTAACTTAGCCATTGCTCGGGTGGCCACACAGGCTGACCAGGCTTCTGATGATGCAGTAACACTTTTAAAAAGTGATCTGTTTCTCCAACACTTATCAGTTTACAAAGGCTGACGTTGCAATAGAAAGTGCAGACATCCAGCGTTATAAAGGTCTCTGGCAAACAATGTGTGTTTGTCCGTCAAATCTTGTCACGGGACCCAAAAACGCTGTTGATACGCCTCTGAAACAAGTTCATAGGCTTTAAGTTTGTAGGCTTTTTTTTACTGTAGCTGAAGCCGTCTTCCGTTGGTAAAGACAAATAAGCTTTTTGGGCTTTCCCTGTAAGGACACACTGAAACATCAATGCACAAAGATCATCTGACAAACCTCTAACTGAAGACTCTCTTTCAAACCTAAGTGAATTAATTAACTCATTATGTTCTACATGTGTTGAATGTTTATATTCAACTTAGAGAAAGCGAACCGCCAGGTTTAAGTAAATAATGGTTGAGCCTGTAATAAATTTAGGAGCCTTAGTTGGACATTCGCATATGGACTGGAATTAGCTCTCTCACGAGAAGAAGCAATAATACCAGGCTTCGGAATGCAAAAGTTATAGCTCTATCATGGAGGAGAGATTCCATGCTTATCTTAACGTCAACCTACAAGTTATGGTATACATCTGATGTCTTCCCACTCACTTACACATGAACATCTCCTTACATGGTCAGGTTGCACTATCCTGAATTAACACACACACAGACAGAAAAAGAAGGAATATAAGAAGGTGGTTTGGCTCCTTCAAATCAGGAGTCCTTCATTTTTGACCTGAGCTCCTCCAGGTACTGCAGACCTGTATAATGACACTCGCTTGTAATAAAACAACGTTTTGTTCAGCAGAGCGTCTCTGACGTCTCTTTGGATCCAGCCGCACTGCCGTGCTGTCCTCCTGCCCGGGAGGGGTTGACAAGGCCAGAAATACACATCAAAAAATAAAACAAAAAATGCTCATTGAATGATGGCAACAACCTCAAGTTATGTCAAAATGTCATTTCTTTTTTAAAATTCCAATCCGTCTTCCATTTTCTCAACATCAACATTTAGTTTTGCTGCTCAAAATTTAAACCTTACTTGAAGAAGAATCAGTTTGTTCAATTAAACCCAACTCCAGCAATTTAGCTTGTACTGCAGTTTCAGTTCTCCTGTGACCAATCACGGTTACGGAATAACACTCAGTAGTTGGGAGCAGCCGCTCTTTAGTGCAGGCATCCAAGGCTTCCTGAGAAGTAGCAACAACACACTCAACTACAATATTAACAAATTGGCGACCAGCTAAACAACAAAACAAAAGCCCAGACTGAGGACTAACCCCCAAACGGTTTGGAGTGTTCCCTGCAAACTAAAAAAAAAGTGTAAAATGAAGGTAACATAATTAGTCATTCAACCAAAACCAGCATGGTGCAGACGAGCGCTTGGAGAGAAGAGAGAAAACTGTGGATGCTATTATTTCCAGAGCGCGTCCTGTCCTGCCAGGTGCTTCATATTTGGGTGAATCAAATATTACATCTGAATAATATTTTGAAATCAAAGCTCAAAAGGAGCACACACCAGACTGACACACCCACATCCCTTAGGAGCGTCTACTGGCCGCCACAACTCTAATGCACTTTACGTCTTTTAACTGGGACTTGTAAATACGTGCACATTCCCCCCATTTTAGCTTCTCTCCACTGGCTGCAATTCATTTTTAAAGGATGTATATTTTTAAATGCCTAAATAGACTGGCCCTGCCCTACCTGTCTGTTTTTAAAGCTCTTATTAAACATGTCTTTTCTTTGGCACTTTTAAAGTTATTTTTATCCTTACTCATATGGTATTTTATTTGTTTGTAGATTCGTTTTTTTTATTGTTTCCATTTTATTTGTTTTTAGTTTGGCTTTTTTGTTGTTTTATTCAAGTTTTTATGTTTTAAATGTTTAGGTGTGTTTCAGCTGTTTATTTTTGTTGCCTTTTAATTATTTATCTGTAGAGGATTTGGTCCACTGTTTTTTAAAGTGCTGTACAAATATAGTTGGATTGGATAAATGAGAAGTCCAGTGACAGTCCTGACCCTCCTGTCGCTGATCAGAGTGTCTTAAGCAAAAGAAAGACAAAAAAAACAAAACACCTAGTTTTCACAATTAAAGACTTTACAGCTCATCTGGCAGTTATTTCAGAATGAGGGAGAACAGAAAACATATAGCCACACTCATCTCATGTGAGCAGAAGCATTCCTCTCCTGAGATGTTTAATGGGGTCGATCTTTAGAGTCACCATCTTTGGGGGGGAAACAAAACGGGTGCTTGCTGTTGTGTCTCTTTGCAGGGGTCAGCAATGGCGGAAAAAGAGCCCGTCTAGAAAGTCTTGATTCCACATAAATCTCTGCAAACAAACAGTCTCTCTTTCTGGCTCTCTGCAGCTGGATCACGTCGTCCTACGACACCATCAGGCCACGTCTAAGGATAGAGGGAATAAAGACATAAAATAGATGCTATTCTCTTCCGTCCACTAGAGGGAGATAAATCCCTACGCTATGAAAGTAGAACAGTATTTCTACATCTTTTTCAGAGATGGCCTTCCACGCCAAACCCATCCAAGTATACAAATGCAGAGCTTGTTTATGAACTGGGGAACAGAAAATGGCCTTCTGCTAACTGTTGCCACCAGGTTGGAAGGGTACAATTGTCCAAAATGTCTCGTTAAGGTGAATTACCGTATTTTTCGGACTAAGTCGCAGTTTTTTTCATAGTTTGGCCGGGGGTGCGACTTATACTCAGGAGCGACTTATGTGTGAAATTATTAACACATTACCGTAAAATATCAAATATTATTTAGCTCATTCAAGTAAGAGACTAGACGTATAAGATTTCATGGGATTTAGCGATTAGGAGTGACAGATTGTTTGGTAAACGTATAGCATGTTCTATATGTTATAGTTATTTGAATGACTCTTACCATAATATGTTACGTTAACATACCAGGCACGTTCTCAGTTGGTTATTTATGCCTCATATAACATACACTTATTCAGCCTGTTGTTCACTATTCTTTATTTATTTTAAGTTGCCTTTCAAATGTTTATTCTTGGTGTTGGGTTTTATCAAATACATTTCCCCCAAAAATGCGACTTATACTCCAGTGCGACTTATATATGTTTTTTCCCTTCTTCATTATGCATTTTCGGCCGGTGCGACTTATACTCCGAAAAATACGGTAGTTAAGATGAAGAAGTCTATAATAACCTCCGAAGTGTTTGCCACAGGACTGTAATCTATATGTGGCAGTGAGTGGGGCAGCTGCATGACATCATTGTCAAATTTGCATCATTGCCCATAGTGTAATTTGTACCGACCCTGTGAGAGAGGCAAAAAACGGGCGAAAACAATTAAAAGCCAGACAAATATCTTTTAAAATACAAATGAATTTCCTTTCGTCACTCTTTGTGTCTTTTTTTTTAATGTCACAGGTAAGACAAGGTGCTTTTAAAGGAGGGCGGCACATGTGCACAGCAAAACCTGCAGCTTGTTGAGAAAAGCGATATGTGCTAAATAAGCAGCTGGGATAGGCTCCAGCAACTCCCGTGACCCCGAAAGGGACAAGCGGTAGAAAAGTGGATGGATGGAAGTTGGCAATACTGAGCCCTCCTGCTGCTTCTTCTTCTTGTTCTCTGGTAGATTAGGTGGGTGTGAGTAGGGATGGGTAACGTTCACATTTAAACCGATACGGTACCACTTCTCGATACCTTGGAATCAATACTTGTATTCAACGGTACTAATTTTTGTTACTTTTGT
The DNA here is from genome assembly GCF_033978785.1 of Entelurus aequoreus. Classification (NCBI taxonomy): domain Eukaryota; kingdom Metazoa; phylum Chordata; class Actinopteri; order Syngnathiformes; family Syngnathidae; genus Entelurus; species Entelurus aequoreus. The sequence continues at coordinate 35,440,545 of NC_084734.1, forward strand.
GTGTGTTATTGAATGTTAATTGTTTTTAATGATACAATATATTATTTAATGCAACAATTAACAACTTTATGATAACAACTGCTCTCCAGTTGTTATATCTTGTTTTATTATAACATTTTTGAGTCTCAACTACAGTTGCAAGTCCAAGACATAAGATGGCAGTAGTGTATAGTTTATGACAAGGTTGGCTACTCAGTTTAGTCTTTTCTCTCTAGTCTGTTATTACAGTATTGCACTTATTATGCACCAGCTGCTTGATTGTAACATGCATCTTAGTTGTAGTTTTCATTAACAAATTTGGAGGTGTTGTAATCGCCATGTAAGATCGCTAACGCTAATCAATAGCAAAGCCAATGTATGATAGCATCAAGCTAACGCATTTTTGGAAAAGTGGAGCCTTAACATACATTGGATTGTTTTTTGAGGCTATTACTTTGTTGGCATTGAAAATATCAACATTATCTAGAGCAGTGGTTCTCAAATGGGGGTACGCGTACCCCTGGGGGTACTTGAAGGTATGCCAAGGGGTATGTGAGATTTTTAAAAAATGTCTGTCAAAAAGAACTGTGAAAAGAAATGCAACAATGCAATATTCAGTGTTGACAGCTAGATTTTCTGTGGACATGTTCCATAAATATTGATGTTAAAGATTTATTTTTTTGTGAAGAAATGTTTCAAATTAAGTTCATGAATCCAGATGGATCTCTATTACAATCCCCAAACAGGGCACTTTAAGTTGATGATTACTTCTATGTGTAGAAATCTTTATTTATAATTGAATCACTTGTTTATTTTTTAACAAGTTTTTAGTTATTTTTATCTTTTTTTCCAAATAGTTCAAGAAAAAACACGACAAATGAGCAATATTTTGCACTGTTATACAATTTAATAAATCAGAAACTGATGACATAGTGCTGTATTTTACTTCTGTATTTCTTTTTTTCAACCAAAAATGCTTTGCTCTGATTAGGGGGTACTTGAATTAAAAAAAATTTCACAGGGGGTACATCACTGAAAAAAGGTTGAGAACCACTGATCTAGAGGTAGTTTGGCTGATTCCGCTCTCAGTGCTGCTGGAGTGATCACCAAAGTGCAAAGAGTTGGGAACTGGGAGTTATGTCACACACAACCCAGTTACAGTAACATGGCATATTTTGATTTAACGTGAATCTGTGCCTGGTAGGACCTGCCGGATGTAGTTGGTGCCAAAAAAAGTACCAGATTTGGTAACCGTCCCTAACTATGCGTTATGTTAATAAACTGAGGTACAGAGTTATATTCACAATGCAGTCCCATTATAATGCTTGCTTTCACCAAGAAAAATTCCTAGTTTGTGAACCCGTTCTCAAACAATGGCAATAAAACTATTCTGATTCTGATTCTGATTCTGATGTGTTTATGGATGAAAGAGTAGCACCAAATCTTTTTGTGGCCGCCAAAAAAAATCAATGTATGAAAAATACTGAGCTCATTGATGATTCATTGGACACTAACCTGCTCCCTGCTGGGCCGAAATATCGTCCACAACAATCAGAGGCTTCGGAAGGCCGTTCTCCCGGAATGCCATGACCTCTCCCTGCTGCTGCTGATCCTCCTCCTTGTCGTCTATACTAGGAGGAGGAGTCAACCTGGAATGCGAAGGTGGTTCAATCACCTCCTCAATCTCACCGTTCTCCCTGAGACATGAAGGCGGCGACCAGGAGAAAGAAAACAAAGTATATTTTGGCAGACGACAAAGACAGTGTTCACTGGCCTTAATGTGGACGTGTGTGTACCTCTGCAGAGGAGGTGTGGAAGGGCTGCTGTTGGGGTCAGGTGGGCATCCGTTGCCGTTGCCATGAAGGGAGGTAGGCGGTGTTCCTTCAGATGGGCCGGGAGAGGCGGCGGCCACTAATGGTGAGAGGAGGAAAAAAAACTAATATAAATGTGTAACACTAATCTGGGCTGTGTTGTAATGTTGTATGAGTGATACAAAGATTGTGTTGTGTTGTGTTACCTGTGCTGTCACTGTTCTTGCTGGGCGTGACTTTCTAGAGACAGAAAATAAAATAATATATTTAGTCATTTAGTACCTATGCCAAACATGTTTTATTACCAAAAAGGCCTCACTTTTTAATTAGTGCCACCTACCTGGCTGGCGTGGAACAGTGTCACCACATCAAACAAGTCAGAGTGACATTTTTAGGACGGTTCACGGCAGTGTCACATTTACCTTCTCTGTCGTGTCTGACCGTCTCGTCCTCCTCATGATCTCGTCCAGACGCTAGTAATATTAGGGGGAAAAAGCAGCTATTAGGGGTGCACGTCAATCAAAATTATATGGTAAACATGTGAGGATGAGGCACCTTCTTTCTTTCTAGCCGCTCAGCCTCCTCCTTCTGGAAGTGTTTGTCTCTTTCCTGCTTCAGTTTCTCCGCCTCCTCTTTCTGCCGAGACTCCTCCTCCTCTCTCTGATAAACAGGTATAGTTTGATTAATGTTGCGGTTTTTAGTGTGAGGTTTTAGGCCATGTCCACATGAACACAGAGAGTTTCACAATCACATATTTGGAGTTAAAACAATCTCCATCCACACAAGTGTGGTTTCAAAACTGTTTATTTCTACACACAAACGCATACACCTGCTGTCATGCACATTTTATCCAATCAGAGGCTTGAAAAAAGCAGCAATAGCTGACTTGGTGGCATTGGTGGAAGTCTCTCCAGAGAGTGGTGAGGACGGCGGAAAAGATCATCAGGACTCCTCTTCCTCCTATCCAGGAGATCGCAAAAAGCCACTGCCTGACCAGGGCTCAGAAAATCTGCAGACTCCTCCCATCCCCACCAAGGACTGTTTTCACTGCTGGACTCTAGAAAGAGGTTCTGCAGCCTCCGAAGCAGAACCTCCAGGTTCTGTAACAGCTTCTTCCCTCAAGCCGTAAGACTCTTGAACGCATCATAATTAAATTATCCCCTCAACTCCCCCCTAAATGGATTAACTCGCTGGAATAAAAAAGACAATATAACATACATCCATAAACGTGGACTCATGTGAAAAAGTACAATATATTTATCTGTACAGTAATCTATTTATTTATTTATATTTATTTATTTTATATATATATTTATTTATATATGCACCTTATTGCTTTTTTATCCTGCACTACCATGAGCTTATGTAACGAAATTTCGTTCTTTTCTGTGCTGTAAAGTTCAAATTTGAATGACAATAAAAAGGAAGTCTAAGTCTAAGTCTAATTACACCTCTATTATGTTTATATTGATATACCAGACGTACAATGACATGTACACTACTTTAAAACCAGCCTGCACGTACACAGAATCCTGGGAATATTATTAAAGAGCGAATGCACGCCTGTGCTGCTGAAACCCAACACTCATAGAATTATAACATGTTTAGCAACATGGTGATGTATTACATGTGCTGTGAAGTGTACATTATTTCTAAAATCAGCACGCACTTACAAGCCATGGAAACCCTTTTGTATGTTTAAGTATCTATATACAGCACACGGACGTGCGTGTGACGCTGCAAAACTCATGGAATTATAAAGCATTTAATCATGAATATAGTGATATAGTACATTTGCAATGAAGTGTGTATTGTCTTTACATCAGTACACACTACAAGGAGGACGCTACATCATGGGTTTTTTTTAGTTGCTTGCACAAGACAAAAAAATGGATGCAAGACATGTAAGTCAACTTCATGATTTGTCGTTAAAAAAGGACTAAAAACATAAGATAATGTTGTACCTTTCTTATGACACACAGCAAAAAGTATTTTCTTGTCAAAGTTGTCCCATCAGGTGGAGGTTCCACAGCGATCATATCCAAAACAGCTGACTGTCATTTGCGCCGGTGGGAGTGTCGCAAAGCCAATTTATATGTGTCTTTTTTATTAGAGCAGCATGTTTACGTTCAAACATACATTAAGTCATCTTAAAGTGTGTTTAAAGCCAGCAAGGCAGTGTTGTTGAGCTTGGAAATGACAGCGCACAACCGTGACATCATCACAAGTCTCCATTTGTGCCGTGTACACGCATACGCTAAGCAGACAGTTTTGGATGTCTGCACTTTTTAAAAACAAAAGTATGTGTCTGCGTGTGGACAAGAGGCCTAAACGCAGAGATAAGTATTAGGGCTGCGAATCTTTGGGTGTCCCACGATTCGATTCAATATCGATTCTTGGGGTCACGATTCAATTCAAAATCTTTTTTTTTTCCAATTCAAAACGATTCTCGATTCAAGAACGATTTTTTTCCCGATTCAAAACGATTCTCTATTCATTCAATACATAGGATTTCAGCAGGATCTACCCCAGTCTGCTGACATGCAAGCAGAGTAGTAGATTTTTGTAAAAAGCTTGTAAAGGACAATGTTTTATCAATAGATTGCAATAATGTAAATTTGTTTTAACTAGTAAATGAACCAAAAATATGACTTATTTTATCTTTGTGAAAATATTGGACACAGTGTGTTGTCAAGCTTATGAGATGCGATGCAAGTGTAAGCCACTGTGACATTATTGTTCTTTTTTAAATTTTTTATAAATGTCTAATGATAATGTCAATGAGGGATTTTTAATCACTGCTATGTTGAAATTGTAACTAATATTGATACTGTTGTTGATAATATTCATTTTTGTTTCACTACTTTTGGTTTGTTCTGTGTCGTGTTTGTGTCTCCTCTCAATTGCTCTGTTTATTGCAGTTCTGAGTGTTGCTGGGTCGGGTTTGGTTTTGGAATTGGATTGCATTGTTATGGTATTGATGTGTATTGTTTTGTTGGATTGATTAATTAAAAAATAAATAAATAAATAAATAAATAAAATAAAATCGATTTTTTAAAAATGAGAATCGATTCTGAATCGCACAACGTGAGAATCGCGATTCAAATTTGAATTGATTTTTTCCCACACCCTTAATAAGTATGCATTTATTAAGTATCTGTGTTTGTGTGGACATGGCCTTATTCCCCCTACCTGTTTCTGGGCTCTGTCTGCCTCTTCTCTCTCTTTCTGCAGTCTCTCTTCCTCCATCTTTCTGTCCTCCTCTTCTTTCATTCTTCTCTCCACGGCTTGGCGCTGGGCCTCCTCCTCCCTTTTCAATCGCTCCTCAGCTTTACGACGAGCAATCTCCTCACTGGCTAACCTGAACACACACACACACACACACACACACACACACACACACACACACACACACACACACACACACACACACACACACACACACACACACACACACACACACACACACACACACACACACACACACACACACACACACACACACACACACACACACACACACACACACATATACTTTGCAGTCAAGTTCACTTAGAAGCACACACCGTCAGGATTATCACAAGATAACAGTAAGGGACAGCCCTAATACACCCCCACTCTACTCTATAGCCCGATCCCTAAATTTTGTGCATTCCCGTGAGGGCAGTGGGCGTAAGGAGGGGTAGTGCGTATGACTTAAGCTCTTCACAGCGAGGGATTTCAAATGCTGACTCGCCCAGGGAGGGCCAGAGAAAATTTGCCAGAGTGCTTTACGTCATCATTTGCATAATTAACCAAACAACAATGGCCACCCCTGGAGAGTGAGAGGACTCGGAGAAGAACAACCACAAATATACAGTACGAATAATTTCGCATGGAATGAAAAAAAAAAAGGTTGTAATAATAACAGTGTCTGTATATTTGAACAGTTTAACGTAAGATAATGCAATATGTGACCACAACAAATGCTGGTTATGATGAGTCGGCTAGGTAACATTGCCTTGTCCTGTTAACCTTACTTGTTAGCTCTCATATTTCCTGCACATTTGTCGGATATTTCACCTTAGTATGATAATAAGCAGCAAGTAAGGTTATCTATGTTACTTTGTACTGACCAACAATATAGCAAGCCAGCGTTGTCTGCTTCGACACCGTGACTGATCACTCCTACGCTGTGCCTTTTCAAAAGGTTTGACGTTAGATAACACATCCAGAATCGCTGAGGTTTAACACATTTTCAGGTGATTCCGCATAAGGGATTTAATATATAACACGTTAGTTTGTAACGTTAGCCAGCTAGCCATGTTATCAAACGTTAGGCTAAAATACCGTATTTTCCGGACCATAGGGCGCAACGGATTATAAGGCGCACTGCCGATGAGCGGGTCTAGTTAGGTCATTTTCATACAAAAGGCGCACCGGATTATAAGGTGCATTAAAGGGGTCATATATGTATTTTTTTCTAAGTTGAAAACACTATCTTGTGGTCTACATAACATGTAATGGTGGTTCTTTGGTCAAAATGTTGCATAGATTATGTTTTACAGATCATATTCAAGCCGCTTTCTGACAGTCGCTTCAGGATGCGCCGTTTTGTGGGCGGTCTAATTTACGTGGCTCACCTTCGGCAGCGTCTTTTCGGCGTCATCCTTGTTGTAGTGGTGTAGCGAGCAAGGACAGGAGTGGAAGACGTGTCAAAAGATGGAGCTCACTAGTACAATAACAACGCCGGAAATGTGTCCTGTGAAAATCCGTCCGACCGGAACTCTTTAATAACTAAAGTTCCTTGGGTGAATAATATAAAACTCACTACACCGGTATGTTTTAGCGCTTTCATGGCGAGTTTACTGACAGATATCAGTAAGAATATTACACTACTTTATATTAGAAATGGCAACAGCGGAGGATGAATGTCCCATAACAAGAAGATAGAGAAAAAGAAGAAGCTTAACGACTACGGTGTCGGCACGGACTACAAAGTCAGACAAGCGCAAATTTTCAGGACTTATGCCGATCCCAAATACAGATCAGCAAATACCAGAAGGTAAGAAAAGTTGATTTTGCAAAATATTGCGGAACAAAACGCCAGATAATATGTCTTACCTTATACACACACCATAATAATACTCATATGACGAAGCACAGTACAATCCATCAAGCGGTGCGGCCTCATAGCTTACCAAAGTTGTACTAAAACATTTTTAGAGATATTTGAGCGCCGTGTGTAATGTTCTATATTTTCAATGGAACACATACAATTTTGGTGTTGTTTACTTAAGTCATATTGCAGTCTACACATATGTCCTATGTGTGACTGCCATCTACTGGTCACACTTATCATTTCACCATGTACCAAATAAAATAGCTTTGAGGTCGTTAAGCACAACCAAAATTATACCTTACTTTAGGCGCACCGGGTTATAAGGCGCACTGTCGAGTTTTGAGAAAATTAAAGGATTTTAAGTGCGCCTTACAGTCCGAAAAATACGGTACTGACAAAAAGCTTGCGAGGGTGAAAACACTTAACTTTTCATACCTGCAAAAAATTCACAAGAGACAACAGTCGTCGATGGCGGCTTCTTCCCCGTACAGTTATTTGTTTATTCATCAACCGAAGCATGATGAATGATAAAAAAAACAACAATCTCAACCGTTGTTATTTTGGGACGTTTGTGCAAATGTAACTACGTAGTTGCTTACGTGCCCGAATGTAAACTATGCAGTGACGTAACAAGTGGTGTCCCAATTCCTAGGGAAGATCACAAAGTTCTACCCCTTGTTGCTTCATTTCCAGGGTGTAATGGTGGTGGGTGAGGGCTAGTGGTCATGAGTAGGGGGAGAATTGGGATTCAGCCTTAGTAGAAATGTACCTTGCTTGCTCCTCCTGCTGCTTCCGCTCCTCTTCATCCCTTTCTCTTTGCTCGCGGGCCAGCCGCCGGTTCTCTGCCAAGATGCGGCTCGCCTCCTCCCGATCTGTGGTCCCAGCAGAAGTTTTCTGGGGGGAGGGACTGCTTATGCTTTCTAGAACGAATCATAAATGAAAATGAGATCACCTTCAGTGTAAATGAGACCACAAAAACTCACCGCTGGTTGTTGTTGTTGACTGCTCTTTGATGCTCTTATTGTGGCCCAGCGGCTGAGGAGGACTGAGGACCTGCTCGTCCTTCGCTTCTGGAGTTTTGGTGGGCGTAGAAGGGCGATGAATGTCCGACATCACCCTGACAGAGCGGAAATTTCCAGGGTCCTCTGCCCCCGGAGACTTAAGCATCTTGGGGGTCGGAGGGCGTCCTGTGGCCTTAAGAGGTGGCCTAGTAATCGGTAAAAACAATTTTATTTTCAAATAACCTCCAAATAAAATAATAAAATTCCATGTGCATGTTTCTTCTACCTGCCGGGAGAGGATGCTGAGCTGTTCCTTTTGGTTGGGGGAGATGAGCGCATTTTGAGAGGTAAAGTGAGAGCAGGACCAAGAGGCAAAGACAAGTTGTTCCATGACTTCCTCACAGAGTCGCGACTCTTCTGTGGCGGCTGCATTAGGCATTTTAAAACAAAGACATTATATTATGATACTATTTAATAACCTTTATTTTGCAAACGTTATATTTTCATGAGGTTTTAATAGTAGTATGTGTACCAAAAGCTTATTTATGTGCACCAAACGTACAAACAAATCTATCAGTTTTCTTAATTGATGATGGCTTGCTCCACTTTTGAGAGACGTTCAAATGATCGCTTTTAAAGTTGTGGCTTTTCATGACGTCATGAAGGAAAATCCTCTTTCTTCATGGACATGATGCCACTACTGACCTGCTGTGTAAACAACCCACCACTTCATGAAGGACAGATTTGTTAGAAAGCAGGCTTCTCTACACATACTGCCTGGAGCTCTGCCAAATATCTGTCAGTCAGCTACAGACAAGCATACTTGCCAACCCTCCCGTTTTTAGCGGGAGAATCCCGGTATTCAACGCCTCTCCCGACAACCTCCCGGCAGAGATTTTCTCCCGACAAACTCCCGGTATTCAGCCGGAGCTGGAGGCCACGCCCCCTCCAGCTCAATGCGGACCTGAGACTGAGTGGGGACAGCCTGTTCTCACGTCCGCTTTCCCACAATATAAACAGCTTGCCTGCCCAATGACGTCATAACATCCAGGGCTTTTAGAGAGTAGAGTGCACAAACAACTGCGCACACAACAAGGAGACGAAGCAGAAGAACAAGGAAATTACAGACATGGCGACGCCGTCGACGAGCAAGATGAAGAAATACGCTTGCAAGTTCCAAAACGAATGGAAACAAGAATTTCAGTTCATCCAGGACAGTTCGAAGGGGAAGGTGTATGTTGCCTGTAAATATGTAGAACAGACTTCTCCATTGAACACGGTGGCCGAAATGATATACTCATCATGAACGGAGAAGTTAAACAGGACAATACTGCCATCTAATGGTTAGCCACCGGAACACTGAAGTTCAAGTATTTCTTTTATGTAAATAAAATAAATAAATATATATATATATATATATATATAGCTAGAATTTCTAGCTAGTATTTCATACATATATATATATATATATATATATGAAATATATACGAAATACTCGAGTTGGTGAATTCTAGCTGTAAATAACCACGCCCCCCGCCCTACCCCCTACCCCCCGATATTGGAGGTCTCAAGGTTGGCAAGTATGCAGACAAGGGAGCTGTAAGTTTGATTATTATCAGCAAACAGGCTAACCGAGCATGATGTTGCTGTTGAAATGTGAGCGTAATGTTAGTGAAGTAGCTTGCATAGCTACACAAGTGTTGTATACTGTATACGGCATCTATTACGTTGAAAAAGTGCAGAGTTATAGTCATAGGTCATAATAACACGCTACTTTTAATCTGTTACTTAAGCAACTTTTTGGATAAATTTTACTTGTCAGAATAGTTTAATGCAACATACTCTACGTTTACTTGAGTATTTTTGTGAGGAATAAACGCTACTTTTAATCCGTTATATTGCATTTCATTTCGATCGCTAAATTTATTCACATCATCAGTATATTTATTTAATGATCTATTGATAACTGCTTGCAGAGATGTATCTGTGGCTCGTTTAAGAGATTTCTTTCAGCGGGCACTGTGACATGACTGTTTCAATAATTTAACGTAAGCGCTAGTGCCGTCTGACAGGTATCCCAGTGAGTTAAAAAAATAAATAAATAGAAGAATTCGAAAATATCAGCCGCGGTTCAAGGGGGCACTTTTGGGGATTAAAAATATTTTACCATTTTTAAGATGCTTTGGAAGGCATTTCCTACACATAAATTCTGTAAAGAATGGAAGAAAACTTAACAATGGTTTCTATCAATTAGATGCTATAAACTGAAAACCACACCTCTTTTTCATGACCGTACCACATCATCAATAGTTCATTGTTTTTGTTGAAAATATATATTCACCATGTCAATACAAGCCATTCCAAGAATGTACAACATCCATAATTGTTGACATTAGTTTATTGTTTTTTTGAGAAAATATCTTCACCATATCAATACTAGCCATTCCAAAATGTACAACATGCATAGTTTATTTTATTAGTTCAATGTTTTGTCTGGTTTGGGAAAACCTCTTCATTACATCACTATAAGGCATTTCATGTATACATGAGATATGATGGCTATAGTTGATAACAAATATTGTAATTGTAATAACCCAAATATTTTGTGGAAATAGTGAGTCACTTAGTAAAGTCATGGACGTAATATTGCATTCATGGTATCTGCTACAAGTTTTAGTTTTTTAAATTATATAACATGAAGCTTTTTATTACATGTGAAGTGAAGTGAATTATATTTATGTAGCGCTTTTTCTCTCATGACTCAAAGCGTTTTACATAGTGAAATACATTATCTAAATCTATAAGCTACATTTAAACTAGTGTGGGTGGCACTGGGAGTCAGGAAGGTAGTGTCTCCCCCAAGGACACAATGGCAGTTACTAGGCAGAAGCTGGAATCGTACATGGAGCCCTCAAGTTGCGGGCACGGCCGCTTTACTAACTGAGCCATGCCGCCCCAAGTAATCTTATTAAATTCAGGAATATACTGTAATGCTGGCGGGGATAAGACGGAGGCAGACTGACACTGCACAAGTCAGCCTTTTGTTTTCACAAAACTAGCACTGTATAGCTAACAGGCAGGAGCACGACACAAACTCACGAGAACAGCTCCTAAAACACTTCCTTGTTTCTAATTTGCTCCCAGACTAAGTCTAACACTGCGGCAAGCCCACCGCTGTCCTCTGCAGTCCACACTGGGTAATTACAGTTCATAACACAAAAGACTCCCATTGATACTATATTTTTTCCCCTTCTACTGACTCTCTTTACCACCTCACTAGTTAAAGGTGCCATATGTAGTAATGTGGCCAGAAAGGGTACTGCAATCACGGTCAAAATTCTGTAGTCCCCTCGCACTCTCCATGACTGTTTGCCAGATACGCAGCCGAATACGAATCCTACTCCAAGGAACTTCAAAAGGGCAATCGACGAGTCCTACGCTGTAGGTTTCTCTTGTTTATGCTTCTTGCAAGATGGTTTACTAAGTAATTATGCCACATTTTACTGATGTCGATTAGCCAAATGTATTTGTAAAGTTACGCAGCAATATTTTCGTCGGGAGTCGGGACAGATTGTTGGCATTACCCTGCTAAAATGACTAGTTTGACCACACGGACCACCATCGAAATAATAAGATATAATAATATATACTATATTATACATCAAATAGGCCTAATTTGATGGCAAGCCAAGGTCAACACTAAAATTGCCGCCACATTTCGTTCAGCATAACTCCATGTTGCATCCAACCTGACGCACACTTCATTCTCTTCCATGTACGCACATCACCATCTTTCAGTGCAGAGTGCAATTCTATGAGCCATCCCACGTTACGCAAAAATCATATGGCCTACTACCATGTCAATACACAAAGTAGAAAATCATTACATGTAATGCATTATATTGTGCCAAGCAAATACCACCCCATATGTGCCTGATGCTAAAACGGCAATTAGCCGTGCTAATGTTGGAACGCATTTCCTCAGTGTATCAGCATATTGAATACGAAATAGGCACTGACACTACCCATATCCACATAGGTTTTATTTGTCCAAAATATATTTTGCCCTGTCAGTTGGATGACAGATCAACATACAGGCGAACGGGCATATATTTTGGATATATATTATAAATATTTTGGATTCATGTTTGTTTCTTTGCTCAAATCTTTAAAAAAAAAAAAAGCAAACATTTCACATCCTTTCAAATTGTTAACCCTTTAAATGCCAATTTGATCCAGTTATGCCTGTTTTTTTAATTTTGAAAGCACCCCCCGCGACCCTGAGACGGACAAGCGGTAGAAAATGGATGAAAAACTGGCATCAAATAAGTTCTCATCCATATAGTAAATGTGAAAGGGATGAGGTACTAGTGTAAAGATCAGGGGCCGTACTTATCAAGCTTCTTAGAGTGCCATTTTACACTTAAGTCCTGAGAATTTGCGAAATTTAGTCCTACTCTCAAACTTAAGAATAAAAGCTTTTTATCAACGTTCTTAAGTCTAAGAATCACTCCTACTCTCCACGATATTTAAGAGACCTTCAGAGGTGTCTTAAGTGGTTAGGAGTTGCCAGCAGGGGATGGCACTGAGGCGAGAGAGACGTGCGCGAACGTTCAGGGAACGGAACAATGTTTTTTGTTTTTTTTGATGACGAGCAGCTGATCAAACGGTATCGTTTAGACAGAGCGGATATTATTTTTGTCACAGATTTAATACTTTTCCATTCCTTGTTGATTTCTGCATGTGTCTGCAGTGGGCTAGTATATATAGAGCCACCCACACCAGTTTCAAATTAGTTGCCTAATTAATGAATTGGAAAGAAAATGTTATGACAGTAGCGTATGTGTGTGGCCGTGAGGTGAGTGACGTCAGTGAGTGTGTGGGCGATAGAAGAGAGGGAGCGGTAGCGGTAGCGTGAGTGCCGGCAGGGACTAGTTTGTTTCGTATTGTTTTGCAGTTTATTGTCAAAATATACACTCCCATTGTCCACTTAAATATTTCCAAGATATTTCTTTATTCTTAGACAACGGATTCCCTTCCGTGATTGGTCATTTCTATGGACACAGAAATGACGTCACCTAAAATTCCGTTTACGGCACATAGTAATGTCGTAATTCAGCTCTGAGTGTGACACTTAAGATTCAGTCCTACACTTCGCTGAAAGTGTGAGTAAGACGCTTGATAACTAACTTTTAAGTGCAGCTTTCAGCGAAGAATTTATTTACTCTTAAGTCAACTCTTAGCAGACTTCTTATGAGTAATTCTAAGAAGCTTCATAAGTACGGCCCCAGGCCTCAATATACATACGATTATTGATCAAATTAATTTTAATTCATTGTTATAATTTTTGTTGTCAGATTCCAAACCTTATAGCAGTGTAGTATCATGGGGACAAAAAATCCCCACTGACTACCATTATAACTACTGTACAATTTTAACTGTACAGTCCTTACACAATACAATCATGAATTTTCAAATTTCAGGGTTTCATTTTAAATAAACTTGATCATATTTACTGTTTGAAATTAGACGGGACAATTTTTGACAAGTTTGTGGCTTCCGGTGGGAGACGGGTGGTACATAATGACATGATGACGTAACAGTTGATGGCACTTTAAAAATGTAATGAAAAGCAAAACAAATGATTAAGACCGCAAACAGTGTTTCTTTTGCCGCATTTTTTGTAGCGGGCAAAACCTTTGTGTGGATGTGTGCTGCACCTGTGGAGAGCCTGGCAATCCAAGTAATGTGTATGTGTGTACGTGTGTGTGCATATGTGTGTGTGTTCATGAGCCAAACAGGTTTTATACACTGTCAACTTTTTCGTCCTTTAGTTACTCTAAGGCTATAAAATGAAATATTCCCCAAAGGGTTGAATACTTAAGTAATTATTTCAATGAATACTTTTTCCCTTTTGAGTAAAATCGTTGGCTACTCTCCCCACCACTGGTTACAGTGTATTAGTGTTGTCCCGATACCAATATTTTGGTACCTGTACCAAAATGTATTTCGATACTTTTTGGTTCTTTTCGATACTTTTCTAAATAAAGCAGACCACAAAAAATGTCATTATCGGCTTTATTTTAACTAAAAATGTTACGGTACATTATGTTTAATATATGTTTCTTATTGCAAGTTTGTCCTAAACAAAATAGTGAACATCCAAGACAACTTGTCTTTTATTAGTACTTAAGCAAACAAAGGCTCCTAATTAGTCTGCTGACATATGCAGTAACATATTGTGTCATTTATCATTCTATTATTTTGTCAACATTATTAAGTACAAGCGTTAGAAAATGAATTATTAATCTACTTGTTCATTTACTGTTATTATCTGCTTACTTTCTCTTTTAACATGTTCTTTCTACACTTCTGTTAAAATTTAATAATCACTTATTCTTCTGTTGTTTGGATGCTTTACATTAGTTTTGGATGATACCACAAATTTAGGTAGCAATCTGATACCAAGTCGTTACAGGATCATACATTGGTCATATTCAAAGTCCTCATGTGTCCAGGAACATATTTCCTGAGTTTATAAACATAATATGAAGAAAAAAATAAAATAAAAAAGATTTTGTGATGCTAAAAAATATCGATGTAATCATAGTAGTATCGACTAGATGTGCTGCTGTACTTGGTATCATTACAGTGGATGTCAGGTGTTGATCCACGAATGGCGTTTGTTTACATTGTGACGCCGGTGAGCTACGGGTGTGTATTGAAGCATGTTTAGCTATTCCTCGTCCTGCAGGGATGATACTTGTAAGAAACTTTCTTTGTCGCCATGGTGACAAGGATTAGTGATTTAGAAGTAGCTAAAACACTGCCGAGTGCGGCTGGACTTTAGCCGCTTGCTATCTAACCATGTCTTAAAGCACCTCTTCTTGAGGGCGTTTCAGTGTTATAACTTTACCTTTATGTTTAGTTTTTAAGCCAAAATGCGTCTGTTCCCCCTTTTCTGTCTACACACTGTGTCTGCTTGCAAGTACTCCATGATTGTGCTGATGATGAACATGCTCCTCTGCTCGTAAAACCAACAATGACACGACATGACGACGACGGAGGGCAAAGGAGGTCCGGTACAATTTAGAGGCGGTATAGTACCGAATATGATTAATTAGTATCGCAGTACTATACCAATACCGGTATACCGTACAACCCTACAGTGTATATGCAAAAATTGGTACACAATAACACTTCTTGGAGACACACAGTTGGTGGTCAAACACAGCTCATTAGCATTAAAGCTACAAACACAAAAAACGGTGGTTTCCTAGTAGTGCATATTAAAAGCACTTTTAAACTTTATAAATTCCAGCATCAAGGCCAAATTGCGGACAACACACTTATAATACAATATGGGGGACCTTTATTTGAAATAGTTGTAAACAGTAAAATATGTGCAAGAGAGAGGATACAAATGTGGTGTATGACCAAATGACTCACCTGTGTTGTCCCTGTGGTCCTCCTGCGAGCGGGCGCGGACGAGGTCGTCTCTCTGCTGAGACACCTTTCCTGGCTGCGGCTGTGAGAGAGGGGGCGGGTCTGCATGGTCTTGAAGGACATGGAGCCCATGGGGTGGCAGGACACTGAGCGAGGACATACAGGCATGGCTAAGGTGATGTACAAGGTTGGCGGGACGGCAGTGTTTTCACAGGGAAATACGGAGATGGAATATATAGGCGCGTGCAGGAATACATGACAGCAGGTTTGCAGAGAAGAGCGAAGGAGTGAGAAATGAAAGGAGAAGAAGTTTGAAGGAAAAGAAAACATTAGTATCACTGATCAAAGGCATAACTTAGTCAATAGTAAGTCAGTTCATGCTTTCAGTCAACAATGCAGTAGAGCAGAGTGGAGGAATATAAAAACTACAGTTTTTCATACAAGTTACTTTATTATTGTATATTTACAAAAACAAGAAGATTAGTAAAGTGCACGTTTGGACATAAATTAGAAGAACGTAAAGAGAAACAGACAAGAAAAAGACCAAATACACTGAATAAAAGCACATTTCTAATCACACCATGTAAGTAAAATATACACAAATAGATGACTACATTCAGTTATTAGATTATGACTTCGAATAAATTCATTTTTAGAAGCTATGTGAGACATTTACTGGGAAACAAGGCAATGTACCAGCTGGGAGTTACATCCTGAACAGCTTATGTGTAAATGTGTGTGTGTGTGTGTGCGTTGGTATGTGTGTGAGAGCTTTGAGTGCCTGATACAGACTGGTGAAGGAAGTTTCAGACAGTGTTAATGCTTTAAGTCAAACCAAATACCAAATCTGATTAAGATGGAAACTGTGCTGCTCAGGAGTGCAAAAATATAAAAACAATTGCACCTATCGATAATGTTTGACTGAAAGGGGGCGGGGCTCTCAGTTTACCTGTTTGCTCTCCAGTGAGACTCATGGCACTGCGGCTACGGGCCAGATAGGAGTGTGTTGGCTGCTGCAGACGGTTCACCATATTGCTCTCCCACAGCGTCAGGGGCAGGCGGCGAGGGCCTGTTTGCGAGCGCACACACACACACACACACACACAATTGGTGTTTTGATAACAGCATCATTAGCTTAGCGGTCAATCAAAGTAGATTATAGACAGTGTTTAGTGCCTACTGCCTGTACATCGCAGCTCAAGCTAAGCCATCATGCTGGTGCTGCCCTGTGACACCTTCACCTACATGCACCACACACTTACTCTTAACTAAAAAGTGCATAAAAACACCAGAGAACTTAAAATCCATGAAATCAATAAAGTGCAAGAAAGCTTATATGCAAGAAAGCCCAATTATGAGGCCGTGCAAAACTTGGATTCAATACACTATGTGTCTTATGAGCCCAATGGCCCAATTAGCCACAGGCATAGGACAAAGTATGGATTAGCTTGCTTTAATATTGAAGGTCTAAAGGTGGAAGCAAAACTACCGCTGGACTGGAAACTTCACACATTTAATATATGATGCTAAAATGCGTGATTTGTGGCTGGGTTAAAAAACAACAACATTGAATATTTCTACAAAAACAAAAAGATTATCCTACAGGAGATTATGGAAAGGGGTCAGGCACAGTGTGGCGGCGGTGGGAGGTTCCATCTAATGAATACTGTACATATAATGCCTTAATACAGTATGGTGAGGTGTGTACAACACAATCTGCAAATTGCCTTGATGATTACAATGGACAGTAAATGCTTTGCTTAGCCACGCTCAAAAACACATTAAATGATCTTATTATCTGTTCCAGTGTCAAATTGTTGCTTTCATAAAACATTTTATGAATTGTTACCAATTGTAGGGCTGTCAACAATAACAATTCAACTCGTGATTCATCACAAAAACATAGCTCTCCCAAAGCTTCTTCACTAGATGGGTCTCTGTTTTGGAAAAAAAGCAGTCTTTTGGGGGTTCTGATTACTTGCTAAGCTAAAGTTGCTAAATTGGCAACCCTGCTCTTTATTATGATTGTCTGGCAGACCAATTATGTATGAGGTCTAATTAGAAACAAATACAATGCATTTTGTACAGACTTGTAACAAAAAGCTACATGTCTCAATATAATGTGTTTATGAGCGAGGGCAGGTTTATTCATACATCCAAATATATTCGTAGCACTGAATTTGGGAAATTGAAGCACATTCTCAATATTACCTTTTTAAATTATGTGTGTAGTCAAAAAGTCAAAGTAGAAGGCCTAGCAAATCATGGGCAAGTTAGATCTTTGATGTTGGCTGTTTTGAGATAGTTGCTTTACATTTTGTCTTTTTCCTCAAAATTATTGTTGGTTACCTTTGATGTGTTGAAATGATGTAATTTCATCAACAAGATTCTTGTCAAGTGATGTACTGTAGGTACGTGCACTTTCTTCCCAACAGTTTCCAGCCCATGATTGTTTTGTCCTATCTTAAAATATGTAGCATAGCATAGCGTGAGTATTTGTCATTACTCAATTAAGACACCTGTGTATTTGCGGAGGGTGGTGGTCCCGTGGTATAGGTGGGTTTTGGACTGAGCTTTGTTAATGGCAGGTGAGGAGGTTGCTCTGGTCTGAAGTCCTGCATTAGCAACATATGGACATGAAATTGAAATCATACACAACTAATGGCAGTGTCTCGTAGACAAACACGGTCAAGGCCATGTTTCTTGTCAAAACAAATGAGATGACCATAGGGTTTCCCCCAGATTGCCACTATATATGTGGCGGTGGGAGTGTGTCCAATATAACCATTGATTTGCAATGATGCATATATTTTCTTTAAAAAGGCTAAACAATTGTTTTAGGTATATTTAAAAACAAATATGTGTTATTAGTTATTGATAACATTTAATTATATAATCAGAATCAAAATCAGCTTTATTGGCCAAGTATGTTTAAAACACAAGCAATTTCATTTGGTAGACTGTGCTCTCTTTGTTCAATGGAATTTCAATTGTTGCTGCTTATTGTAAAAGGTAACACTATATTCTGCTCTTCCTGAATGTTGCTATTTAGTTTTCCAAATATGTAAACATTCCTTTAAATTAGAGATGAAAAAATAACTTGAGGTCCATCGCTTTCGATAATGTTTGACTGAAAGGGAGCGGGCTTTCAGTTTACCTGTTTGCTCTCCAGTGAGACTCATGGCACTGCGGCTACAGGCCAGATAGGAGTGTGTTGAAACGTTTACATGCACTAAATTAGTCTGGTTTCTCAAATAGCTTGATTTTTTGTATTTTCACATCTAAATGTGTAGTCCCAGTGTCAATGCACACTCTCTAATGCGACTATTGGTCATACGCCATATGCCTCCCGTACACTGGGGGTGCCTATTTCCTTTTAGCGCGGATTAATGTATTGCTTTTCTGGTTGACATCAGGCATCTGCAGCTCCTCACAAGTCAACAGTTTCGCTCTGTTGTACCTGATCTGATGTCTGCTGTAATATTAGCACAGATTAGAAATATTGCCTCTCTAATGGCTATGCTGATGTTAAATAGCAGACAGTATCAAAATAATAATATTAAATTGCGCTACAGACATGACAAAGAGGTCTCGGAGCAGATGAAGGTCCAATCCAAAGAAAGAACAGCGGGAGGGAGTTTTTTCGAAGGAATTTTCGGAGGGAGAATCATTGAAACTAAATTTTAGATTGTCTCCGAGTTCATTCTTAATGCTCAGCGGATTGATGGAAGGAGTTTTAAAACCGAAGGAAAAGACTGTTCGTGCCCTGGCTGATACTGTTCCAGAAAATAAAGCATTGAGGAACATTTTTTTTTGCTATTTAAGAGATTTTTCAAACTTATTATGGCCAGTATTGTATAAATAATATATACATACAGGTATATGCATAATATACAGTATATCCATAACATTTGTTTTAATGTTAATTTTCATGTAAAACAAAACAAACAAAAAAAACGTATTTTGAAGTTGTGACTGCATTTATCTTGCCGTTGCGGTGTGCCACGATCAGTGTAGGGGAAACCCTGGCCCACCAGTCCAGAGGTTAAAACTATACTTTAAGTAAATACTGTCATTCGGAGCGCTGTCACACTTCTCTTTGGTTTGGTTTTCTGGCCCGGACCAAAAGTTAATAGACTAAGGGCCTGATTTACTAAGGGTTTACGTGTACTAAAACATGTGCAAACCTTGTAGCACACACAAAGCTGATCTACTAAACGTGTGCAAAGGGGATTGCGTCTGTTAAGTGAGCAGAATAAGGCATGTAATACATTTTGCGTCTCTGTCTTCATTAATATTTAAAATATATGCTGATCATCAAAACGGCCACAATGCTGGAAGGAGAAAATGCAAATACCGTATATTACCAAATAGTAGCCCAGGCGTTTATTTCACAAAATCGATTTTGGAGACAGGCGTTTAAAAGAAGCAGGCGGTTATTTGCACAAGGCTTTTATTTATTTTTGCACCGGCCTGCACCAAGCCATTATTTGGTTACAATGGTTACCGTCCAGTATTTTTTTTTCGTACAAAAAACTTTAAATGTAAAAGCTATTGTAAACATACAAACAAAAAAACAAGAGATCAACATGAGGTAGGCTATCAAAAGACAAGAGATCAACAAGGCAGTAGTGCAACAATTGTCAAATAGAATACCAATACTAAAAATAAGTAAACTTTTTAAATAAAGCAGCCTACCGGGAAAAATAAAATGATGGTACCAAGTACTCAAGTATAAAACCCACCATCAAAACAGAACAATAATACTGTCACTTAAATAAAATAAAGGCTACAGTCCATCCATCCATTTTCTACCGCTTATTCCCTTCGGGGGTCGCTGGAGCCTATCTCAGCTACAATCGGGCTACAGTACTCCAGGTTTTAAATAAAGCAGCATACAGGAAAAATAAAATTATGGTACCAAGTACTCTATAAAACCATCAAAACAATAATACTGCAGCAAACGCAACCCCAGTAGCATTTTAATCTAAATTATGCAAATAACAGCCCATGGACGGCTATTTGGACATAGGCGGTTATTAGGAAGAGGCGGTTAATTCACAAAATGGGGTCAGACCCCGGGCGGCTATTAGGACATGGGCGGTTATTTGCCCAAGGGCGTTTATTTGGTAATATACGGTATACAGTAATTATTTAGCATGCCCCTATTAACACTCATCACTAGGGATGGGAATTGATAAAATTTTTCCAGTTCCGATTCCACTTTTGATTCTATTTAACGATTCGGTTCCTTAACGGTTCTGTTATCGATTCTCTCTACAAAACCAAAGGTAGAGAAGCATCAATTGTGTTCAGTTTAGAGCTAACATGACCTTACAAAGCCAACAGTGACGTCTTAAGAGGCACATAGCATAGAACTTTTTTTTTTTTCAAAATAAACATAAATAAATATTCTTTTGTAGAATTTAACACAATAAAACATGTGGAAATTACTCAAGAATGTAACATTTATATTAACATTTTTAAAATGTTTAAGCATCTTTTGTAATCTCCCTAGAAAATATATTGTTGACACTCACAATTTTAGAATGGTTTGTTTGGATTTAAATGATGAAACTTTCGTATATGTAACATGCAACACAAGTTATTTCAAGCCTTCTTTTGAATTTATTTTGATGATTATGACTTATAGTTTATGAAAACCTTGAATTTAAAATCTCAGAAAATGTGGGGTCTTCCAAAACTGTAAGCTATGATCATCAAAAATTATAGTACATACAAGCTTGACATATCTCACTTTGCATGTAATGAGGTAGTATCACATTAGTTTCACGTTGGAAGTTAAACTTCTGACATGAATGGACTTTTACATAATATTCACATTTTATGAGTTTCACCTGGATAATGGAAATGACTGAGTGAAAATGTGGTTTCAGGAAAACATGCAACTTTTCTCTGAATACAATTGAATATTCACTTTTTGAAAAACAATAGCACTGTGCCAAATTGGTGCAAGCTTTAAACCACACATTTAGTCACTGCTTAGACATTTCCCTGCTGCCATGAAAGGAGACTCTATAGCGCCGGGCGGCAGACATGAAATGGAGCTAGCACTTACTGCCCGCCTCGGACCCAGTAAGAATCTGTCTCTCGTCTTGCTCATGTAAATGAGAAGGTATTTAGATGATGTTTTTGAACTGCGTCATCTACAGTGAATACACGTACTTGTTGTATTCACTGTAGATGACATGCTAGCGTTACTGCTGCTAAAGTGAGATTGACGCAGTTCAAAAACGCAACATTCATTTATAGTTGTTGCATGCTTTGTGTTCAAATGTTTCAGCATATTGCTCGGATGTCCTCCTCTTGATGAAGTAGCAACCTTGCAGTACCGCTGTTGCAAACGTTTCTTGTAAAATGTAGTCAACTAGCGTTTGTTTCGCACAAGGGCCGCAATGTTGCTTTCTGATGTCACTACGCACGTTGCGTAAAAGGTGTCATTCCCAACCGCTTGCATCGATAGGGGAACCGTTTGGAAAATTGGCAAGCGATTCCAAGGAATTGATACACTGGAAACCGGTTCTCGATTCCCACACCTACTCATCACCGTTTTGCGAGCACTATTTTGCGCTTTATTTAGCACATCAGAAAGACCTGCAGACTGACAGTTTCACACACAGCTGTAAGATCATAACCCGACTCTCGCCGGATCCTTTTAGTTCGCTGAGGTCCACACAAGGATCTGGGATCGAGGGCAATGCACACTCCTTCAAGATAGCAAGATCGCCGGGCGGGATTTCATAGATGTTGACGTAGAGCCAAAGCGACTGTTTGATTCAAACAACAATGAGTCGGTGCTGACATTGATTCATCAATCGTCTACTGACATTGCTGCGTTGTTTCAGTAAAAGATCTCTAACTTTTCGCTCTGTCGTTATCCAATATGTCGGCTGTTCTGTTTTGGATTTCCCACCGTCGCTCCCTTCAGCGTCACAGGTTGATTTCGATATGAGTGGTTAAAGTAGCACGTCATTCAAGATAATGGACAAGTGTTTTATCCAATCGCATACAATGATTTTTTTACAAGGCCCCGCCTTCTAAAATACATCTCCTATTGAGAAGTCCGAGATCCTTGTGTGGAGCTCAGCAAACTACAAGGATCTGGCTAGAGTCAGGTTAGCAGGATCAGTGCTCGCGCTGCAAAGACAGACGATGGACAGAGCAGAATTCTTAGTCCAACGTGTGTGTGTCAATATTTTGTACAGTCAGAAATAATAAAAAATATTAGAGATACTATCTATTCAGCAATTTCCTTTTATAATTTTAAAGCTGCTGGATGACTTATGGGGCTGATTAGAACAAATTCAATTGATACATTTTGGTGTCGGCAAGCGTTTTTTTTGTGTTGTCAATTTTTTTATTTAGGAAATATAATACTATAATATATCTCCTACATGAAAAGATGCTTTTATTGTGCATTTTCTTGCATTTTAGTCATTCCAGATGCACAAATGCACTGGAGATGCAATCCACAGCCTTGCGCGCAGAATTAAGTTAGTGTGCTAAAATGTTTGTTCTAGATTGCGATTCATACAAAGTGTTACAGATTATAGATGTGTGCTGCTGGTTTAACAATTCACACAGGTAGGAGCATGATAACATACATGTGCAGAAAATAAGAGTGTCTCCATGGTAAAAGCCCCGTATGCACGCAAAACCGTCATTTAAATAAGGCGGTCCACCACTTTTCAATTGCACACGCAGTGTTAGTAGAGCGCACGCAACAGGCTAAACAACACCACAACAACAACACACTATTTTATTTTTTGCACACCGTGTTTAGCGTTAGGTATTTGGATATTTGGATCAATTGGGAGAAGTTCGCTTATCGTCCTTTGGTCTGTGCAGCGTTCACTTTCATGCCCAGGTGAACCATACCAATTCAGAGTTCACTTAGAACTCTGACCGAGACCCACCTCTCAAGGCACAACAGGGCTCGGATGATCGCGTTCACACCTGAATAAATGAACCACACTAGCAGAGCAAACACACCAGAGTTCTTTTTAACCAAACCAAACATGACTAGCATGAATGCATTTTAAAAATCTACTTTTGGTCATTTGGTTTACCTCGGTCGTGTGAGTGTAGCAGCGTGGCTGAGGACGAGGACAGGCGCTTGGTAATGACGGGGTCGTGATGTTTGGATAAATTCACAGTGGACACAGAGCGTCTGTCAGCATCTAAAAGAAGACAAAAAAGTACAGATTGATAAAAGATGAAAAAAAAAGATTTGCAAACTATTCCATAGGAATGTTGCTGAAAGAGGGAAAAGTGAAATTAGTGCTACAATCAGAGCTAAAGAAATATTGGGATATATGTTCACAGTGGATGCAAACTATTCAAATCGGTCTACATGTGCGCTAAGATAGATATACAGTATGCTGCTAAAGCCTAAAGTGCTGGTCTGCTAGCTAACACTGTACTATGATATTCACATTGGGACGTCATTGCGTATCTGCGGGAGAGACTGAAAGCACCATGCGTGTGTTCCAGTCCATCAAGGTCGAGTGGATAGAGGAAAGCAGACTCGACAAAACCTGGACCAGGATGGTCAGAGGAGAATAGAAACAGAGAGAGGCAGACACTAAAGTCAAGTTGGGGGACGAAAGTGTACAAATATACATGGCAGAACAATATCGTTTGTTCAACTGAAACACACAGAAAAAGTGGTAGAAAAGTGCTTAGCGGGACCTCAAAGTCAAAACTGTGTGTAGACATTCTCGCTCAGGAGACAGTTGATGGTTTGTTTTTGAATATGGGGTGTTAAACAGCAATACCGGTGGGTGTGTCAGGCCTGTTGGGGTGCAGAGCGCCACCCCAAGACCAGCGGTTGGTCTTCGGTCTGGTAAGTTGACCCCTCTCCATAGTGCGCCGCATCACCGCTTCGTGACGAACCTACGAGGGAACAAAATAACAGGGACAGATGGTTTTTTTTCATTAACAGAGCAATTTTGTAAATGTCATTTGTATTATTGATCCACTTATGTTAATATTGTGATTCCTAACCACTCTGACTTTGCAAATTAGTGTGCCAAAAGACATTATGAGGTATGTCCCGTAGGACTGTTTCCAAATTGCTCACAGTCACATTTTTCAAACCAGAAAATATAACAAGAAAAACACTGGTTAGTTTATGTTACCATTAGTGGTTTTATAGAACATATATGTTTTGAATGTCTATATTTTTCTAAATTATCAATTGTATGGAACCAAATGAGGAAATAGTCTGGTGTTCAGGCTGTTACAACTGTCTTGTATGCAAGTGCGTGTGCACACAAACAAAAGTAACAATTTCTAGTCATGTTGATGTTACGATAAGTTATACGTTCAGTGATCACTAAGGTTAGCAGTTACACACTAAGCTAATGCATGTGTGTGTGTGTTACGTGTAGTTTAGGTGCTCAAAACTGGAAGAGGGCAGGATATAATGCTCACAACACTTTGGAAAGCTAGCACCCTAAATAACCCCTGTATAACGATTGCATGTAGTCCCTTTATTTGGTCCAAAATATATTAATAATTTAGAACATACATATACATATATATATATATATATATATATATATATATACTACCGTTCAAAAGTTTGGGGTCACATTGAAATGTCCTTATTGTTGAAGGAAAAGCACTGTACTTTTCAATGAAGATAACTTTAAACTAGTCTTAACTTTAAAGAAATACACTCTATACATTGCTAATGTGGTAAATGACTATTCTAGCTGCAAATGTCTGGTTTTTGGTGCAATATCTACATAGGTGTATAGAGGCCCATTTCCAGCAACTATCACTCCAGTGTTCTAATGGTACAACGGGTTTGCTCATTGGCTCAGAAGGCTAACTGATGATTAGAAAACCCTTGTGCAATCATGTTCACACATCTGAAAACAGTTTAGCTCATTACAGAAGCTACAAAACTGACCTTCCTTTGAGCAGATTGAGTTTCTGGAGCATCACATTTGTGGGGTCAATTATACGCTCAAAATGGCCAGAAAAAGAGAACTTTCATCTGAAACTCGACAGTCTATTCTTGTTCTTAGAAATGAAGGCTATTCCACAAAATTGTTTGGGTGACCCCAAACTTTTGAACGGTAGTGTATATATATATATATATATATATATATATATATATATGTATATATATATATATATATATATATATATATATATATATATATATATATATATATATATATATACATGTATATATATATATATATATATATATATATATATATATATATATATATGTATATATATATATATATATATACGTTAGGTCAGGAAAAAACACAGAGGTTATTTCACCCCTCTTTAGGAGATTTTTCCCCTGAAGAGCAGGGAAACCTGCAAAACAGGCTTGCAGGGATGAAATAGCCTCTGTGTTCTTTCCTGACCTAACGTATATTCCACTCTACCCCGGTATTGAGCACTGTATAATGGATAAACCACAGAAACCTCGACTATATATGTATATTAGGGGTGTTTGGTATACCGGTACTAATAAAGTACCGCGATACTAATTGATTGAAATCGGTACTATACTACCTTTGAAAAGTACCGGTACCGTTTTGTCATCTAAATGCCGCTGTGCGGCGGTAACTACAGAGCCGAGGCGCATTATGTTTAGTGTGTCAAAATGCACACACAAAGTGCATACAAGCAATAACATCGTGGTCGGGAAAAATGGCAAAAAACAGCAATTCTACTGGTTAATAAAGAGTGTGCATGGAGCGCAATATGGAGGTATTTGGACTTCAAAACTAACAATAAAGCTGACGCTTTAAACAAGAAAGCGCCGCACTTCAAGTGTTGCTTTAAAACACGCCTTGCCAAATGTGGCGATTAGTATTACCACCTTTGCTTAAAACTTAGGTAATCATTTAATTACAAATCATTCAGATCTGCACAATTGATTGATTGATTGAGACTTTTATTAGTAGGTTGCACAGTGAAGTACATATTCCGTACAATTGACCACTAAATGGTAACACCCGAATAAGGTTTTCAACTTGTTTAAGTCGGGGTCCACTTAAATTGATTCATGATACAGATATATACTATCATATATACTATCATCATAATACAGTCATCACACAAGATAATCACAATGAATTATTTACATTATTTACAATCAGGGGTGTGGAGGGGGGAGGGGGGAGGGGGGGTAGGATATGGACATCAAGTAGTGGACATAGAGAGAGAGAGAGAGAGAGAGATATCAGAAGGCATAAGAAAAAGTATCTGCATTTGATTGTTTACATTTGATTGTTAGCAATCCGGGGAGGGTGTTAGTTTAGGGTTGTAGCTGCCTGGAGGTGAACTTTTATTGCGGTTTTGAAGGAGGATAGATCAAATCAAATCAAATGAACTTTATTTATAAAGCACATTTAAAATTTACCACAGGGGTAGCCAAAGTGCTGTACAATGGGCAGGTTAAAAATAATACGAGAACAGAGCAAACACAACACAACACAAACAGAACACGATAAAAAATAAATAAATAAAATATAAAAACATAAAAACAGGTTCACAGCAGGTGTATTATGGGCCGCCATTGCAGGATGGATATCACTCAGTGTTAAAAGCCATGGAATAAAAGTATGTTTTTAAGAGAGATTTAAAAACAGGAAGAGAGGAGGCTTGTCTAACAATCAGAGGTAGGTCGTTCCAGAGCTTGGGAGCAGCAGCAGCGAAAGCTCTGTCATCTCTAAGCTTCAGCCTTGTGTCCGGGACCGTCAGTAGCAGCTGATCGGCTGATCTTAGGGATCGGGTGGGGCAGTAAGGCTGAAGGAGGTCGGAGAGATTTGTTGGCGCGAGGTTGTTTAGACATTTAAAAACAAATAAAATGAGTTTAAAATTGATTCTGTAACGCACAGGGAGCCAGTGAAGGGACGCTAATATAGGGGTGATGTGCTCACGTCTGCGGGTCTGTGTTAGCAGACGAGCAGCAGAGTTCTGCACGAGCTGCAGGCGGGCGAGGGAGGCCTGGCTAATGCCTACATACAGGGCATTGCAGTAGTCTAAACGAGTCGAGATAAAGGCATGGATTAATTTCTCGAGATCATGTCCTGATAGAAGCGGTTTCACTTTCACTATTTGGCGTAATTGATAAAAGCTTTTTTGTACAACGCTGCTGATTTGTTTTTCGAATTTAAAATCTGAGTCGAACTTTACCCCCAGGTTTGTGACACAGTCGCTGAGATATGGGGTCAGAGTGCCGAGGTCAACGTTGGGGGAGGGGGAGCGACTTGGACCGAACAACATAACTTCTGTTTTGTCTTCATTTAGGCTCAGGAAGTTAGCTGAAAGCCAGGCTTTGATGTCGTGCAGGCAGTCAATAAGACGTTGAACCGTGTTATTTTGTGCCATGGGAAAATAAGTCTGGCAATCATCGGCATAAAAATGAAATGCAATATCGTACTTCCTAAAAATAGAACCAAGGGGGAGAAGGTAAAGTGCAAATAAGATTGGGGCAAGGATTGAGCCCTGGGGAACCCCATGTGGTAAAGGAGCTGTGGAAGACATAAAACTGTCTATTTTTACACAAAAACTCCTGTCGGTTAAGTACGACCGGAACCAGTTGAGGGCGGCGTCCTTAATGCCCACACAGTTCTCAAGACGAGTGATTAAGGTGGCGTGGTCGACGGTGTCGAAAGCAGCAGACAGATCTAAAAGTACCAGGATAACATATTTACCAGAATCAGTTGACAGGAGGATATCGTTAAAAACTTTTAGAAGCGCTGACTCTGTGTTGTGGAGGGCTTTAAAACCGGACTGGAACAACTCAGTGATACCATTATCCTCTAAGAAGGGCAACAATTGACTGTAGACAACCTTCTCTAATATTTTAGAAATGTATGGAAGATTAGAGATAGGTCTAAGGTTAGAGAGGAGAGAGGGGTCGAGGCTTGGTTTTTTAAGTAGAGGTCGTACCACTGCATGTTTAAACTCTACTGGAACTATTCCAGAAGAGAGGCTACTATTGATAATGTTAAGGACACTTGAACCAATAGTAGCAAGTACCTCCTTAAACAGGCGAGGTGGGAGGGAGTCTGCAGGAGAACCAGAGGGCTTCATATGACTAACTGTGTCATTTAAAAAAAGAAAAGGACACCGGCTCAAACTGATGGAAAACAGAAGAGAAATTCAGTGGAACAGAAGGGTCATATGAAGGCTGAGATAAACTGGCTCTAGTTGACACAATTTTGTCAGTGAAAAAATGGAGACAATTTTCACAGAATTCAAAAGAAGCATCAAAACCAACAGATTTGGGAGCATCAATGACAGTGTTAATAGTTTTAAACAGAACTCTGGGGTTGTTATA
Organism: Entelurus aequoreus; assembly: GCF_033978785.1. Classification (NCBI taxonomy): domain Eukaryota; kingdom Metazoa; phylum Chordata; class Actinopteri; order Syngnathiformes; family Syngnathidae; genus Entelurus; species Entelurus aequoreus. The sequence goes on from NC_084734.1 coordinate 35,469,228, forward strand.
ATTAGAAGATATAATCTGAGATAGATATATATTCATCTCTGCCTTTACAGTCATCTGAAAGGAAAACAGGCTTTCTTTAAAAATGACAAAGGACACATGCAGCCTGTCTTTTTTCCATTTTCTCTCTGCCATCCTACATTTGCGCTTGGCAGCCCGAGTGACGTCATTCAACCAGGGCTGAGGCGTGGCTTTAGAGCGGCGGCACTTGAAAGGAGCGATCGTGTCCAGTGTTTGTAAACAAATAGAGTTGAACCCAGAAACCAACTCTTCAGTATTCAAACATACAGAGGCTGCAGAATTATCCTCACAAAGAGTCGAAAAAATTGAGGAGAACAGAGCAGGAGACGAAGAATTAAACATGCGAGAGCGTTGAGGCGGAGCGCACAATTTAACCGGACACTGATTTGGAATATCAAACAGGATCGGCATATGATCAGAGAACACAGCGTCGCAAATGTCCAAATTAAAAACGCACAAACCATACGAGAGCACTAAATCGAGTGTATGCCCGCGTTCATGTGTGGAACCACATACAGATTGTATGAAGTTAAAAGAGTAAATTACATTCAGGAAGCTCCTGGGAAGCGACTCGTCTGGACAGCAGGTGTGAATATTAAAATCACCCACAATAAGGACACGATCATATTTGGGCAGGATTTCAGCCAGAAATTCAGAAAAGTCAGTTATAAAGTCTTTGTGGTACTTGTGTGGTCGATAAACGACGACACACAGGACCACATCAGAAAGACCCAGTTCAAACATGCACAGTTCGAAGCTTGAAAAGGAGGATTGCACGCGGATCTGACGGCATTTAAAGTCATTTTTAAAAACGACTGCTAATCCTCCTCCTTTTAGGCCAGACGATTGCGGAGAATTAAAGTAGGAACACTCCGGAGGCAGAAGTTCATTAAGAGGGGCGGACTCACCGGCTCTCAGCCATGTTTCCGTCACACAGAGGAAGTCCAGTCCGCGGGAAGTGAAGAAATCCTTCAGGATAAAAGTTTTGTTTGTCAAGGATCTTGCGTTCACAAGACCGAACCTGGCGGGGGCCAGCACGTCCAGGGCCGCAGCTAATCCAGGTGGGGCCCGACACACAGCCCGCAGGTGGCGGGAATCCACCCCGCGCCTCCGGGGGCGGGGCCAGCAGGAGCGACGGCGGCAAGCCTCTTCCTCCAAAGCAACGATAGGAACAAGCCAGGAACCGATGGGATCCAGCGAGCGTGGGTGCAGGAGGAGACCGGATACCGCACCATTCCTCCTTCGGGAAGCCACGGGAAGCCGGGCCAGAAGTGCCCTAACTTTCACCAGCTGGCCGCCACGTCTACCGCGGCGCCGGAGACGCTTCCGCCGGGGGAGAGGAGCCAGGGGGCGGGAAAGGAAGGCAGGAATCCGGCCAGGTGAAAAAGATGACTGGGACGTCAAAAAACCAACATCGAAGTTGATCATATCAGTGGGAGAGGGGCAAAGATCCAACAGTGTTTGGCGGTCATACACAAGCAGTGAACTGACAGAGACAAAAATAGACGCAAACAACACAAAAACGAACAGAGCTGACAGCGAGAGACGGCGGGCCAAAGCACATACTGGCGCCATATTGGAATATGGGCGTGTCATAGACTCGCCTGTTGACCAAGTATGCCTTGCATACTTAGAGATGCAATAGAGATGCCCTTTCTTTTATACCTGTTGGGAGCACATTCCACATTGATGTGGCATAGAAAGAGAATGAGTTAAGACCTTTGTTAGTTCGGAATTTGGGTTTAACGTGGTTAGTGGAGCTCCCCCTGGTGTTGTGGTTATGGCGGTCATTTACGTTAAGGAAGTAGTTTGACATGTACTTCGGTATCAGGGAGGTGTAGCGGATTTTATAGACTAGGCTCAGTGCTAGTTGTTTAACTCTGTCCTCCACCTTGAGCCAGCCCACTTTAGAGAAGTGGGTAGGAGTGAGGTGGGATCTGGGGTGGAGGTCTAGCAGTAACCTGACTAGCTTGTTCTGAGATGTTTGGAGTTTAGATTTGAGGGTTTTGGAGGTGCTAGGGTACCAGGAGGTGCATGCGTAATCGAAAAAGGGTTGAACGAGAGTTCCCGCCAGAATCCTCAAGGTGCTTTTGTTGACCAGAGAGGAGATTCTGTAGAGAAATCTCATTCGTTGGTTAACCTTTTTGATTACCTTGGTTGCCATTTCATCACAGGAAAGGTTAGCCTCTAGAATGGAACCTAGGTAGGTGACCTCATCTTTCCTGGTGATAACAATGTCACCCGGAAAGATGAGGTCACCTACCTAGGTTCCATTCTAGAGGCTAACCTTTCCTGTGATAAAATGGCAACCAAGGTAATCAAAAAGGTTAACCAACGAACGAGAACAAGGAGTTATAAAGAGTGACAGGTAATAATGTAGTTGTTGCACCTGTCCTACTGTTTGGCTCCGGTGCAGACCGTAGTAGAGGAGCACAGGGGAGACGTTCCCTTCAGTTCACTTTACCCTGCAATGAGTCTGCTGCGATCCGCTTTCCGGTCAGAATTCGAGGCCGGCGATTTGTGACAATCTCGTTGCTTTATTATTAGTTTTGCAGGGCACAACTGGACCCATTCATCACTTTACTGCGCAGTGCTCGCGCTCCTCTCTCTCTGTACTCGCCCACTCATTAACTGACATCACTCAGCCAACACGTTGACATTTTCGCAAACACACATACAGTACGTTCATAAGTTAACCAACTCCCCTGTTGTGCCCATGTAGATATATAACATTGTTGACGACAAATCTTATTGTCAATTTTTGTCAACAATATCGATGAATCGTTGCACCCCTAATATCAGATCTCATGGGTAATGTTTTTTTCTTGAGACCGGTTTTATTTTTAACACACCCAGCAATTACTTGAGGCTCTGCATCTACTAGAGCAGAGGCCCCTTTTTGAGGAATTGCTTAATCAAGAGTGAAGAGGAAACAAATGACTCGGATGTTATAGTTAGACTTGTCACGAGTCATCATCACCTTGTCATCCTCCAACTTCTGTCGCCGTTTCTCCTCCACGGCGGCACGCCTCTTGTCCTCTTTTATCCTCTGCTCTTCCAGCTTCTTCCTCCTCTCCTCCAGGTGCTTCTGGTAGTGCTGCCTGGCTCGCTCCTCACGTGCCTGCCACTCGACCTCCTTGATGGCTGGGGCATGATGCATGCACATATACAAAAAAATTAATCCAATCATGCGAGACTGCTAAAACAATACAGTCCACATGGTCACACACAAACACACAAGCGCGCACGCACACACACATGCACGCACACAGGCTTAAAGCAGTGGTGTCAGAGGTCAGCTGTAGATCATGTGACTTGGCTTGAACACTCAAACACAGAGCAAATCCCTCTGCCCGTTCTCTCAACAAGGGAAGCAATCTGACTGCCGTCCGATATTTATGACAACAAATACAAAACACACAGTTCGCTAAAGTATAAACATAAATATGCCAACCATCTGTTAAGCGATATGTGCCGTGTATACTAAATCCCTAAAAAAACACCAGTTTACTTAGTGCCCATCATATTATGTCATGTGGGCACTATGGCAACAGGGTGCCTGGCTTCTAGATGGACTTTATATAATGGCCAGTTCACAGACACCAGCCAGGTTTAGTCTAGGACTGCTGTGGCCACGATTAGCTTTTAAACCAGCTACATATAAACATGAACAACACGCGCACGCACACACCAAGAATACACACCATTCTGTTTCTCGTGTTCCTCTCGCCGCTCACGGGCCAACCTCAACCTCTCATCTGTTTTGTTGAAGAGCAAAGAGTCTGGAGCACAAACAACAGTTTTATGAATAAATTGCTTTAAGTGAATTCCATTCAAATGTTTTATTCCATCAATAATCAAATTATATAGTGCTTAAGTGATTATGAAAAAAGTAGAAATATTCATATGAAGATTCGGATTATATCATTACAAATTGTTATTAACTTAAAAAAATAAATAATGCATTTTGAATCCCTTACATTTGAAGTAAAATGTATTTTAATAATTTAAAAATGTTTAAAAAAAAGAAAAAAATGTATTAATATAGCTGGGTTGCATATGACGTCTTAACAGTTTTTCTTCTTCGCAGCTTAATTCACACTATAGTCAAGCAGCTTCAGCGTAGCATTAAAACAAGTGAGAGTGAGTGTAGAGTTTGAGCAGAAAATGCCATATTGCTGTTCTGTTCTTGGGTGTTCAAATCGTTCAAATAGAGAGATAGGAAAGAGCTTTCATAGAGTCCGGAATTAAGTGGTTCATAAGGGTAATAAAGTCAAGGAAAAATCGAAAATGTGTCGAAGGAAACGGATCTTAAAAATATCACTTTCATCATCTAGTGGAATATAATCGGACCATGCTTGTGTTTGCAGCGATCACTTTGTAAAATGTTTGTTTGAACATTTGATTTGGTTGAGAAACTTTCTGTGATGCAATCGAGTTTATTCTCTACTATATTAGTAGTGTTTGAGAGCAGAATTAAACATGAGAAAAAGACAAGAGATCGCATTAGTTTGTGTTCTTTTGTGGTTGCTATGCCTAAATATAACTATGAAGATCTGACTGTGCAAATAGACTAACGTCATGTTAAGTCATAGTAATAAATATTTTAATTGTATTTTAATTGTCCATTATCATAACAGAAACTTAAAGTTCTGTTGTTGAGCAGAAAAGCCAAGGTCTTTAATTGACACAGATGACCACATTATAGAGTCTTTGGTGAAATGTGTTAGCATCAATAAAATATCCTTAATAGTATTATTAAACTAGATGAATAAATCTCTCGTAGGCTCAACAGCATACTGAACCTTGATATCGCTAGCAAACATTGCTGAACAGGGACTTTTATAGCTCAATAATGAGACAAAATAGGAACTTCACACCATAAAAACACTGCAGACATGAATTGTAAATGAGACTAATATTTGTAGGAAATCAACTGCAAACAAACTTATCCTTTTTCTTATTAGCGTCATGATCACAGCAGCACGGCACTCGCCAATCAAATATGTTACTTACAAATGCACAAATATAAGTCCGACTTTGTCTTTCACGAATTAATGCTTAATTTGTGGACCCCTCAGATGTAAATACATGATGTGCCTTCAATCTTTTCTTCTCTAAATACCGTAAATGTGAAATTAGGTGAGGTTGTAGCGAACTGTAACGTCTTAGTGATGATAAATGCTTTAAATAATTAAAAAAAAAAAAATTCTTAAGAGTGTATAAATCCACTCCATCCCATTTTAAATATTTTTGTTTATGATCGCTTATACATTTGCGTCTAAACCTTTCAAAATTTGCCCAAATCTTCACTGATTCAGGTAAATAGACAGTAGAGCTCGAGACCATCGCCTGAGACCCAGAAGTGCCCGGATGTGCCTTTAGCTATTGTGCTAAGCCTTTAAATAAGTTTTTATTCTGGTGTAAAGCATAATTGAAATATGACTTTTTTTCCATGTACTAAATTTGCATGTACCTTAATGTGTTTATGTACCTTATTGCAATTTGCTACCATGGATGCAGGAGACATTGTGTATCTAGACGAAACTTGATGCGTGATGATTAATTGTTTAAATTAAACGCTGCAAGCCTTGGTAAAGGTGTGCTGTTGTTTGTATTGTGGCTTGTGTTGTAGTGTGTCTTGCCTGTTTTAATTGCAGTGCTTTGGTTGTTGGGGCTGGTGCTCGTGGCGGTGCGGGTGGGAGTGGGCGTGGAGGTCGGAGTGGGAGTGTAGATCTGTCCAGAGGCAGACGAGTCGGGCCGGGTGGCTGACGATGCTCTGCCATCCTCCGACTGATAGTAGGACGCTGAAATGAGATACCGGTATGAGGATATGAAAGCTTTTCCACTGAGAATGCTTGTCATGCACTATCATTACTATATCACTATTTGTGACTCAGATATGGGTATCAAACTATCAAGATGCCTTCACCCTGCCCATGTTCTGCATTTAGGACTATATCAGCGTGCTTATGAGAGTTAGCTATTGATTAATGGCATGGCCTCGACTAAGGAGTCAGTGACTCAGCACTCACAAGTATGTCTTGGACATAGATGTGAAGCACAGTACAAGCCCTGCAGAGCAGAGATTGTATGTGTAAAATGTAAAATGTATAGATATGGCCTTCAAAAAGAGCTGGAAATGTAAAAAAGGGCTAGAGAAAGTAATTTCTCCCACAAAATTCAAATTAAATCCCTGAAACTTGACACTGTTCACCCTGTTCTAGTACAGTATATGAGTACCACGCATCTTCTTCATTACACTTTAAAAATGTTGGTCACATCATCAAATAACAGTGTCTGTTATCTCTACCCCAACACACGTCAGTGTTTTATTCCCCCAAGGATATTGTGGACAAAGATGCAAAAGGTATTACATGTCCCCATCTGTGTAACATCTAAGAGGGTGAGTATGAACACGTCAACACTGCCTCGGGTGCTTGCTTAGGACTGAAACCGGTTTCATGTCGGCTCTTGGTAAAACAGGAAAGGTTGGCCTGGGCCAAGTTACAATGATATCTAGTCATCGTATTCTTTTGCCTAAAAATCGCTTTCTTCAAACAATAGATTAGCTCATTGAGATGGGAGTGCTACTGAATGTGCTGCAGACTGCAGGCAGACAAAGAAACGGACACTTGTCAGTTAAGGATATTTAGCTCAGTTTTGACACACAAAAGGGTGAACTTAGGGCAAAACATGCATCCCAACTGTGTGGTCTGTGCAATTATTTTTGTAAAAAAAAAAATACATGGCCCCAAAATTTCACCCAATGAATGTGAATGATTTGAAATTTCTCATATGGTTTAATGAGCTCTAGAAAAACACTTGCTGTAACTGCCGAATCACCACCAAATGTAGTACACACTGCCAGGAAACATGCAAGAAAATGTCTAACATTTGCAGTGACGTTAATATGTTGTCAATGTAGTGCGTCCCTGGGACCCATAGGCGATGATTTCAATGGGCACTGGGAAATTTCAGTGGGTCTGCAACCGTTACGTGGATGCCTTGAGAGCACTAACTTTCCAATGTCTTTAAAACAATTATATCCCGCTCTCATACAGCTTTTTAGCTCGTAATGATGTAACTACCTACGCACATAACACATCCACAGGCATTAGCTTTGTGTGTTGTTAGCTAATGCTAGCGTTCTAATTAGCTAACTCGTAAATATCATTGAATACATATTCTATCATAACAACATGACTGTAGATTGTTAGGTGCTTTTCTTGGAAAGCTTTTGTGTGACTACAAGTGCTACCTGAGTGTACGTGTGTACAAGACAGCAGTGAGTGAACACCAGCCTGATTTCTCGGACATACACGCAAATTGTATTCAATATAATTAGTAATTGTGAAAAATATAGACACAAAAATTACAAAAAAAGACAAATGTTGTAAGTGTTGTTGTATTTTCTGGTTTGAAAAATGTGACTGTGAGGAAGTTTCAAACATCTCCTTTAGAGGGGAACTGCACTTTTTATTTTTTATTTTGCCTATCGTTCACAAACATTATGAAAGACATGACAATAGATATGTTTTTCATGCATTCTAAATATCCAACAAATGCGATCAAAAGTCTACTTACAATGAAGCCTATGGGAGCCGCTTTATTCTGCCTATTAAGCCCTTAAAAACATCCAAACACCTCGATTAATGTTTTATATACACAATGTAAGTATATATATATATATATAATGTAGTAATAGGCACATTTATAATATTATTTAATATTTACCTATTTTGCTCATTTTAAACATACACCGCGCATTAGTTTAAAAAACGAATTACGAAGTTTTTTTTTTTTTTTAACATTACTGATTATTATTCACTGCAGACTTAATGAGAGCCAGTAAACATAATAAAAAAACACTTACTGTGCAATGTCTGCTGTCATTAGGATGCCAACTGCTACGATGTTAATATATTCCCATTTAGATGAAGAATGACCATAATCCTCACGAATAAAAAGGGGGGTAGAACCTAGCGTCTTTTCGTGTCCTTCTCGCCATTTCCGGGTCTAAATTGGCTGTCAAAGTGTACCAACTTGTTTCAATATTTCCTCGTCCTTCTATTATCTCGGTGAGAGGCATGATTTATGATTTAGAATAAAGTTTGACAAGCAAGGAAACAAGGAAGCAGCTGATCAGTTCATGTCAATATTGGCACACAAGCTCGTGATCACGGCGGTGCTATAAATAGCACAACAAAAAATAGCATAATGAAACAGCGACCGCCATTGAAAGTGTTTTTCATCACCGCCAACAGAGTATGTTTTCTTATTTCATTACAGCACATCCTCTAAACGTCAAAACACCACTGACATGGATGAGCACAGCATTGAGCAGTGGAAACATGGCTTTATTTACTTTCATAGTCATATCTTTATTGTTGAAATTAAGTCTTTGGTGACTGGCTAGCATGTTGCAATTCTGTGTACAGGTGATCACGTCTGCGCAGAGCAGATGCACTTGGGCTTGTCCGATCTGCGACAATAAAACGCAAGTTGTTGTTCAAAATATATAATTTTTTATGGTAAAAATGAATTATGTGTAGGGATGAGATTAGAATTTTAAGGGTCAGAGACGCAAGTCGCAAACCTAGCAACATCACTGCATTTGTGCAAGATGGGTTGGAAAACATGGCCACCGTCTTTGCCAGGTCACTGGTCTTAGCAACTAATTGTCCATAAATCATTGACCATTTGTCCAAAGATTATACAAACCCTGTTTCCATATCAGTTGGGAAATTGTGTTCGATGTAAATATAAACGGAATACGATGATTTGCAACTCATTTTCAACCCATATTCAGTTGAATATGCTACAAAGACAACATATTTGATGTTCAAACTGATAAACTTTTTTTTTTTTTGCAAATAATCATCAACTTTAGAATTTGATGCCAGCAACACGTGACAAAGAAGTTGGGAAAGGTGGCAATAAATACTGATAAAGTTCAGGAATGCTCATCAAACACTTATTTGGAACATCCCACAGGAGAACAGGCAAATTGGGAACAGGTGGGTGCCATGATTGGGTTTAAAAGTAGATTTCATGAAATGCTCAATCATTCACAAACAAGGATGGGGCGAGGGTTACCACTTTGTCAACAAATGCGTGAGCAAATTGTTGAACAGTTTAAGAAAAACCTTTCTTCTCAACCAGCTATTGCAAGGAATTTGGGGATTTTACCATTTACGGTCCGTAATATCATCAAAGGGTTCAGAGAATCTGGAGAAATCACTGCACGTAAGCAGCTAAGCCCGTGACCTTCGATCCCTCAGGCTGTACTGCATCAACAAGCGACATCAGTGTGTAAAGGATATCACCACATGGGCTCAGGAACACTTCAGAAACCCACTGTCAGGAACTACAGTTGGTCGCTACATCTGAAAGTGCAAGTTAAAACTCTCCTATGCAAGGCGAAAACCGTTTATCAACAACACCCAGAAACGCCGTCGGCTTCGCTGGGCCTAAGCTCATCTAAGATGGCCTGACGAGTCCACATTTCAAATTGTTTTTGGAAACTGTGGACATTGTGTCCTCCGGACCAAAGAGGAAAAGAACCATCCGGATTGTTATAAGCGCAAAGTTGAAAAGCCAGCATCTGTGATGGTGTGGGGGTCTATTAGTGCCCAAAACATAAAGGCACCGTTAATGCTGAAAGGTACATACAGGGTTTGGAGCAACATATGCTGCCATCCAAGCAACGTTACCATGGACGCCCCTGCTTAACATGGACGCCCCTGCTTATTTCAGCAAAACAATGCCAAGCCACGTGTTACATCAATGTGGCTTCATAGTAAAAGAGTGCAGGTACTAGACTGGCCTGCCTGTAGTCCAGACCTGTCTCCCATTGAAAATGTGTGGCCCATTATGAAGCCTAAAATACCACAACGGAGACCCCCGGACTGTTGAACAACTTAAGCTGTGCATCAAGCAAGAATGGGAAGCCTGAGAAGCTTAAAAAATGTGTCTCCTCAGTTTCAAAACGTTTACTGAGTGTTGTTAAAAGGAAAGGTGATGTAACACAGTGGTGAACATGCCCTTTCCCAACTACTTTGGCACGTGTTGCAGCCATGAAATTCTAAGTTAATTATTATTTGCAAAAAAAAATTAAGTTTATGAGTTTGAACATCAAATATCTTGTCTATGTAGTGCATTCAATTGAATATGGGTTGAAAAGGATTTGCAAATCATTGTATTCCGTGTATATTTACATCTAACACAATTTCCCAACTCATATGGAAACCGGGTTTGTACAACTTTGAGAATAACTTTATTATAAGTATGCTAGCATGTCTTCCAAATAGTTTTAAACACAATAGGGTGCCACTAGATGCAGATAAAATTAGGACAACCCAAGGTATGTATGAAAAAGGGAGATTATGCTTAGCCACCTAATTGCAGTACATTATCATCATGACAAAGATGCTCTCTTGAGTTTGACAGCTGTGTGCATGCTGTTGTAAAACCCAGCAACATGAAAAGAAACACAACGGTGCTAAAATTGTAGGAAAGCATTATAAACAAGAATAGGTCAACTGTATAAACACTACCAATGGGCTCTGCGGCTCTTCCATTTTAAGTATATGCCAGGATGTGCAGTGCATTGTAAACATGATGCAATTCATCTCCTTAATCAAAGACTCCAAAGGTGTACAACAACATCCAAACGACAGGAGACTCTTTACCTGGATTGTGCATCATAATTCCAGAGGTATGATCCTGGTCAAACTTATTTGACAAGCTTCCCACTCCTACTAATCAGACTGATAGAAGTTCAATATCAATAATACTACATCCTGCAAACATTCTACATAATTGAAGATATGCTTGTATCCAAAGTCCATGGCACGGCAAGGGCAACAATGCAAAAAGGGATACATTCCAAAGTGGGAAAAGCTGTGGTAAGTGCCATACTCCATGGGAGTCACCTTATACATAACCTCATTCTTTGTCTATGGGTGTGTAAATCGTATGTATTTGTGTTTGTGTAAATCACACAGAGAGTGAGACATATAGAGAGTGGGACAATTTAATCTGCCCCTCCCTCCCCGTTGTTAGTGCGTCCCAACCCCCTCCCTCATCTTGGTACATTCATTGGCAGTCAGATTAAATGGTAAGAGAGAGCGATTAATGCTGTGCTGTCCAGGCCAACGGGTAGCGAGCAAGCGCACTGTTTACTTCCCTGGAGCCTGAGAGGATTAGCCCAAGCTAATGCTAAACTAAAAGCTACCAGCTCCAGCCAACATAGAAGTCGTGGTGAGCGCGGTGACTCTTCCTTTTCCAGGACCAAGATGATCACAGCGACTGGAAAGGAAGGGTGCTACTTTATATCCGAACCCTCAGGTTTTCCTCCTCCATCAACCTGACCATCCCCTCAGCCCGCCTGTCTACCATTGGGTTAAGAGCCTTCAGCCGCTCTGCACCTTTATGTTTTTATTTGATACATGGCGACCTTGAGTGCCTTGAAAGGCGCCTTACAAAATAAATGTATTATCATTATAAAACATTTATCCAAGGCACATACTGTAGATACAAGGGTCATAAATTCTCCATAAATTCAATGTGAAAGCAAGGACATCAGATTGTTCCTTTGCTTTTTCCATCACTAATCTGTATAAATATTAAAATGCTGTATCTTTTCAATCTGCACCGTAAACTTTAGCTTTACAGATGCCTAATTGCTCTGCAGTGTCAACCTGGGATCACCATTTTTACAATTACTATACTCAAATACATTATTAACGAATGATTTACAGAATGGATACACTTGTTAAAAGTGTGGACCAAATCACTTTACGATGATGCTAGCTGTGGACGCTACTAGTTTCCTCTTTGCTTTCAGGGTCTTTGTCGACTCTCCTCGATTATGTATGATCTAAATGAGCCGCACATGAGCGCTTCCTCCGGTGAAGATATAGCAAAACCCTTTGGAACCGTGTCCTACAATAAAATACATGCATTCATTGAAAACCCTTGTGTTACCTTTCCTTCACCACGACATGCTAGCAACTACCGTACATGTAGGCTGCAATAAGATCAAACAGTCTGCAGCTTTTACGGTTTTCAAGAATCAAAGTGAGTTAGTCATTACACATGTCCGGTTTACAGCCCAGCTTTAATACTACAACCCTATTCCATAACTTCTCTACTCCTTGTTACTGTTTTGAGTTAGCGTACATTATTTTACAGCCAATACAAGTAAGTCAATGTGTGACCAGTCTGATTACTGTTAAAGACGTGTGAATCGGGCTGCGCCTTCCCTCTCATCTAATGCCCTCATGTTGACTCGCTCAATCTCGCCATGTCAGCATGTAGTCCGGTCACTCCTCACGTACACAAACTCTGCAATATCGTTTGGCCCATTAGCTACCTGCTGTCCAAAAATGCATCTTCAAAAAGTAACCAAAAACTGACATTACGAAATTATTAATACCTCACTGAGAACACCTTCCTTCATTCATACCTTTGGTCTTCCTCCTGATACCATCTTTCCATCTCTGTCCCTCCTCTTCCTCAGTGATGGTAAACAGTGCGGTGATGGCTGAGCGGCTGCTTCCCTTCCTCAGACTCCGTTTGGAGCACTCTCCTCTTCCTGGTCCTCTCTGTTTACTTTCTGGCATTGCAAACCTCCAGCTTCTGCCTAGCTAAACACAGCCATCCCACCCTGCGGTGACCGGATGCCTCCTCTTCAATCATAACGTGGATACAGGGCAGCTAATGCTACAGACTCCTTGTAGCACGCTGCACATTGCTGCACTTTGGCCAGGGTGGCAGGAAGTGCAAGATACTCCGAGTGAAGATGATGAGTAAACACGTACTGTACAGAGGACAAAGTACAGTGTGTGACGAGAGACAAACTGCTTGCTGTGCTACGTCCATACTCAGTCAGACAAGGAGTGGGAGAGAGATAGAGGGAGAGTGGGCCAGTCTGGCTTAGAAAAATGACTTAATCCACAAGACAGGCTGGGTTTAGATCTAAAGAAACTTATTTTCTTAATTTCTTGACTCCTCCGAGGATACTGCTGCTGTATGAAGGGCAGCCCCCACACAGTGGTCAAAAAGGCAATGAACAGAACAACAGGGCTACAAAAAATTTAGCTAAAAGCAGGGGTGAAAAGGCAGTCACCAACCGGTTGATTGCGTTCAACCAGTACATTTTTAGGACTTTACCTATAAATCCAGAACATATTGGCAAAAATTCATTAATTACACATAGGGCAGGGCGATATATCGATATATCGGGTTTGTCTCTGTGTGATATAGAAAATGACTATATTGTGATATTCGAGTATACGTTCTCACACAGTTGCTTTTAGCTGCGGGCATTACACTGCATGCGTTTCCCACTCTTTCTTGTCTCTCCTTCTCACAGAGACTTAAAACAAGCGCACCTTCTTACATACGTCACGTGTGCAATGTCACACGCTCCCGCGGAGCAGACAGGTAGCGACATGGTAACGTTAGCTGTGATGCTAGCGGTGCGGTGCGGGTGGTAATATGAGAGAGAGAAGGTGCGAATCTGGTAACAAATGAAGGAAGAATTAATTCCCAAGAAATAATTCCATCGTCTGGCGGTGGTTTGACTTCAAGCGGGAAGATGTTGAACAATTATGCGGCAAAAGCGTTGCTACAAAAAGTAGCACCACTGCTAATGTAGCATCATTTGAAAAGTCGCCCGCTAGAGAATAAGGATTGTTTGCAACTCCGCATGTCAACATCTCCGTTCGGTGCCACACCAACAAAATGCCGCAGCAACTATTTCCAGATCAACACTGTATGAAAAAAATAGTCAACAACAGAAGGAGATAAAGTCTGCAGGAACCTACCACATAGCGAAGGACATACATTATTTGATTTCCTATTATGCAGCTAATTTTTATTTGACATTTATTGAAATATCTTGTGTGACATCATGCACAAAAGTGCACTTTAATTGTTTTAAACTACTGTGGTGGCGTTCTGTACAAAAAGTGCACTTTAATTTAGTGTTGTTTTGATATGTCATATTAGTGACATCATGCACAAAAGTGCACTAATAGCTTGTTTTAAAATGTCTCTGACAATATTGCACTTTCTGTTTTGAAATGGCATGAATGTTTGTGCCACTGCTTAATAACTGTTAAATAAATACAGTTTTGGTAAATTGACTTAGTTGTGATTTCCCTCTCTGCATGAAAGTTTAAAATAAGCATATATTAATGAAGTATGAACAAGAATGTTTTAATGTACACACATAGAATCATCATACTGCTGTGATTATATGCATCAAGTGTTCATTCAAGGCTAAGGTTAAATATCGATATATATATTGTGTATCGTGACATGGCCTAAAAATATCGAGATATTAATAAAAGGCCATATCGCCCAGCCCTAATTACACATACAACCCCTCCCCTTCCAGAGTGTGACTAACGAAGCTGCCAACAGGCATGTATTTTTTACCCTTAAATACACTTTGCTGCTCTCCAGGTATGCATTTTCTGGCATTTCACGCTATGAGTTCAGTCTATGAAACCTGAATAACGTTACCATGAATTGATTTACGTGGACCCCGACTTAAACAAGTTGAAAAACTTATTCGGGTGTTACCATTTAGTGGTCAATTGTACGGAATATGTACTGTACTATACAATCTACTAATAAAAGTTTCAATCAATCAAAAAACTCCTGTGTTGAAGAGCCAGCGCATGATACTTGCATTATGTGATGTGCACCTACAAATAATTAATTGCTCTGCGGCAACGTGGATTGTTAAGACTAGCTTTTTAAACCAATCAATTATTTCCAACCACAATAACAAACCCCTTCTCTCCTTAATAACCATCTTTCATTCACGACAGAAAGTTAACAGCCTAAAAAGAGTTGTAGTTGCCCATAGAGTTGACGCCACGTCATGCTATAAATATTTCAATTCAAAGATATTGGTCTTGTCTGGGTTCAGGGTCGAGACCAGGTATCCAGGGCTGAAAAAAGTTGATGACCACTTATTATTAATTTAAACCTGGTTTAAGGGGTCATATTATGTTTTTTTCCTACATTTAAAACACTTCCATTTGGTCTACATAATATGTAAAGGTGGTGCTTCGGTCTATATTTTGCATAAATTCGATTCTACAGCCCATCTTCAAGCCGCTTTCTGGAATATGCCGTTTTGTGGGTGGTCTTATTTACGTGCAAAATCCTCCTCCAGGCTAAACCCCCTACGACTGGTCCCCACCCCGTCAGCCATGTTTTAGTTTTTAGCGCTTCCATATCGAGTCTACAGACAGGTACAAGTTAGAACTGTATGCTACTTTTCATTAGAAACGGCAACGGCGGAGGATTTTAGCATGCATGTGCATGTACGAGCAAGTCTGCCCCACAACAAGAGGATAAAGAAAAAGAAGGAACTCATTGACAACTTTGGACTACAACTGAAAAAAATCCCTATAAAATATTGAAATTGTTGTCTTGGCAGCAAAAAACAGGGAGCGGACGTAATAACAATGCCGCACAATCAATATTTATTATTGAGCAGGGTTTCTGCAGTAGCTGAACCTGTGTTTAATTTGCATGTTATCTCATTCCATGACAGTGGATGTGCAAATCCAACTTGAACTGGAGGCAAGAGAGGGAGGAATTCTCGTTCAAATGTTGTATCAAATGTGACAAAAGCAATAGGTCAGGTACTAAAGAAGAGAGATTGGTCTATGGGTCATAAAGTTATCCTTATTATCTGGGGCCGGCCCACTAACACGAGCAAACATTAGGACTATTTGTATTGGCGTGTACATGCACTGCATTACACTCTAAGCTCACATCTAGCAAAAAAACTAACATAAAGATTTAACAACCAGCACAACAGGATAGGCCCACATTTTTATTTCCACAGGACACAGCGTTAAATACCATAAAGTGACAGAGTAATGAATTTAGAACACTGAGCAGCAATCTTTGCACAAAGCCTGCAGATAACACTTCCTCAGCAAACTCCCTTGACTATTTTTTTGTACCACTAAACAAATATAAACTGTCACTAAAATGCCAAATCTCTTCAAGCTTTTTGTCTTTGTAAGGATACAGTGGCAGTAATCCTACACTGAGACTTTAACCTGATAGGCCAGGCTACACACCCACTGCACATTTTTGAGTATGGCTGGCCAATACAACAATTTCAAATAATCCCACAGGACAAAAAAGGCAGTTAAACATCATTGAATCTTCATCCTTAGCTGTAGTGGCTATCATTAATCAACTCACAGGGGGACCATTTGCATTACTGAATCAGTAACTGATTTTTACACTTGTAATTATACCGGTGGGTAAGCGAGTGTACCATGGGTTATACATTTGTGGATTATTTCTTTTTATTCATGAAGAAGGGCTCAAATATCAAAATAAGTCTTATATTTTGAAAGCCGCACAAGGCAACAAGGATTCTGATCAAGGCCTAATAAAAACTATTCATACATTTTTTAAAGCACATATTTAAAATACATTTTAAATCATGGCGGACGCTAAATTAAACATTGACAGTTTTGTTTTGGTGAGTTTGGCGACACATCAGATGATAAGTTGTCATTACACATATTAATGTAAAAAGGTACCATAGAGCAGTGGTCCCCAACCACCAGTCCGGGGACCGGTACCGGTCCGTGACGCATTTGCTTCCGGGCCACAGAGAAACATTAAATAATTTATAAATGACTGCATTTTCTCTGACTTAACTTTCGCCTGTCCCACTAGACCAGGGGTCGGCAACCCGCGGCTCCGGAGCCGCATGCGGCTCTTTGACCACTCTGATGCGGCTCAGCTGCATACTTGCCGACCCTCCCGGTTTTCCCAGTATACTTAACGACCCCCCCGATTTTCCCAGGAGACTGCCTCTCCTAGAAATCTCCCAGGGCAAATATTATCCTATTTTCACTCTAAAGACTTAATCAAGGGCGTGCCCTAATGGCACTGCATTAATTGTCCTCTATAGCATTTACAAACAGCGTGCCAGCCCGGCCACATGTTATATGTTGCTTTTACTTGCACACGTAGGCGACAGCAAGGCATAGTTGTTCAACAGCCACACAGCTTACGCTGATGGTAGCCGTATAAAACAACTTTAACACTGTTACGTTACAAATATGCGCCACACTGTGAACCCACACCAAAAAAGAATGACAAACACATTTCTGGAGAACATCCGCACCGTAACACAACATAAACACAACACAACAAATACCCAGAATCCCATGCAGCCCTAACTCTTCCGGTCTACATTATACACCCCCACTACCACCAAACCCCCCCACAGATCAACGACCCCCCCCCCGTGCGTCGGTTGAGCGGAAGAGTTAGGGCTGCATGGGATTCTGGGTATTTGTTGTGTTGTGTTGATGTTGTGTTACAGTGCAGATGTTCTCCAGAAATGTGTTTGTCATTCTTTTTTGGTGTGGGTTCAAAGTGTGGCGCATATTTGTAACGTAACAGTGTTAAAGTTGTTTTTGTACGGCTACCGTCAGTGTAAGCTGTGTGGCTGTTGAACAAGTATGCCTTGCTGTCACTTACGTGAGCAAGCAAAAGCTGCATTCAACATGTGGCCAAGCAGGTACGCTGTTTGGGCAAGCTGTAGAGGGCGCTAAAAGCAGTGCCAGCACGTCCTGAAATTTGGGAGTCTCCCGGAAATTTGAGGGGGTTGGCAAGAAAGACGCTATCAAGCGCCACTCAATTAAAAGTCGCGGGCCGCACTAACATTAAATTTCCATATCGAGATGCGTGCCGGTGCGTGTGTCAGAGACCCCTGGTTAACATAGCGCAAAGCAATTTAAGCTTTGTATGCGGTGTTTTTCATTTTAAATTTTCAAAAAATTTTTGTGGCTCCCATTGTTTTCTTTAATTTGTGAAACTTTCCAAAATGGCTCTTTGAGTGGTAAAGGTTGCCGACCCCTGCACTAGACACACCAATAAGCTTGTTTATAGATGTACAATAACACTCTTCATAGTAAGTTGCCATTTGTTATATTTATTATAGCTTTGTGACATGATACAATGCACATTAAAGGCCTACTGAAATTATTTTTATTTATTTAAACGGGGATAGCAGATCCATTCTATGTGTCATACTTGATCATTTCGCGATATTGCCATATTTTTGCTGAAAGGATTTAGTAGAGAACATCGACGATAAAGTTGCAACTTTTGGTCGCTGATAAAAAAAAGCCTTGCCTGTACCGGAAGTAGCGTGACGTCACCAGAGGAAGGACTCCTCAAAATTTCCCATTGTTTTCAATGCAGCTAGAGCGATTCGGACAGAGAAAGCGACGATTACCCCATTAATTTGAGCGAGGTTGACAAATTTGTGGATGAGGCACGTTAGAGTGAAGGACTAGAATGCAGTGCAAGACATATCTTTTTTCGCTCTGACCGTAAGTTAGGTACAAGCTGGCTCATTGGATTCCACACTCTCTCCTTTTTCTATTGTGGATCACGGATTTGTATTTTAAACCACCTCGGGTACTATATCCTCTTGAAAATGAGAGTCGAGAACGCGAAATGGACATTCACAGTGACTTTTATCTCCACGACAATACATCGGCGAAGCTCTTTAGCTACTGAGCTAACGTGATAGCATCGGGCTCAAATGCAGATAGAAACAAAATAAATAAATCCCTGACTGGAAGAATAGACAGAAGATCAACAATACTATTAAACCATGTACATGTAATTACACGGTTAATAATTCCCAGCCTGGCAAAGCTTAACAATGCTGTTGCTAACGACGCCATTGAAGCTAACTTAGCAATGGGACCTCACAGAGCTATGATAAAAACATTAGCGGTCCACCTACGCCAGCCAGCCCTCATCTGCTCATCAACACCCGTGCTCACCTGCGTTCCAGCGATCGACGGAAGGACGAAGGACTTCACCTGATTATCCGTGCGGTTGGCGGCTAGCGGCGGCTAGCGCGTCTGCTATCCAAGTAAGTCCTCCTGGTTGTGTTGCTACAGCCAGCCGCTAATACACCGATCCCACCTACAACTTTATTCTTTGCAGTCTTCATTGTTCATTAAACAAATTGCAAAAGATTCACCAACACAGATGTCCAGAATACTGTGGAATTTTGAAATGAAAACAGAGCTTTTTTGTATTGTATTCAATGGGGTACCAATACTTCCGTATCAATCGTTGACGTCACGCGCATACGTCATCATATCTAGACGTTTTCAACCGGAAGTGTGGCGGGAAATTTAAAATTGCACTTTATAAGTTAACCCGGCCGTATCGGCATGTGTTGCAATGTTAAGATTTCATCATTGATATATAAACTATCAGACTGCGTAGTTGGTAGTAGTGGGTTTCAGTAGGCCTTTAATGAACATATAAAATATAAATGTGACAGATTGTAGCCAAAGGCTGATTTCCATCTACATCCCATTGCAAAGAAACAAGCCCAGGGCTGCCACTAATTCAGCGTTATAGTGAGTTGTATTTTTCATGCACTTATTTTTGCTGTATTTATCTGGCACAAGTGGAAAGCCGGTCCCTGAAAATGGTGCCTACATCAAACCGGTGCAAAAAAGGTTGGGGACCACCGCCATAGACAACAAATATTTTATTTTTCAAAACACAGAAGATATTAGTGCTTTGTTAATCGTACAGTTTTACACTTGTAAATATACCGGTGTGTAAGCGAGTGTACCATGGGTTAGGGATTGCAGCTGAGATAGGCTCCAGCAACCCCCGCGACCCTGAAAGGGACAAGCGGTAACAAATGGATGGATGGATGGATTATTTCAAGTCTATTCATGAAGAAGGGCTAAAATTGCAAATTAAGTTGAACATATTGAAAGCTGCACAAGGCAACAAGGATTCTGATCAAGGCCCAATAAAAATATGTATACATTTTTTTAAAGCACATGTTACAAATACATTGAAAATCATGGCGGACGCTAGATTAAACATTGACAGTTTTGTTTTGGTGAGTTTGGCGACACCTCAGATGATAAGTGGTCATTGCACATATTCGCATAAAAAAGGTACCATAGAGAACAAATATTGTATTTTTCTTAGTTTCAACACACAGAAGATTTAAGTGCTTTGTTGATCGTAACATTTTATGGTGTATTGCGTAGTAAAGTCTGTCAATTCTAAAGTAAAATATTTGTTTATGAAATAACACTACTAGTTGAATAAGTTATGCAGGTTTTAAAAGGCATTTTGAGAAGGTTATAAAAGTTTAGCGATGTTTTAAAGCGAGGTTGTAATGGCGAGGCGACACCTGTCATTTCATGCCGAGGCTCTCCTGGAGCTGTCAGCGGCAGGTGTGGAGCCTATCTACTACTTTCAAATATATAACAATGGCAGCCAAAAGTGAAAAGCGAGTACTTCGTAGCAAACTGAAATGACAACAAATGTTTTTTTTTAAACATGGAGCAACTTGTCCAGTGACTGGTTTCTTTTTAATCCTCCTCCCGTGACCGGCGCCCTAGCTGCCACAGACTACTACAGCTCCGGCTCTCCTTCGTTCGACGAAAACAACTTTTAACCACAGCCATTTTCCAAATGTTCCCCTTTGGGACGAATACCTGCGGTCTTTTAAGTGAGTTTGATAAAGTTTCTACAGTGCGTGGGCTCACCTTGGGACGCGGTAGGAGATGCGTCGCTGTCATCCTGGTCCGCCATTTCTCGTGACGTCACACAGGAACCGGAGAACCTGCCTGGAGAACCCCCGCTCAGCTCCCCCTCCTTCCTCCCTCTCAGGTAGGCGACACTGCGACGACACACCTTGTTTTATTTTTTTTTGCCGTTTGTAACGCTTGTTACCATTTACCATAACCATACAACCACTTGTCCTTGAAATGGGTCGTGTTATTAGCCATGACATGGTAAAAAGGTGTACGAGCAAAACTACCTGTTGTTTATAACTGTTACACTAACCCCTACTGGTAGTGAGCTGCTAATGCAGCCTCCTTGTACAGAAAGTCGTTTTTATTTTTTTATTTTCAAAACCTTTATTTATAATATTCAACATTTACATACAATAAATAATAATAATCAAAACAAGTACAGAAACAGTAAAAAAAACTATACAAAACAGCCCCAGGGGCTTGTAAACTCAATAAAGCAACTAAAGAAGAATATATATATATATATATATATATATATATATATATATATATATATATATATATATATATATATATATATATATATATATATATATATATATATATATATATATATATATATATATATATAAGAATATATATATATATATATATATATATATATATATATATATATATATATATATATATATATATATATATATATATATATATATATATATACATATATGTATATATATGTATATATATATATATATATATATATATATATATATATATATATATATATATATATATAAATGTGTGTGTGTGTGTGTGTGTGTGTGTAAAGCCATAGGCTCACACAAGTTCCGTAAATAATCCAAATTTGGAGCACAGCATCAGTTTTCTCATCTTTTTGGTTGTTAGAGGTAGAAAGCGTTTTAAAGTAAACTTCTAATTATTTTTTAAAGGCACAAAAAACAGGTCGGGTATTGATAGTACATGTCATAAATAATAGAGATTGATACATGACATGGTAAAAAGGTGTACGAAAAAAACTACCTGTTGTTTATAACTGTTACACTGACATTTACTGGTAGTGAGCTGCTAATGCAGCCTCCTTGTAAAGAAAGTTGTTTTTTTTAATTTTCAAAACCTTTATTTATAATATTCAACATTTACATACAATCAAATAAATAATAATAATCAAAGCAAGTACAGAAACAGTACAAAGACAGTACAAAACAGCACCAGGGGCTTGTAAACTAAATAAAGCAACTAAAGAAGAATGCAATATATATATATATATATATATATATATATATATATATATATATATATATATATATATATATATATATATATATATATATATATATATATATATATATATATATATATATATATATATATACACACACACACATATATGTGTATATATATATATATACACTACCGTTCAAAAGTTTGGGGTCACATTGAAATGTCCTTATTTTTGAAGGAAAAGCACTGTACTTTTCAATGAAGATAACTTTAAACTAGTCTTAACTTTAAAGAAATACGCTCTATACATTGCTAATGTGGTAAATGACTATTCTAGCTGCAAATGTCTGGTTTTTGGTGCAATATCTACATAGGTGTATAGAGGCCCATTTCCAGCAACTATCACTCCAGTGTTCTAATTGTACAATGTGTTTGCTCATTGGCTCGGAAGGCTAATTGATGATTAGAAAACCCTTGTGCAATCATGTTCACACATCTGAAAACAGTTTAGCTCATTACAGAAGCTACAAAACTGACCTTCCTTTGAGCAGATTGAGTTTCTGGAGCATCACATTTGTGGGGTCAATTAAACGCTCAAAATGGCCAGAAAAAGAGAACTTTCATCTGGAACTCGACAGTCTATTCTTGTTCTTAGAAATGAAGGCTATTCCACAAAGTTGTTTGGGTGACCCCAAACTTTTGAACGGTGGTGTGTATATATATATATATATATATATATATATATATATATATATATATATATATATATATATATATATATATATATATATATATATATATATATATATATATATATATATATATATATATATACACATATATATATATATATATATATATATATATATATATATATATATATATATATATATATATATATATATATATATATATATATATATATATATATATATATATATATATATATATATATATATATACACATATATATATGTGTGTGTGTGTATGTGTAAAGCCATAGGCTCACACAAGTTCCGTAAGTAATCCAAATTTGGAGCACAGCATCATAGTTTTCTCAGCGTTTTGGTTGTTAGAGGTAGAAAGCGTTTTAAAGTAAATTTCTAATTCTTTTTTAAAGGCACAAAAAACAGGTCGGGTATTGATAATACATGTAATAAATAATAGCGATTGATACATGACATGGTAAAAAGGTGTACGAGCAAAACTACCTGTTGTTTATAACTGTTACACTGACACCTACTGGTAGTGAGCTGCTAATGCAGCCTCATTGTACAGAAAGTCGTTTTTTTTAAATTATTATTTGTTAAAACCTTTATTTATTATATTCAACATTTACATACAATCAAAGAAATAATAATAATCAATACAAATACAGAAACAGTACAACAACAGTACAAAACAGTGCCAGGGGTTTGTAAACTCAATAAAGCAACTAAAGAAGAATGCTTTGTTTTAAAGATGTGCTATTTGTATTTACACAGTATGAGAAAATTTAAAAAAAATAATTTTACATTTGCAACCTCATTGTACTATTGGGTAAGTTTTATATTCATAAATGTAAGTTTCTCAATACCCGGCCTGTTTAAAAAATAATTAGAAATTTACTTTAAAACGCTTTCAACCTCTAACAACCAAAAAGCAGTGAAAACTATGAATCTGTGTGCCAAATTTGGATTATTTACGGAACTTGTGTGAGCCTATGGCTTTACATTTGTTACATATATATATATATATATATATATATATATATATATATATATATATATATATATATATATATATATATATATATATGTATATATAGAAATATATATATGTATATATAGAAATATATATATAAATATATATATATATATATATATGTATATATAGAAATATATATATATATATTTATATATATATATAAATATATATATTTATATATATATATAAATATATATATATATAAATATAAATATATATATATAAATATATATATATATATATATATATATATATATATATATATATATATATATATATATATATATATATATATATATATATATATATAATAATGATAAATGGGTTGTACTTGTATAGCGCTTTTCTACCTTCAAGGTACTCAAAGCGCTTTGACAGTATTTCCACATTTACCCATTCACACACACATTCACACACTGATGGCGGGAGCTGCCATGCAAGGCGCTAACCAGCAGCCATCAGAGGCAAAGGGTGAAGTGTCTTGCCCAAGGACACAACGGACGTGACTAGGAAGGTAGAAGGTGGGAATTGAACCCCAGTAACCAGCAACACTCCAATTGCTGGCACAGCCACTCTACCAACTTCGCCACGCCGTATGTAACAAATGTAAAGCCATAGGCTCACACAAGTTCCGTAAATAATCCCAATTTGGCACACCGATTCATAGTTTTCACTGCTTTTTGGTTGTTAGAGGTTGAAAGCGTTTTAAAGTAAATTTCTAATTATTTTTTAAACAGGCCGGGTATTGAGAAACTTACATTTATGAATATAAAACTTAGCCAATAGTACAATGAGGTTGCAAATGTAAAATTATTTTTTTTTAATTTTCTCATACTGTGTAAATACAAATAGCACATCTTTAAAACAAAGCATTGTACAGAAAGTCGTGTGTCACTCATTTACTTAATTTGATTGTAGGGGGCGTGGCATTTAATTGCTGGGTTTTGATTGGCCGATTTAACTGTATTGTTGTTTTACTGTATTCTTTTATGTTTAGCAAGTATTTAAGCATACAATTACTGGATTAAGGGAAGTATGGATTTTAATTTTACAATGTAATCCTCCCCCCAAATGTATTTCCCTCACATTTGTTATTGTTTGCCTGAAATTCACATATTGTATTAACTTTAGTGGTAGAACAATAGACTTAGACTTAGACTTAGACAAACTTTTTATTGATCCACAAGGGAAATTGTTCCACACAGTAGCTCAGTTACACAGGATAGAAAGGATAATGCAGGTATTAAGTAGACTAAAATTGTACCATAGTAGCAATATAAAATATAACATATGTGTAATATTTACATATTATATATACAGTATATAATATATACTGATTTATTATATTATAATATATTTCATATAATATATACAATATTTAACAAATCCTAATTACCATGTACAATATGACGGTATATGTATAATAATATGCGAGGTGTTTAAATA
The DNA here is from genome assembly GCF_033978785.1 of Entelurus aequoreus. Lineage (NCBI taxonomy): Eukaryota > Metazoa > Chordata > Actinopteri > Syngnathiformes > Syngnathidae > Entelurus > Entelurus aequoreus. The sequence continues at coordinate 35,494,289 of NC_084734.1, forward strand.
GTGAAAGTGCAATAATACATGTAATAAATAATGGATATTGTGTAAGAAGATGCACTTAGATTTATTTAAATAATATTTCAAAATAACACTACATTCACATTATTATTGTTTGTTTTTATTTATTTATTTAATTGTGTCAACATGATTATTAAAATGCATTTGTTGCTTTTTTCCGCTAGAGGGAGCGCTAACTCCTTGTATTAAAATGTAATTGACTATCCAGCACTTTATACAACTCGTGAAAACAACAAATAAAATAACATAATTTAGTGATTTACAGAATGCCGACTTGTGTTGATTTAAAACTAAAGGGTTAGGTACTTGACAATTTTGGACTAACAAGTATTCATCTGTATTTTACCACACTGGCCTGCTGTAGATCATTTATTCTAAATGTTAAAAACGTTTTTAATATACATTCACATTTGAGAAACCTTATTAAAACAGACCAGCTATTTGAAGGTAAGCCAAGGATAATTGAGCAAGGCTTTACCGTTCCAGTGGCTAATCTCCTCATATCAATGCTACACTACCCCCACATGAACCCATGGAGTAAAACAGCTACTGATTGGCTTTGGGGAAACCATGGCAACCAGCTGTTTTGACCATTCCATCCACGGAGGAGCTATGAGGGAGGAGATATTTGCCTGATACAGCAACAAACTGACACCTCTTGGGAGGGGATGCTTTGAGGTGTCTGGGGAGGTGAAAGGAGGACAAAATAATGATTGAAACCTAAAATGGCTAAATCAGGTGAAGTGAGGCTCAAGGTTGTGTATTACTTGTTGTATTGGTCATTGTTAAGGATAAAAGATTTTCCAAACGTTCTCTAATTAGTTCCCAGGGGGAGTTGGATTTTCTCGCTGCACAGACACAAAGCCTTGATGGTTCATCAATAAATGAATACGGATGTAAACACACCCTATATTTCTGCAGCCAAAAGTGTATGGACAGTGTATTTAAAACAGGGTGCTGATATGTTGCAGTTTAATACTCCTTTGACTGACCTATGACTCAAGACAAGCCATCAAAAGAACTATATGGTACGGTCTACTGGGAAAAACCCTGTCAAATAATAGATCCCTCTTGCAACAATTCAGTGGTGCGTGGTGTATTTTCACCTTTTTTCAGGACTGTCTTTTTATCCTCGTATTTCCTCTTAGGCAGCAGACAGGACCACAGCCATAGCAACAAGGCCTTGGTAATGGATGCTACTCTAGATTGTTTTTGACTGCATACAGAATCTATGGATAAAATACAGATCCCACCCTGCTCGCCCCCTTTTGCAATCTAAATATTGTCACCTATTACTGCAATGGACCATTGACTGCAAGGACAACAAGACAAAAACAATGCGCTAATGTACAAACAAGTCGGTAGGCGTGTGGCAGTGTGACCCTAGAAAATAAGTGCTATTAATTCTAAATTACTGCAATTAATCCCTGCGGTGCTCATATTCTATTGTCTACACAATGTTTGTTACACAGTGTTTAGCTGTTGTAATTTAGCCTATACCAAGGTTTCTTATCCATAAGGCCCAGCCGAGCGAGCCCTAGAGGGCTACCAAAAAAAAAGAAATCGCAACATTTGCTTTTTTTCCCTCTCCATCACTGATTATTATTCAATGCAGACTTCATGAGAGCCAACAAACATAATAAAACATCACTTACTGTGCAATGTCTGCTGTTATTAGGATGTTCATATATTCTCGTTTGGATAAAGAAGGACTCCTAATCCCCGTGAAAAAAAGGGGGGTGAAATCAAACGTCTTTGCGAGTCATTCTCGCCTTTAACGGGTCTAAATTGGCTATCAAAGTGTACCGCTTATAATAACAATATCACAAATACTTGGTTTATATTCAAGTCACGAATGTAAATGGAGTATTGTTGGCAGTTTTTGAATGGTTATTTCTTGGATGTTATGGGCTGAATAGAGGACCTCCCATTGGCTGCGCTGTAAGCAGACCTGTATTTACGAGTTAGAATGCCATCCATCCATCCATCTTCTTCCGCTTATCCGAGGTCGGGTCGCGGGGGCAGCAGCCTAAGCAGGGAAGCCCAGACTTCCCTCTCCCCAGCCACTTCGTCCAGCTCTTCCCGGGGGATCCCGAGGCGTTCCCAGGCCAGCCGGGAGACATAGTCTTCCCAACGTGTCCTGGGTCTTCCCCGTGGCCTCCTACCGGTCAAACGTGCCCTACACACCTCCCTAGGGAGGCGTTCGGGTGGCATCCTGACCAGATGCCCAAACCACCTCATCTGGCTCCTCTCGATGTGGAGGAGCAGCGGCTTTACTTTGAGCTCCCCCCGGATGGCAGAGCTTCTCACCCTATCTCTAAGGGAGAGACCCGCCACCTGGCGGAGGAAACTCATTTCGGCCGCTTGTACCCATGATCTTGTCCTTTCGGTCATAACCCAAAGCTCATGACCATAGGTGAGGAGGGGAACGTAGATCGACCGGTAAATTGAGAGCTTTGCCTTCCGGCTCAGCTCCTTCTTCACCACATTCCGTATTACTGAAGACGCCGCACCGATCCGCCTGTCGATCTCACGATCCACTCTTCCCTCACTCGTGAACAAGACTTCAAGGTACTTGAACTCCTCCACTTGGGGCAGGGTCTCCTCCGCAACCCGGAGATGGCACTCCACCTTTTCCAGGCAAGAACCATGGATTCGGACTTGGAGGTGCTGATTCTCATCCCAGTCGCTTCACACTCAGCTGTGAACCGATCCAGTGAGAGCTGAAGATCCTGGCCAGATGAAGCCATCAGGACCACATCATCTGCAAAAAGCAGAGACCTAATCCTGCAGCCACCAAACCAGATCCCCTCAACGCCTTGACTGCACCTAGAAATTCTGTCCATAAAAGTTATGAACAGAATCGGTGACAAAGGGCAGCCTTGGCGGAGTCCAACCCTCACTGGAAACGTGTCCGACTTACTGCTGGCAATGCGGACCAAGCTCTGGCACTGATCATACAGGGAGCGGACCGCCACAATCAGACAGTCCGATACCCCATACTCTCTGAGCACTCCCCACAGGACTTCCCGAGGGACATGGTCGAATGCCTTCTCCAAGTCCACAAAACACATGTAGACTGGTTGGGCAAACTCCCATGCACCCTCAAGGACCCTGCAGAGAGTATAGAGCTGGTCCACAGTTCCACGACCAGGACGAAAACCACAATGTTCCTCCTGAATCCGAGGTTCGACTATCCGGCATAGCCTCCTCTCCAGTACACCTGAATAGACCTTACCGGGAAGGCTGAGGAGTGTGATCCCACGATAGTTAGAACACACCCTCCGGTTCCCCTTCTTAAAGAGAGGAACCACCGCGCCGGTCTGCCAATCCAGAGGTACCGCCCCCGATGTCCACGCGATGCTGCAGAGTCTTGTCAACCAAGACATCCCCACAGCATCCAGAGCCTTAAGGAGCTCCGTGCGGATCTCATATACCCTCGGGGCCTTGCCACCGAGGAGCTTTTTAACTACCTCAGCAACCTCAGCCCCAGAAATAGGAGAGCCCACCAAAGATTCCCCAGGCACTGCTTCCTCATAGGAAGACGTGTTGGTGGGATTGAGGAGGTCTTCGAAGTATTCCCTCCACCGATCCACCACATCCGCAGTCGAGGTCAGCAGAACACCATCCTCACCATACACGGTGTTGATAGTGCACTGCTTCCCCTTCCTGAGGCAGCGGATGGTGGTCCAGAATGGCTTCGAAGCCGTCCGGAAGTCGTTTTCCATGGCTTCCCCGAACTCCTCCCATGTCCGCGTTTTTGCCTCCGCGACCGCTGAAGCCGCACACCGCATGGCCTGTCGGTACCTGTCCGCTGCCTCAGGAGTCTTGTGAGCCAAAAGAACCCGATAGGACTCCTTCTTCAGCTTGACGGCATCCCTCACCGTCGGTGTCCACCAACGGGTTCTAGGATTACCGCCACAACAGGCACCAACTACCTTGCGGCCACAGCTCCAATCAGCCGCCTCGACAATAGAGGTGCGGAACATGGTCCATTCGGACTCAGTGTCCAGCACCTCCCTCGTGACATGTTCAAAGTTCTTCCGGAGGTGGGAATTGAAACTCTCTCTGACAGGAGACTCTGCCAGACGTTCCCAGCAAACCCTCACAATGCGTATGGGCCTGCCAGGTCTGTCCGGCATCCTCCCCCACCATCGCAGCCAACTCACCACCAGGTGGTGATCGGTAGAAAGCTCCGCCCCTCTCTTCACCCGAGTGTCCAAAACATGAGGCCGCAAATCCGATGACACAACTACAAAATCGATCATGGAACTGCGGCCTAGGGTGTCCTGGTGCCAAGTGCACATATGGACACCCTTATGTTTGAACATGGTGTTTTTTATGGACAATCTGTGACAGGCACAAAAGTCCAATAACAAAACACTGCTCGGGTTCATATCCGGGCGGCCATTCTTCCCAATCACGCCTCTCCAGGTTTCATTGTCGCTGCCAACATGAGCGCTGAAGTCCCCCAGCAGAACGAGGGAATCACCCGGAGGAGCACTGTCAAGTACTCCCTCGAGTGAATCCAAAAAGGGTGGGTACTCTGAGCTGCGGTTTGGCGCGTAAGCGCAAACCACAGTCAGGACCCGTTCCCCCACCCGAAGGCGGAGGGAAGCTACCCTCTCGTCCATCGGGTTGAACTCCAACGTGTAGGCTCTGAGCCGGGGGGAAACAAGAATTGCCACCCCAGCCCGTCGCCTCTCACTGCCGGCAACGCCAGAGTGGAAGAGAGTCCAGCTCCTCTCGAGAGAACTGGTTCCAGAGCCCTTGCTGTGCGTCGAAGTGAGTCCGACTATATCTAGCCGGAACTTCTCCACCTCGCGCACTAGCTCAGGCTCCTTCCCCCCCAGCGAGGTGACGTTCCACGTCCCAAGAGCTAGCTTCTGTAGCCGAGGATCGGACCACCAAGTGCCCTGCCTTTGGCTGCTGCCCAGCTCACATTGCACCCGACCTCTATGGCCCCTGCTATGGGTGGTGAGCCCATTGGAGGGGGGACTCACGTTGCCTCTTCGGGCTGTGCCCGGCCGGGCCCCATGGGGACAGGCCCGGCCACCAGGCGCTCGCCATCGTGCCCCACCTCCGGGCCTGGCTCCAGAGGGGGGCCCCGATGACCCGTGTCCGGGCGAGGGAAATCTGGGTCCTTTGTTTTTATTTTTCATGGAGGTCTTCGAGCTGCACTTTGTCTGATCCCTCACCTAGGACCAGTTTGTCTTGGGAGACCCTACCAGGGGGCATAAAGCCCCCGGACAACATAGCTCCTAGGATCATTGGGACACGCAAACTCCTCTACCACGGTAAGGTGGCAGCTCAGAGAGGAGTTAGAATGCATTACAAAAAAATACATCTATCGTCATGTCTTCCCTAATGATTGTGAACGATAATTCCGAAAAAAGTGCAGTTCCCCTTTGATTGCACCAAACCCCTGGAATAGTCAAATATCTTGACCTAAGACCTTCACACAACCCTGTGTGTTTGACTTTAGCTGCACTAATAGTCATAGTATTTGCATTAATATAGTAGTAGTAGAAGTAGTAGAAATGTCCCAGTGTAATGTAGTACACGCCTACATATTCTATGCATGACACGCAGTAACATTTATGTCTGGCACGCTGGAATGAATGCGCTCAGTGTAGTGAAATTAAAAATACTTTTACACACACACTCCCAAGCTGTTAATGTAGTATTTATAACTTTGAGAAAGTGGCTTGTACTTGTGCTTGTAGAATAAAATATTTACTTAAAAGCTCCGAAACACATCTTGGTAGAGTGAGCAGAAATGTAAACCTCAACACAATCTGTTCTGGTGGGTGTGTTGACCTATAACATTTTTGGACGATTTTCCCCATAGGAGAGATTGAAATTAGAAATAATCTGTTACCGTATCAAACTCTTGCCTCTAAGGCAGTGTTTTTCAACCACTGTGCAGCGGCACACTACTGTGCCGGGAGATACAGTATGGTGTGCCGTGGTAAATTATTTAATTTCACCTATTTGGGTTAAAAATATTTTTTGCAAACCAGTAATTATAGTCTGCAAATGATGTGTTGTTGTTGAGTGTCGGTGCTGTCTAGAGCTCGGCAGAGTAACAGTGTATTACTCTTCCATATCAGTAGGTGGCAGTCGGTAGCTAATTGCTTTGTAGATGTCGAAAACAGCGGGAGGCAGTGTGCAGGTAAAAAGGTATCTAATGCTTAAACCAAAAATAAACAAAAGGTGAGTGCCCCGAAGAAAAGGCATTGAAGCGTAAGGATGGCGATGCAGAACGAAACTAAAACTGAACTGGCTACAAAGTAAACAAAAACTGAATACTGGATGACAGCAAAGACTTACTGTGGAGCAAAGACGACGTCCACAATGTGCTTTCGAACATGACATGACAATCAACAATGTCCCCACAAGGAAGGATAAAAACAACTGAAATATCCCTGATTGCTAAAACAAAATAGATGCGGGAAATATCGCTCAAAGGAAGACATGAAACTGCTACAGAAAAATACGAAAAAAAGAGAAAAAGCCACCAAGATAGGAGCGCAAGACAAGAACAAAAACACCACACACAGGAAAAAAGCAAAAAACTAAAAATAAGTCACAGCGTGATGTGACAGGTCGTGACAGTACACCTACTTTGAGACAAGAGCAATATTGATGCATGGTTTGTTATGGTTTAAAGTCATACCCAACAATTGCGACAACGACATTTTACTGTCAACTGAGTTTCGTTTTTTAATTATTTCTGTGGTGGTGTGCCTCCGGATTTTTTTAACAGCAAAAAATGTGCCTTGGCTCAAAAAAGGTTGAAAAACACTGCTCTAAGGGCCAAAGGGAAAACGTGCCAAAACACTTTAGACATCCCCTTATTACCATATAGAAGGTAGTGGAGATCGTCATGTTCGATATGTGGCAACAAATTAGCCTTGCGGACATGCCATCAATGATTGTGTGAGCTTGAAAGAGGTCAGGATCAATATGTGCTAAATTTGGAAAGCCACCCTGGCCAACGAAACGACTCACCCATGGTCTACAACAGTGTTTCTTAACCATAGGGCTGGGGCCCATTGTTCAGAGCCCTGAATAGGGAGAGTAAAACCAACTCGGTTTCATAGTTGTGACCAAACATGGCGCCCAGTACTCAAAAAAAGGGGCTTTTGACCAATCGGATCTCTTAAGTGATTGGTCAAAAGCCCCTCATGTGACGACAGGGCACCATCTTTGCTACCAACTTTGAAAACAAGTTGGCCATAGTCTCTCTATACACGGCTCTCCCATCGTTGGGCCGCGAGCGTTTCTCAGCTGTAGTCTGTATGGGCCGCAGTGGTACCGAGTTGTAATACACTTTTCTCCCACTTGTGGCAGTAATGACAATATCAAACAAACAGAAGAAGTCTGTTCTTAAGTGCAAAAATTATGACTAAAGTGGTGAAGCAGCATTTTCATTTGCACTTTCGTTTTATTAACGGTTTGTTTAAGAAACATATATATTGCCAAATCAAGAGTAAGATTACACATTCAGTGTTAATATTTGAGTGGGCCCCCGGTCCCCTCTGTCGTGGAAAAGCTGGGCCACGAGTTAAAAAATGTTAAGAACCCCTGGTCTATAGCATTATGAGTAACACTTTTAACAAGTATAAAAAGAAGATAAACTCTGTATAGTGTGGATGCAAAATAATAATAAAAACTGTGTAGCGACAGCTGCGGCATGATGACAAGATCACTGCGTGTGCCTGGGAGTTGAGTCTCTTTGTATAAAGTCAGAGTAAGCAATGTACTCTCTGTTCTTTAGCCAAATTCTTCTTAGCAAATTGGATGGAGTCACGTGTACGTACCACTTTGGTTTCCATGCTAATGCAACATACATTTGCGGGGGTCAGCAACCCGTAGCACTTCCACTCGCTTCTTTTTCTCGTTTTCTCCACCAAACGTTGTATACTGTGCGTGAATGCACAAAGGTGCGCTTTGTTGATGTTTTTGACTTGTTGGAGTGCTAATCAGCCATATTTGACTCCAAGCTAATCAATGCTAACATGCTATTTAGGCTAGCTGCATGTACATATTGCATCATTATGCCTCATTTGTAGGTACATTTGAGCTCATTTAATATCCTTTAATTTTATCCTCTTTGTATATAATTTAGTTTTGCATGTCTCATGACACATTATCTGTATGTAATATTGGCTGCATTTCTGATAGTTGTTTGTGTGCCATGTTGTTCCAGACCACAGCAAACGTTACCCAGCTTGCAAAGATTGTAATAAATCCATTAGAACTACCGTTACTTTTAACTTGGACAAACACATCTACACCTTTGGCCATTAAAAGCCAGTAATTGAGTCAGTTATCTCACCTTCTGAGTAGCCTCTGATTTACTAATGTTTTCCAATATTGTAAAAATGTGTAGAATAAATATTACATTTCAACATTTTTGTCAACAAAGTTTTGCTTCAGCCTGCGACACATAGTCATTTTGATAGTAGGCTATTATAGCTAATATAGACACTTACATTATGTGTTGCCTTATTATAAGACTTATATAAGTTTTTTCTTTTTTTGCGGCTCCAAACGGATTAGTTTTTTGTATTTTTGGTCCAATATGGTTTTTTCAACGTTTTTGGGTTGTTAACCCCTGGTCTATGGTTATCATCACTTTTCCTCTTTGCGATGATTGCATGCTTTGCTGTGGGAGATGCTCGCTGAGCTGAAGTCTCCCAAGATTTCCTCATGTATTCAGTTTCTACTGCTCGCTAGTGTTACCACCATATCTGAGTTAATGTGCAGAAATATAGGGAAATAACTTCAAAAGTACACTTCATTCATTAACGGTGTTACAAAAAAGATCAGTTAGAATTATACATAATGTTGGATATAGAGAACATACAAACCCTTTATTTTATTTATTGAATCAAAAATACTGAAATTCAACGATTTGGTGCATTTGCAAACAGCTAAAATTATACACAAAGCAAACTACAATCTGCTACCCAAAAATATACAACAATTCTTCTCAACAAAAGAGGAGAAATATAATCTTAGAGAAAAATGTAAGATACAACATTTGTACGCACGTACAACCCTTAAGACCTTCAGTATATCAGTATGTAGAATTAAATTATGGAATGGATTAAGCAAAGAAATCAAACAATGTACTAATATGATCCTCTTCAAAAAACTATTTAAACTTAAAGTGTTTACAAAGTACAAAGAAGAAGAACCATGATAAACATTCTGAATTTATCTCATCCGTCCTTTCATTTTCAAGATACTCTTACTCATCTCACCATATGAAATATAACTTACTTCACCAATTATTATGTATTTATTTTTATTGTTATTACTTATGGAGTATATTGTGAATAAATTGAGAACAGGAAGTGAACAAAAGTTTTAGCAACTGCTATGTAAAGGAAAAGGGTGTAGGATTAAATAAGCTCTGCTTCTTCCTACTCCTTTTCGAACATGTTGAATAGAGACACTGGAAATTGTGACGTATCATGTTGTATGCATGTATGTTCCAAATAAACTCAAACTCAACTCGAGGTTGTCTCCTAGTAAGAGGAAGTCAACCACGTGGTTGATCAGACACCGGCATGCCCTAACATCCGCCATCTTGCTCGTGAATTGCTTGTCATGTGACTGAAGTGGTTCAGGTCCCAGTATATGTCGGAGAAGAAATGAGACGCCCCTTCCACTTGAAAGGACATGTAGAGATGCGGGCGGTGATTATCTTTTTTTCTTCACCAGCCGGGACAGTCCGTCTTTTTTTTCCATCCCTGTGAGCGATGATGGATGACTGCATCCAGCAGGCGAGAGACAGGAAGGAGGAGAAAGAGGCACAAACATGTGGGACAGAGAATGGGGAGGTGGGGGGATGATATAGCGGGGCTATGATGTGCCGCATCTTCACATGACACTTCCATCACTTTACATTATCATTTTGATGCACAACGGTTTCCTTTTCCCATCGCTTCTGATTACCCGGGAAATGACTTGAGGACTCTGCTGGTGGTGATGTGATGTGCTGGTGTGCAGCCAGCTGACTGAGAGAGCATACAGGGGGGTGGAGGGTTGGGGGCCCGGTGCGCCCATCCTTAGCTATTCCGCTCACATTCACCTTGCAGTCCCAATTATTCAAGGCAGCGTGCACGAGTCCCTAACAGCCAGCCAGCCAGCCCCAGCTGTGAAAAGTGGGTCATGGAATTTAAAGGCGCACGCTCAGCTTCTTGCGTTGTCGCCAACCCCTCGCCTCAGCCTCCTCCTTGACACGCAGCATCCGCGCGACGTGCACGCTTCCTGCAGTAAAATTCCACACGGCTGTTTGGGAATGTGTGTCGGTTAATCAGAAGACATCATTCCCCGCCTTCAAAAGCTGCCCGTCTCCTCCTTTCACGCCACCGTGTTCCTCGCATTGGCCTTCGAGGGCCCCGAGAGGGCAACGAGCATACTCTGCCTAGCAACAGCGTACAGTAGGGCAGTAGGCTAGTCATATGGGGCCAGACTCGCAGCAGAGAAAGGCAACTCATGCGCACAATGAGCAATAAAGTCCTACTCGGCTGAGCTCCTGTCCTACTAATCCACCACACGGCCTCTCTTTAAAATGGCGCAGATTTCCTGCATTTTTTATTGTCAGCAAAAAACAGATCACACGCACACTTTACGTTACATTTTTAAAAACAAGATTGCTTATTGTGGATGTACAGAAAAAACAAGAGCAGCTGGGAAAAGTATTGATTAAAAAAAAAAAAGGTATAAAAAAAGGAACGTGTTTGTGAAGTAAAAACCTTTGGGCCGACAAATGTCCCCTTCCCCCCCCTCCACATACTACTTAAAAAATACATGCAAAGCTCATTCTATAATGGACACTTTTTAAAATACTTTCCATAAATTATAAAATAGCAACCTATTGCCCCTGAACTGTTTCTTGAAAGAGAAAATCCTATAAGGTACCTTCTCACGAAACCCCGGATGTGCCTTGTTCGGCTGTAATGACGACCTCCTGAACGAATACGAAAGAGGACGCTATTGTAGCCAACATAGCCCGGCGTCACACAGTGCAAACGCTATTTTTTTTTTTTTTACACAACCACAACCTGGGAAGGACATCAAAAACAGCACCGTTTTTTTTTCTAAAGATTTCCTGGATTCTCTCCAACGTGTTAGTCACGTTATTCTGTAATAAAAATTTGGTAACACTTTAGTATGGGGAACATATTCACCATTAATTAGTTGCTTATTAACATGCAAATTAGTAAAACATTGGCTCTTAATTAGTCATTATTAAGTACTTATTAATGCCTTAATCTGCATGGCTTTATTATCCAACCAGTAAGCCATTAACTAAGAGTCTTCCCTCAATAACCTCAGAATTATTGCTTATCGTAACCCTAACCCTTTTATGTTCCCCTGGTGTCCAAATAACTCTAAATTAAGTCTTTTTTAGTTTAATAAGCAACCAATTAATGGTGAATATTCCCCATACTAAAGTGTTACCAAAAAGTCTTTAAAGTTAAGAAGCTAACTTGTTTTTTGCTTGTTTATAAGTGTTCTATATCGATACTCTTTGTCAATGTTTACTTACTTATGTTTGCATGCAAGACGGGCACTTTGTAAAGTGTGGTATGCAACAAAATAAACAACAAATCAACCATTGACCCGCTTGTGTGTGCGTCTTTGGCAGCTGAGGGGATTTTGTCACATGGCTGACAGGTTCATTGATCGACTGAATCTTCGTTAAAGGTCCCGTATTATAATACTTTCACCCATTTGAAATTAGCGGTCCCACAATTGTGTCATGGAAGTGTGTTGTCCAAAGTCTAGCCTTGATTTTTCTTGGTTTTTCCAAGATGGCGCCAGTATGTGCTTTGGCCCGCCGTCTCTCGCTGTCAGCTCTGTTAGTTTTTGTGTTGTTTGCGTCTATTTTCGTCTCTGTCAGTTCACTGCTTATGTATGACCGCCAAACACTGTTGGATCTTTGCCCCTCTCCCACTGATATGATCAACTTCGACGTTGGTTTTTTGACGTCCCAGTCATCTTTTTCACCTGGCCGGATTCCTGCTTTCCTTTCCCGCCCCCTGGCTCCTCTCCCCCGGCGGAAGCGTCCCCGGCGCCGCGGTAGACGTGGCGGCCAGCTGGTGAAAGTTAGGGCACTCCTGGCCCGGCTTCCTGTGGCTTCCCGAAGGAGGAATGGTGCGGTATCCGGTCTCCTCCTGCACCTACGCTCGCTGGATCCCATCGGTTCCTGGCTTGTTCCTATCGTTGGTTTGGAGGAAGAGGCTTGCCGCCGTCGCTCCTGCTGGATTCCCGCCACCTGCGGGCTGTGTGTCGGGCCCCACCTGGATTAGCTGCGGCCTTGGACGTGCTGGCCCCCGCCAGGTTCGGTCTTGTGAACGCAAGATCCTTGACAAACAAAACTTTTATCCTGAAGGATTTCTTCACTTCCCGCGGACTGGACTTCCTCTGTGTGACGGAAACATGGCTGAGAGCCGGTGAGTCCGCCCCTCTTAATGAACTTCTGCCTCCGGAGTGTTCCTACTTTAATTCTCCGCAATCGTCTGGCCTAAAAGGAGGAGGATTAGCAGTCGTTTTTAAAAATGACTTTAAATGCCGTCAGATCCGCGTGCAATCCTCCTTTTCAAGCTTCGAACTGTGCATGTTTGAACTGGGTCTTTCTGATGTGGTCCTGTGTGTCGTCGTTTATCGTCCGCCCAAGTACCACAAAGACTTTATAACTGACTTTTCTGAATTTCTGGCTGAAATCCTGCCCAAATATGATCGTGTCCTTATTGTGGGTGATTTTAATATTCACACCTGCTGTCCAGACGAGTCGCTTTCCAGGAGCTTCCTGAATGTAATTGACTCTTTTAATTTCATACAATCTGTATGTGGTTCCACACATGAACGCGGGCATACACTCGATTTAGTGCTCTCGTATGGTTTGTGCGTTTTTAATTTGGACATTTGCGACGCTGTGTTCTCTGATCATATGCCGATCCTGTTTGATATTCCCACTCAGTGTCCGGTTAAATTGTGCGCTCCTCCTCAACGCTCTCGCATGTTTAATTCTTCGTCTCCTGCTCTGTTCTCCTCAATTTTTTCGACTCTTTGTGAGGATAATTCTGCAGCCTCTGTATGTCTGAATACTGAAGAGTTGGTTTCTGGGTTCAACTCTATTTGTTTACAAACACTGGACACGATCGCTCCTTTCAAGTGCCGCCGCTCTAAAGCCACGCCTCAGCCCTGGTTGAATGACGTCACTCGGGCTGCCAGGCGCAAATGTAGGATGGCAGAGAGAAAATGGAAAAAAGACAGGCTGCATGTGTCCTTTGCCATTTTTAAAGAAAGCCTGTTTTCCTTTCAGATGACTGTAAAGGCAGAGATGAATATATATCTATCTCAGATTATATCTTCTAACTGTAACAACCCCAGAGTTCTGTTTAAAACTATTAACACTGTCATTGATGCTCCCAAATCTGTTGGTTTTGATGCTTCTTTTGAATTCTGTGAAAATTGTCTCAATTTTTTCACTGACAAAATTGTGTCAACTAGAGCCAGTTTATCTCAGCCTTCATATGACCCTTCTGTTCCACTGAATGTCTCTTCTGTTTTCCATCAGTTTGAGCCGGTGTCCTTTTCTTTTTTAAATGACACAGTTAGTCATATGAAGCCCTCTGGTTCTCCTGCAGACTCCCTCCCACCTCGCCTGTTTAAGGAGGTACTTGCTACTATTGGATCAAGTGTCCTTAACATTATCAATAGTAGCCTCTCTTCTGGAATAGTTCCAGTAGAGTTTAAACATGCAGTGGTACGACCTCTACTTAAAAAACCAAGCCTCGACCCCTCTCTCCTCTCTAACCTTAGACCTATCTCTAATCTTCCATACATTTCTAAAATATTAGAGAAGGTTGTCTACAGTCAATTGTTGCCCTTCTTAGAGGATAATGGTATCACTGAGTTGTTCCAGTCCGGTTTTAAAGCCCTCCACAGCACAGAGTCAGCGCTTCTAAAAGTTTTTAACGATATCCTCCTGTCAACTGATTCTGGTAAATATGTTGTCCTGGTGCTTTTAGATCTGTCTGCTGCTTTTGACACCGTCGACCACGCCACCTTAATCACTCGTCTTGAGAACTGTGTGGGCATTAAGGGCGCCGCCCTCAGCTGGTTCCGGTCGTACCTAACTGACAGGAGTTTTTGTGTAAAAATAGACAGTTTTATGTCTTCCACAGCTCCTTTACCACATGGGGTTCCCCAGGGCTCAATCCTTGCCCCAATCTTATTTGCGCTTTACCTTCTCCCCCTTGGTTCTATTTTTAGGAAGTACGATATTGCATTTCATTTTTATGCCGATGATTGCCAGATTTATTTTCCCATGGCACAAAATAACACGGTTCAACGTCTTATTGACTGCCTGCACGACATCAAAGCCTGGCTTTCAGCTAACTTCCTGAGCCTAAATGAAGATAAAACAGAAGTTATGTTGTTCGGTCCAAGTCGCTCCCCCTCCCCCAACGTTGACCTCGGCACTCTGACCCCATATCTCAGCGACTGTGTCACAAACCTGGGGGTAAAGTTCGACTCAGATTTTAAATTCGAAAAACAAATCAGCAGCGTCGTACAAAAAAGTTTTTATCAATTACGCCAAATAGCGAAAGTGAAACCGCTTCTATCAGGACATGATCTCGAGAAATTAATCCACGCCTTTATCTCGACTCGTTTAGACTACTGCAATGCCCTGTATGTAGGCATTAGCCAGGCCTCCCTCACCCGCCTGCAGCTCGTGCAGAACTCTGCTGCTCGTCTGCTAACACAGACCCGCAGACGTGAGCACATCACCCCTATATTAGCGTCCCTTCACTGGCTCCCTGTGCGTTACAGAATCAATTTTAAACTCCTTTTATTTGTTTTTAAATGTCTAAACAACCTCGCGCCAACATATCTCTCCGACCTCCTTCAGCCTTACTGCCCCACCTGATCCCTAAGATCAGCCGATCAGCTGCTACTGACGGTCCCGGACACAAGGCTGAAGCTTAGAGGTGACAGAGCTTTCGCTCCTGCTGCTCCCAAGCTCTGGAACGACCTACCTCTGAGTGTTAGACAAGCCTCCTCCCTTCCTGTTTTTAAATCTCTCTTAAAAACATACTTTTATTCCATGGCTTTTAACACTGAGTGATATCCATCCTGCAATGGCGCCCCATAATACACCTGCTGTGAACCTGTTTTTAGGTTTTTATATTTTATTTATTTATTTTTTATCGTGTTCCGTTTGTGTTGTGTTGTGTTTGCTCGGTTCTTGTATTATTTTTAACCTGCCCATTGTACAGCACTTTGGCTACCCCTGTGGTAAATTTTAAATGTGCTTTATAAATAAAGTTGATTTGATTTGATTTGATTTGATTGATGCTGTAGTCTAGACCAGTGGTCCCCAACCACCGGGCCGCGGCCCGGTACCAGTCAGTGGATCGATTGGTACAGGGCCGCACATGAAATTTAAAAAAAACTAAAAAAAAAATTTTTTTTTTTTTTTAATTAAATCAACATAAAAAACACAAGATACACTTACAATTAGTGCACCAACCCAAAAAACCTCCCTACCCCATTTACACTCATTCGCACAAAAGGGTTGTTTCTTTCTGTTACTAATATTTCTGGTTCCTACATTATATATCAATGTAGATCAATACAGTCAGCACACATGATTGTATTTTTTTATGACAAAAAAATAAATAAATAAAATACCATCCCCCTCCCCCCCGGTCCGTGGGTCAAATTTTCAAGCGTTGACCGGTCCGCAGTTACAAAAAGGTTGGGGACCACTCGTCTAGACAATTTAAAAGGGCTTTAAGTAAGCCCGACTGTGTTTGTAGCTTTAATGCTAATGAGCTTTGTTTGTCTGACAGAGTGTGTGTCTCCAAGAATTGCAGTTGTGCACTTTTTACATACACACTTTCAACTCTGCACTTGTCAAACGTAATAAATGCCGTTTATCGCATACAACAAGGTTCCATTTAGGAGTGGGACCAAAGGACGCCAATGTTAGCTATGTGTCCTCACATTTTTTACAGTAACAGTGTGTTATAGGTTAGCCTTTTCGCTGAAAAAAGACCAACTGATCCAACTCCGAGAACCCACGTATGACCGAGAGACACTTGGCGGAGCTCTGGTTTTTATTTGAAGACATGTAGCAAAGCCTGGGGATGGAGGTTTGGGCTTTCAAAAAGTAACCATTTGAGCGTTTCTTCTCTTAAAAGTGGAGACTGCGTGGCGCGGTTGGGAGAGTGGCCGTGCCAGCAACCTGAGGGTTCCTGGTTCGATCCCCAGCTTCTACCAACCTAGTCACGTCCGTTGTGTCCTTGAGCAAGACATTTCACCGTTGCTCCTGATGGGGTCGGGGTTAGGGCCTTGCATGGCAGCTCCCGCCATCAGTGTGTGAATGTGTGTGTGAATGGGTGAATGTGGAAATAGTGTCAAAGCGCTTTGAGTACCTTGAAGGTAGAAAAGCACTATACAAGTATAACCCATTTACCATTTACCTGTATATTTTTCCACAGTTGATGCTCATAAACAGGCTCTCGGGATCATCTTTTGCTTAATGGGAGACCTTTAAAGGCAAGTGGTTTTTAAATGAGTGTTGTTGCTCTGCATTAAGTACCTAAACACACTTCATCAACCTGGCATTCTGCAGCCGACATGACAAAACACTTCCTCTTTGGGAATGGTGTATCACATGTCAACGCTGTTTGACATTTGTAATCATGTTTGGCACGTAAAGTGTCACGTTTCAAGTCATCTACAGGTTCTGACTTTACTGTTTGTGTCTGTCAGTACAGTTATAAGGTTGAGCGCTGAGAAATAGTCCAACATATCCTGAATGTCCTTTTTAAAAGGCGAGCCTTACCGATAAATGTGCACGAATCAAAACAAACCGCTAAACGATATGTGCTGTGACGGGGAAATGAAAGGCTGCCAATCATACAGGCTTGCGGTCCCGTGCGGAGAACTACAACACCCATCATGCCTTGCTGCGGTGAAAAGTACACAAGAACAGTGGGTTAAATAGCATACATATTTAAAAACGGTTTCGCTAGTAATATATATTTTTAAAATCCACTATCTCTTCGGGGGTTACATGTAAAAACAAAAATCAAACAAAAATTGCTTTTCCGTATGCAAGCAGAATAAGTTACAGTACATGAGGATAATGAGCAGGACATGAACTAAAAAGCATTTTCCTATCAAGTAACAGCGAAACACTTCAGTAAAAAAAAAAAACAGCAGAAGAGTCGGAGTGAAGCACTGTGCTTACGTACATAGTGCCTACTTACAGTGCCACAGCTAATCTCACAACAAAATGCAGTACAAATGTTTTAGCGCCTCCCTTTGCTTGACATTTTTTGTCTCTATGGCTGGAAACGAGCAAACATGGCTCTGAAATGTAAAATTAGGCTACGTACCTTTTTTTTTTTTTTTAACAGTCCAGTAATGTATATTACCCTTGTTTGTGTACATGTATTGTCTAAAATGCATGATGAATGCTTGCCGAGTGATGTGCTGTGTAATTGGAGGGGGTGGGAGGTGCTGAGGGAGATGAGGCGACGTCGCTTTCCCGCTATTATAGACCCTTCTTAGACGGAGCGCTGAGTTTCCTCATTCCTCTTATCCTGCCCAGCAACTCGCGGATAAAATCCTGTGGAGGTGGGGGTGGGAGAATGTGAGTGGAAGAGAGAAAATTATAATTAGAAAGGAGAGCTCATTCACACACAGAAAACAATGCTGTCATCATGTCATCACATTTTACAGGTCAGTCAGTTCATTGCTAGTACACTATATATTACGATGGAATATAATTAAAAGTGCATGGTTATGATACTGTATATGTGCCATATAAGTTGTTTAACAAAACATAAGGAGTGGAAAGACAAGATGACACCACTGTACAGTATGTCACCTTTAACCCCCGCTGTGACTGTCCTCCATCTTTATGTCGCCTATTTCCTATTCTATCTTTGGCCCTCCAGCTGCTTTCCGACATCATTTTGCATCACATCGTCCCAGACTGTCGTTTCTTACAGTAGTTAGTTACCAGGATTGAGTGAATTACATTCGTGGTCAAAAGTTTACATACACTTGTAAAGAACATAATGTTTTTGATTGATTGATTGAAACTTTTATTATTAGATTGCACAGTACAGTACATATTCCGTACAATTGACCACTAAATGGTAACACCCGAATAAGTTTTTCAACTTGTTTAAGTCGGGGTCCACTTAAATTGATTCATGATACAGATATATACTATCAAATATATACTAACATCATAATACAGTCATGACACAGGATAATCATCAGAGTATATACATTTAATTATTTACATTATTTACAATCCGGGGTGTGGGATATGGAGGGGCGGGGGGGGGGGGGGGGGGTTAGGTTTGGTTGGTATAAACACTTCTGTCATTAACAATCAGCATCAACAATTGCATCATCAGAGAAATGGACATTGAAACAGTGTAGGTCTGACTTGGTAGGATATGTACAGCAATTAGTGGACATAGAGAGAGAGATATCAGAAAGCATAAGAAAAACATTTGATAATTAACAATCCGGGGAGGGTGTTAGTTTAGGGTTGTATGGCTGTCTTGAGTTTCCAATAATTTCTACAACTCTTATTTTTTTGGGATAGAGTGATTGGAGCACATACTTGTTGGTCACAAAAAACATTCATGGAGTTTGGTTCTTTTATGAATCTGAAAATGTGACCAAATCTGCTGGTAGTATTATGCTCTGGGCCTGTCACGTTTCAAGTCATCTACAGGTTCGGACTTTACTGTTTGTCTCTGTCAGTACAGTTATAAGGTTGAGCGCTGAGAAATAGTCTAACATATCCTGAATGTCCTTTTTAAAAGGCAAGCCTTACCAATAAATGTGCATGAATCAAAACAAACAGCTAAATGATATGTGTTGTGAAGGAGAAACGAAAGGCCGCCAATAATACAGGCTTGCAGTTCCGTGGAGAACTACAACACCCATCATGCCTTGCTGTGGTGAAAAGTACACAAGAACAGTGGGTTAATTAGCTCACATATTTAAAATGGTTCCGCTGGTAATATATATTTTTTAAGTCCACTATCTGAGTATAATACTACCACCACCATGCTTGACGGTAGGAATTGGTGTTCCTGGGATTAAAGGCCTCACCTTTTCTCCTCCAAACATATTGCTGGGTATTGTGGCCAAACAGCTACATTTTTGTTTCATCTGACCACAGAACTTTCCTCCAGAAGGTCTTAAGTCCTCAGCCCGGAGGTTGGGTCTTGGGCGCAGTTGGGTGTTCCAACAGGACAATGACCCCAAACACACGTCAAAAGTGGTAAATGAATGGCTAAATCAGGCTAGAATTAAGGTTTTAGAATGGCCTTCCCAATGTCCTGACTTAAACGTGTGGACAATGCTGAAGAAACAAGTCCATGTCAGAAAACCAACAAATTTAGCTGAACTGCACCAATTTCGTAAAGAGGAGTGGTCAAAGATGCAACCAGAAGCTTGCCAGAAGCTTGTGGATGGCTACCAAAAGTGCCTTATTGCAGTGAAACTTGCCAAGGGACATGTAACCAAATATTAACATTGCTGTATGTATACTTTTGACCCAGCAGATTTGGTCACATTTTCAGTAAACCCATAATAAATTCATAAAAGAACCAAACTTCATGAATGTTTTTTTGACAAACAAGTATGTGCTCCAATCACTCTATCACAAAAAAATAAGAGATGTAGAATTTATTGGAAACTCAAGACAGCCATGACATTATGTTCTTTACAAGTGTATGTAAACTTTTGACCACGACTGTACCTATGGCCCCCGGGATGATATTTGATTAGTATTAGAAATGGCCCGCAGGCCACAGCCGCCTGCTGCTGTTTTGCACGCACCAATACTCCAGTGTTGGCGCTAGGAATTTTCAAAATGGGGTCCCAGGGACCTCATCGAGTCATAAAAATGGGGTCTCACAACAAACTTTTGGGGTCCCACTTTTTTGTAACCTATTTGAAAACAAATGGTAAATGTCTGCATTATTAAGTTAAATTAAAGTTAAATTACCAATGATTGTCACACACACACTAGGTGTGGCGAAATTATTCTCTGCATTTGACCCATCACCCTTGATCACCCCCTGGAAGGTGAGGGGAGAAGTGGGCAGCAGCGGTGGCCGCGCCCGGGAATCATTTTGGTGATTTAACCCCCAATTCCAACCCTTGATGCTGAGTTCCAAGCAGGGAGGTAATGGGTCCCATTTTTTATAGTCTTTGGTATGACTCGGCCGGGGTTTGAGCTCACAACCTACCGATCTCAGGGCGGACACTCTATCCTGTTATATCTCACATTCTATATTGTGTTTTGGAAAAAGGTTGTCATAAACGTTACTTAATTCATTGAAAGAAAAAAAATACAAAAGAAAACACATTTTAATATGTACATTTATTCAGTTATAAATATTTATTCACTTTCTTATTTCCTTCATGGTTCTAAACTTTACTTTAATTACATTTTTCTCTATATTTTTATTGTAATATTTTCAGAATGTGTTTGTTCTATTTTTGGCATAAGTAAGACAAGAAAAACAATCTGATGTTGTCTTTTTTTTTTAGTTTTAATGCCATGATTTTAATAGTCCGGCCGGCGTGTGCATAGATTTTCCTCCATGGGCCCCTGAGCTAAAATTGAGTTGGACACCCCTGCGCTAAAGCTACACAACAATACACTTTGGTGCAGTATTTTAATCTTTGGCCGTTACAGTCCACTTGTACTGCGGCCAAATGTGGCAATAGTGATCCACCACATACAACTGGTGTAGTTTCTTTGTGTGTGGCACCTATCACCGTCAATGCTGCCTACTGTCATTTATTGAGCTAATTGCCTCTGCCAAATGTATAAAATATGTGCCACTAACAAACACAATGTGTTTTGTTTGTCAGTGGGTTAGCAGAATTACACAAACACTACATTAAATGAGGTGAAACGCTTTAAATTTGATTGTAAATCCTGCTAAAAATGCAGACCTAGGACTTTATTTTAAACCGGGGTCCGCTTGCATTGGGGCCAAAATGAGGGCAGTGACCCATCAGATGGAGCTCTATTGGAAAGAACACATAGTTGTTTACTTAATATTACTATTAGTATTTTGTACTTGCATTGCGGTCAAAAGTGGGCAGAAGTACCAAAAAAATGTGCAAATAAAAACTAATGTGATGAAAATTTAAAAAGGGCGGCAGAAGGCACTGACCAGGTGCAGCAGATGTGGCCGTGGTGTAAAGAAAACGTTGAGATCTCTATTTGTGGTTAGATTGTTTACTTGTTTGTAATTTTGGAGGACTCCACGACATTTAAGAATGTAAAAAAGACAAACGAGTACTGTCTGCTTGCATCAGGGCCATGTGGGGCAATGACCAACCAGAATTGGTTTGAAAAAGTTTGCTATGTGTCAGTACTAGGGATGTAACGGTACGATATTAACACGATATTAGTACGATATTATTGTGGTATATGTCCAATAAAAAAAAAAAAGACTTAAAAATGCCACAGTATGTAAAATAAAGTGGCAGAAATGTTTAGGATAAACACACTTACTGTAATTGAACACACACACAATGCTAAAATGTTGTAATCGTACTAAAAACATGTATTTTTAAGTGCAAATAATTGTGCAGGTACAAATCGGCCCTAGTGTGTAAATGTTGTCTGTCTATCTGTGTTGGCCCTGCGAGGAGGTGGTGACTTGTCCAGGGTGTACCCTGCCTTCCGCCCGAGTGCAACTTTTTCTTTCTGAGAAGCAGTGTCCTCCACAGTGGACATGTTTATATCAGTCTGGAAAATGCTTCTTCTCAGAAAAATTGGACTTTTAATCATGTACAGTATATACCTTACAAACTGGTTTCACTTGCAAAAATATTTTCTGGGTGATGGTTTAAAAGATGGCGACTTGTCCAGGGTGCCTCCTGCCTTCTGCCCGAGTGCACTGATATTCTATCACACTTACTGTACATCACCACCACCTTTAGGCGTGGAGTGGAACAGCATCACCCGACGCAGTAAATTCAATGAAATGAGACAGGTTTGGGATTGTGCTGCCTCGACAAAGGTCTCTTTCGGAACATTTTAGATCTTTCTGTTAACATCTTTACCACCGCCATTTTTTTTCCTGCATTGTGTCCTTGCTCTTTTCTGTGAGGATTGTCAACAAAATGGCATCTGTGCCTCTCCATTCTCAATGGATTATCGTGTGTGTGTGTGTGTGTGTGTGTGTGTGTGTGTGTGTGTGTGTGTGTGTGTGTGTGTGTGTGTGTGTGTGTGTGTGAGTGTGTATACGCGTGTGTGTAGCGATAACACCCGTTCTACATGAGCTGTCAATCTGGCAGCCGAGACGACTAATGACCTTGAAGTGGTTGCGGGATGACCTAATGCCACGTACTTAAAACACCAACAGCCATATGCAGGTGACAGATGGGAAGTGTGAATGGCCTGTTAGGACATTGTTATTACCAAAACCGCTTAACCCCACATTCATTAAAACACACTTAACACACACACACACACACACACACACACACACACACACACACACACACACACACACACACACACACACACACACACACACACACACACACACACACACACACACACACACACACACACACACACACACGTCCTCTATATTTATATCACTTGCTAGATATGACGCTTCAATGCACCTGAATAAGCAGGTTATGTGTCTAGCATATAGTTCACTGATGTAATGTTTTAATGTGCAAATCAAATACAAACTCACCTCTGTTGGCTTGTAACAGTCTATTAATGATTCCTGTGGAAAAAGAAAGCATTATTAACAAATACATCTTAAAATCTACTATACTGAGAAACAAAATCACACATAGTGATTTATATAAATAAACATTGATTGATTGATTGATTGATAATGCTTAATGCTTAGCATACAAAAAATTTGCCGAATTCAGCGTACCATACCATACAATGCAGTAAAAGTAACAGTATAACCAAGCACCATATATTCAATCCAAAACACACAATGTGTCAATTGAGCTGCATTTACCCCCTTTGTGTATGATTTGGTTTTCAACAAAAACTTAGCCCAAAATGTTACCCCGTTTCTGTGTACAATTTTGGTTATTGTACAGACATATATTGCGTGTAAAAAAACTTGTCCAAACAAAAAATGCTAAATGTCAGCGACTCAGTCTTCTTACTTTTTGCATTGCGTAAACTACAAAATAAGATACCATGGGGCCAAAGGAAGTTGTGAGTGTCTGCATTTTGATAAAGAGGGTGAGAAACACTATTGAAATTAAGAAAATATTTGTAACAAAGTACGAAGATGACATCCATGTGGCTCTCCCGTCCCCACCTCGGTCTGTGCTCATGTTTCATTTATCCATTTCATTCGCCATTCATATGTAATTCAAATTGTATGTAAAAATACAATGATTCACAATAACTTGTGTTTGTGTTATTTTTATGTGTCTGGAATGGATCAATTGGATGTACATTACTTCTTTTCGGTTTTTGTACAATTAAGTTTTTGTTGGACCTTCTGGAACGGATAACTCACGAAAACAGATGCCCTACTTGGCTTCAACCAGCAGAGGCGCTGTTGTTGAACTAAGTCACAACTAGTTTGCGGTCTACAGAAGTGGTCATGAAGTCCTTTGAGCGTTTGGTCCTGCCCCACCTCAAGGACATCACCGCCCCCCTCCTGGACCCACTGCAGTTCGCCTACAGAGCCAACAGGTCTGTGGATGATGCAGTGAACCTGGCCCTCCACTTCATCCTGGAGCATCTGGACTCCCCAGGAACCTACGCTAGGATCCTGTTTGTGGACTTCAGCTCTGCCTTCAACACCATCCTCCCTGGACTGCTACGAGACAAACTCTACCAGCTCAGCGTGCCCGACTCCCTCTGCAGTTGGATTAATGACTTCCTGACAGACCGAAGACAGCACGTAAGGCTGGGGAAGATTGTCTCGGACAGTCGAACCACAAACACTGGTACTCCTCAGGGCTGTGTACTCTCCCCCTGGCTCTTCTTCCTGTATACAAACTGCTGCACCTCCAGTCACCAATCCGTAAAACTGCTCAAGTTTGCGGATGACACCACCCTCATTGGGCTCATCTCGAATGGCGATGAGTCCGCCTACAGGAGAGAGGTAGACCGGCTGACGTCCTGGTGCAGCCTCAATAACCTGGAGCTGAACGCCCAGAAAACAGTGGAGATGATCATGGACTTCAGGAAAGTCACAGCCCCACCATCCCCCCTCACCCTGATTGACTCTCCCACCCCCGTCCCCATTGTGGACTCCTTCCGTTTCTTGGGCACCACCATCACCCAGGACCTCAAGTGGGAGCTGACCATCAGCTCCCTCATCAAGAAGGCCCAGCAGAGGATGTACTTCCTGCGGCAGCTGAGGAAACTTAAGGTGCCGACCGAGATGCTGGTGCAGTTTTACTCAGCCATCATAGAGTCCATTCTGACCTCCTCCATCACAGTGTGGTTCCCCGGCGCCACAGTCCAGGATAAGAATAGACTGCAACGCATCGTACGTGCTGCGGAGAAGGTGATTGGCTGCATGCTCCCATCCCTCCAGGACTTGTTCTCCTCCAGGACCAGGAGGCGTGTGGGTCGGATCACAGCTGACTCTTCTCACCCTGGACACACACTATTCTCCCCTCTCCCCTCAGGCAGGAGACTACGCTCCATCCAGACCCACACCTCCCGCCACCTGAACAGTTTTTTCCCCTCGGCCATCAGGCAAATGAACAAGAACTCCTAACAGCAGCTCCTTGAATTCCTTGAATCCCTTCTAAGTCTATCTGATAGCTCAGTCACAGCTCTTTTTATACCAAATATGTGTTATATGTGTTTTATGTCGCACGTTTGCACCAAGAAAAATTCCTAGTTTGTGAACCCGTTCTCAAACAATGGCAATAAAACTATTCTGATTCTGATTCTGATTCTGAACAACACTTGCACTGAAACAGGTGTTCAGAACATTCAGAGACACATTGATTTAAAATTATTATTATTTTTGAAAATAGATTAACTTTTGAATTTGGATTAATCACAGGTTATTACTTGTTTGCATATTCTAAATAACTTAAAAAAGGTCCCCGATATTTGTACACAAATGCAGTTTTATTGTCAGAATGTCATACATGGACATGTTTAAAAATGGTTTATTTGAATGCACGTAATTTATTTGCTCAAAACTTTGTAACAATTTTATGAAAAGTTCTGTCAGGGTTTATTTTGAAGTGAAATTTGCCACTAAGCACACCAGTTGGAGTTTGCTCGTTCACGCATTGATCTGATCACTAACCATCTGCGGTTTAAGGTAAAGGAGCATGTATACATTCTGTAATTAATATGTGTATATACTGTGCATGATTAATGCAACATTTTTTTATGATTATACACATGAGTTAACTTGTTATTTTTGACACACCAGATTAAAATATGTATTTTTAAATGACAATGAATAGGTTATGTCTGCCATAGTTGATCAAAGAAAATTGAAGTGTACTCTAAATGCTCATCTCTTGTTTATACTATATATGAACAAAAGTATTGGGACATTTGGCTAAAGTCGAAGAAAACATGAAGACTATCTACAAGATTTTAGAGCAGGGGTCCCCAAACTTTTTGGTCGGGGTCTGGGCTGTATATACAGTATATATATATATATATATATATATATATATATATATATATATATATATATATATATATATATATATATTCTTCACGCACTAATTTACTGAAAGAGAGCGCACTTGCACATGTCACGTTATCAATGGTAAAATTTGCATTTTTAGACAATATGATTTGCCTGAGCGGCTAGGAGACACCGAGAGTAACAAGCGGTAGAAAATGGATTCGAAAAGACAGATTTATAAAAATAATAATACATTTAAAAAAATATATGTATTCATATATATATATTTTTTTTTTTTGGGGGGGGGACCCCTGTTTTAGAGTGTCATTGTGAAGTAAAGATCTCCTTCTCATGGACATGGTACAACGTTTGACCCAAGCTCGACAAACTTTCCCCGACCGGATTACAAAGGCGAGCTTTGAATTAATAAAAAAAAAATAAAATCTGACTTTACTACACAACTTAAAATATAGCCGAAAGTTGTTCTGACTAGCCATCCATCAGGGAGTTAAATATGTTTAATTGTTAAAAATAACAATTAGTCAGTTAATGTCCCCAAAAGTTCATCTTTAAATGTTGTCTTGTTCTTGCAGTAAAAGTATATGGGCTAAAGTAATGGGACACATGGCTACAGAAAGTGAAAATGGAAAAAAATATGATCATTTTTTTTACAATATTTAGAGTGTCGTGTAAGTGTTTTTTTAATCTGGTCATTGGGTATTACATTTGTGTGTTTGGATTAATTACTCATTTAAGAGGTGTACTGTATCTCAGTACTTTTCTCCATATAATGTAGGTTATTTGATCTTAAATTGGTTTTAAATACAGATAAAAGCAAGGTAATGGTTTTCTCTCATTCAAGGGTGCTACTGGAAAATATTCCAAATATTGTAACATCAAATGGAAACCTATAGAGCAGGTCTTAAATTACAAGTACTTGGGTTTTACTCTTGATCAGGAGCTTTCATTTAAAGCCCATATTAACATCTTGGTCTCTAAGCTTAGGGTAAAGCTTGGTTTCTTTTTTAGAAATAAAAACTGCTTCTCTCTTAAAGTCAGAAAGAAATTGGTGACAGCAACAATCTTGCCTGTAATTGATTATGGAGACGTGCTTTATTTTAGTGCTTCATCTAAATGCCTCCAGTCCTTGGACACTGTTTTTCATTCAGCACTAAGATTTGTTACTGGCTGTCGTAGTCTCACCCACCATTGTCAACTGTATATGAAGTCAGACTTATTTTCATTGAGTGCACGCAGATACACACATTGGCTGACTATCATTTATAAGGCTCTTTTAGGTTTAATACCTCCATACTTGTGTACTCTGTTACAAAGAAAAAGCAGCTCTTAAGCATTACGTTCTAACAATTTGTATGTTTTAACTGTTCCTCATGTACTGACTGAATTTGGCAAAAGAGCTTTTGGCATTGCTGCCCCTATGGCATGGAATGCATTGCAGACGAAACTGAAACTTACAGAACTACTTCCATTTGGAGCCTTCCGTTCTGTCCTGAGGGACAAACAGCGAGAGACGTTTGCACAGTGCCTGTGTTTTTAAAGATGTAAATCTCTGTTGTTTTACAGTTCTCTTATGTATTTTAAAATGTATGTCTTAATGTATTATTTTTGAAACTGCTCTGTGACATGTGCTGTTGACCTCTTGGCCAGGTCACCCTTGTGAAAGAAATCTTGATCTCAATGGGTTTTCTTATCTGGTTAAATAAAGGTTCTAAAGGTTTAATGTAAGTTTACCTGCAGTTTGCTGGCTCTCTCGTCATCATTGTTGACCTCCAAGAGGTCATCAATGTCTATCTCCACCTCAGGCATCTCTTCCTCCTGCAACACGCAAACACAAATGGTGTAAATTAGAGACTTTGACATACTTCAGCCGCATGATGTTGTCCTAAGAGGAACACATGAAAATGTCATTGCCACGCTGCGCTGTCAGGATTGGGCCGCTTTGTGGCTCTGTGGTTTAAGGGTTGTATTCTGCTTGGAGACACTTCAAAAAGGTTTGCCATCACCCCAAGGCTACGCACCAGACCTCACCTTCTAGCGCAGGGGTGGGCAATTAATTTTTACCGGGGGCCGCATGAGCAACCCGAGCACTGCTGGAGGGCCACATCGACAATATTTCAATTAAATTTTGCTCAATATTATTTTTGATATATAACGTAAGATAAATAATAATAATAATAATAATAATAATAATAATTAATAATAATAGTAATACTTCAACATAGTGTGTGTAACAGCATTCCATGACTAATATAAATAAATTAACATTAATAATAAATGACAGTAAAATAAGCACACGTATGACTGAGGAGTCATTGTGTAACTTTGTGTGGTGTTTGAGTTGTCTGACTTTTTGTGTGGCCATAAACGCACCAGTGGTTTAGTGCTATGCGTGTTGGTGACAGATGACAAGTTGGTTTTGGCCTGGTTTGTACGGCAGAAAATTACTAGTTTTTCGAGATAGAAGTGTTTTCTTATGTTTTTGGTGTGGTTCTGGCCGAATATAAACAGTTTTGCTCAATAAAGTGATCGATATAATTCCTGGCCTCGAAGCATCTCGATAGACGTTACAATAATTGAACGGTGTTCAATTGAATGCTGTTGACGAACACCGTTAGGGCCGCTTGTTGTCACTGTCACTCAAAGTTGCATTGCAAAATTACATAGAATAAATATGTTTATTTTGTTTAGAATTCAGATGGGATTTGATTTGGTGCGCGGCATATATTTGCTGCGCGCAGCAGACGCTAGCAGTGCGCAATTGCGCAGGCACGCACCTTAGAGGGAACGTTGCTTTGCAGTCCATGTCTTGTTGGAAACACGGCATTCTTCATCAACTTTTCTCTTTTTAGCGTCTCGGGTGTAAACCGTGCATCACTTGTCGCTGCATGTGCACCTTCACTCGCAGGTTACACACGGACACACGCCCATAAATAATACTTTTCAAAATAAAAGCAGCACAGTTGTATTGCGCGCACGACATAGATGTTTTTTCAACTTTATTTTGTAATTAATGATTGCAGCTGTTCACATTCACTCACAATCACGCACACGGAAGTAATACAAATAACGATTTTCAAAACAAAAGCAGCACCGTTGTATTGCACACTCGACATAGATACTTTTTAAAATGTATTTTGTAATTTATAATTGGCCTCACGCGGGCCGGACAGGGACGCACAAAGGGCCGGATGCGGCCCGCGGGCCGCAGAATGCCCAGGTCTGTTCTAGCGGGTGTCAAGACGCGTCTCAATGCTGTCCATTGCAAACTAAATCCACGTTAACAGTGTGAACTTGTGCAGCCGTTTTATCCAATAGTCATCGTGATGAGTTCAGGCCAGGAACCGCAATTATTTGAGGAAATGCACGTCCATAGAGTGTCCTCTGAAGTACAACTCATCTGAGCGTATGCTTTAGCCGGGAGCCGTCGTTGGTATTCAAACGCAGGAAGAAGAGCGATGATGAAAAGACTGTATTTTGTATCTTATCTTTGCGCTTTGACATTCTGTACAGGTATGTTGGCGTGCAAAGAATCAAATACAGAGCCCAATTATACTTTTCTATATTGCAATAGCTCGTGTAGGGCTGGCAGTTTTTTTGGCTACATGTGGCTATCTTCATTAATATTTACACAGACATGAACACCCCCGTTAACCTTCAATCCTCATTCACTGAGAGGCGTTTACACGAGCAGCTAATCATCTTGCCGCTTGAGCTATCTCATTGAAATAACCTGTCATCTTATTAGCAAAACATGAGAGGGGAGACGAGCCATATCAATGCAAGAGGAGGGAATTTAATATTTATATGCTTGATTACGTATTAGGAGTGAGAGTTTTTCATATTTTTGTTAATGAGGTGATAATGTAAAATGCCCTATACATTTAAAATGTATACACACATTTTTGTCTAGTAAAAACAGCAAAAAAAAACCTAATAGAATGCAGCCTTTAAAAGTGCCTGTTTATAAACAAGCACAGTGTATCCCAAAGTTGACCAACTGTGCAGCCGTTTTATCCAATAGTCAATGTGATTTTTTCAGGAGAGAACACACAGACGCTAATACAAATAATAACAGAAGAAAAGAACAAATTAAAAAGATGGTTTGACAAAAACAGACTATCTTTGAATCTCAGTAAAACTAAAATAATGCTATCTGGTAACAGTAAAAGAGAAAGTCAAACACAAATACAAATAGACGGAGTTGACATTGAAAGGGTAAAAGAAAACACATTTTTGGGTGGAAATTTCATGTAAAAAATATACAACATAAAGTAGCAAGAAACACGTCATTAATGAATAAAGCAAAACATGTTCTGGACCAAAAGTCACTTCATATTATTTACTGCTCGCTAGTGTAACCATATCTGAGTTACTGTGCAGAAATATAGGGAAACAACTACAAATGTGCACTTCATTCACAAAAGATCAATTACAATAATACATAATATTGGATATAAAGAACATATAAACCCTTTATTTATTGAATCACAGTTATTGAAATTCAACGATTTGGTGCATTTGCAAACAGCTAAAATGATGTACAAAGCAAACTATAACCTGCTACCCAAGAATGTACAACAATTCTTCTCAACAAAAGAGGAGAAATATAACCTTAGAGGTTATAACGGTTATAAACGTAACGGGTATAAACGTAACGTTTTTTTTTTTCCTTCACTTCCGGTTCCGGTTCACCGTGCGTGACTGCTCGCCGTCTGTTCGCTGTTGCGAAAAAGCTAAGTAGCGCTCTATCTGTGTGCTTTTAATTGTTCTACAGCTTTCTTTATCACTTCTCAAACATTTTTAGTGGTACTATTTAACTTGCAAATCACCCGATCTCTGTCCCACCACCCTTTCCTCAGCTAGCTAGCTGCTAAGCTAGCGCGGAGAAAGGCAGCGCCGGTCAGTAAGAAGCTACTCCTACAGACCGCGACCACTTCCCTGAGGACAGCAGGAACTTCACTCGGTGACAGAAAACACTGTGAGTAATGGCTTCCTGCGCGTCTTGCACCATACTCACGGAGAGGTTGGCTCTGCTAGAGGGCCGTGTCCGCCAGTTAGAGCAGAGTAATGTCGTAACTTTAGATGTTGCGGACACATCTGCTAGCGTTAGCTGTAGCGAGCTAACTAGCCCAGCTTGTAGCAGTCCTAAGCGGCCTACAAGCTACGGTGTACCGGTTGAGACGCATAATAGATTTAGCTCTTTAGCTAGTCCTACACCCCAGTCTACCGGGCACCACACCTTAGTTATAGGGGACTCCATCACCCGAAACATAAAGCTTAGCAAACCAGCCACAATAAAGTGTATCCCCGGGGCCAGAGCACCTGACATTGAAGCTAATCTTAGGGAGCTAACTCGCAACAGGCCTAGTAAACACGTACGACAGGCTAATCGCACCACTAATTATGCGAATATAGTTGTACACGTTGGCTCCAATGACACTAGAATGAGACAGTCAGAGATTACAAAGAGAAACATAGCCAGGACTTGTGATCTCGCCAGAAAGATGTCCAGGCATCGAGTAATTGTCTCTGGCCCCCTGCCTGCGAGAGGCAATGATGAGAGATATAGCAGATTAGTCTCGCTTAACAAGTGGTTGTCTAGCTACTGTAGGCAGCAGGGACTAACGTTTATTGATAACTGGCCCTCTTTCTGGGGCAAACCAGGTTTGCTGATGAGAGACGGCCTTCACCCTAACCAGGAAGGCGCCATCATCCTGTCTAGAAACATAGACTACTATTTAAGTCTCACTTGACTGACTACACTAGAGCAAGCCCGGTCACAGGCAATTACAATGTCTGTTAGTCCGGGTGAGGAGTCAGTTAAGCTAGAACTAGCCAGCGCCAGGCTGGATAATCCATGTACGCATAGCAATTCTCTTAGAATAATACACAATTCACATAATGTTTTTTCTGTTGTGTCTGTGTCAGGGGTGGACATGCATTCTACTGAGGTGGCAAATTATGATATGTCCAGTCTATTGCAGCACCAAGCAAACAATCGGAAAATTCCCGTCATATCAATTCCTAGATATGGTCGAAACTATTTAAAGTGCACTACGCATAATAAACGCAACATTGTTAATATTGCCACTACGGATAATCTTAACAAAAACTCGTCAAAACAGCCCAATACCTATAATATGGGCTTTTTAAACATAAGATCATTGTCTCCCAAGGCGTTATTGGTTAATGAGGTCATTAGAGACAACAATCTTAACGTCATTGGTCTTAGCGAAACCTGGCTCAAACCGGACGAATTTTTTGCGCTCAATGAGGCATCTCCTCCTAACTATACGAATGCGCATGTTGCCCGCCCTCTTAAAAGGGGAGGGGGTGTCGCACTAATATACAATGAAAATTTCAACCTTACCCCTAACCTAAATAATAAATATAAATCGTTTGAGGTGCTTACTATGAGGTCTGTCACACCGCTACCTCTCGACCTGGCTGTTATCTACCGCCCCCCTGGGCCCTATTCGGACTTTATCAGTGAATTCTCAGAGTTTGTTGCTGATCTAGTGACGCACGCCGACAATATAATCATAATGGGGGACTTTAATATCCATATGAATACCCCATCGGACCCTCAGTGCGTGGCGCTCCAAACCATAATTGATAGCTGTGGTCTTACACAAATAATACATGAACCCACGCATCGCAACGGTAATACAATAGATCTAGTGCTTGTCAGGGGTGTCACCACCTCCAAAGTTATGATACTTCCATATACTAAAGTAATGTCCGATCATTACCTTATAAAATTTGAAGTTTTGACTCTTTGTCAACAAGCTAATAATAATAATAACTGCTATAGCGGCCGCAACATTAATGCTGCCACAACGATGACTCTTGCTGACCTACTGCCTTCGGTAATAGCACCATTCCCAAATTATGTCGGCTCTATTGATAAACTCACTAACAACTTTGACGATGCCTTGCGCGAAATTATTGATAGTATAGCACCGCTAAAGCAAAAAAGGGCCCCTAAAAGGCGCACCCCATGGTTTACAGAAGAAATTAGAGCTCATAAATTATCATGTAGAAAACTGGAACGCAAATGGCGCGCGACTAAACTTGAGGTTTTCCATCAAGCATGGAGTGATAGTTTAATAACTTATAAACGCATGCTTACCTTAGCTAAAGCTAAATACTACTCAAATCTCATCCGCCTCAACAAAAACGATCCTAAATTTCTGTTTAGTACAGTAGCATCGCTAACCCAACAAGGGACTCCTCCCAGTAGCTCCACCCACTCGGCAGATGATTTTATGAATTTCTTTAATAAGAAAATTGAACTCATTAGAAAGGAGATTAAAGACAACGCATCCCAGCTACAACTGGGCTCTATTAACACAAATACGACTGTATATACGACGGACACTGCCCTCCAAAATAGTCTCTCTATTTTTGATGAAATAACATTAGAGGAATTATTACAGCGTGTAAGTGGGATAAAACAAACAACATGTTTACTTGACCCACTTCCTGGGAAACTTATCAAGGAACTGTTTGTATTATTAGGTCCATCAGTGTTAAATATTATAAACTTATCACTTTCCTCCGGCACTGTTCCCCTAGCATTCAAAAAAGCGGTTATTCATCCTCTGCTCAAAAGACCTAACCTCGATCCTGACCTCATGGTAAACTACCGACCGGTCTCCCACCTTCCGTTTATTTCCAAAATTCTCGAAAAAACTGTTGCACAGCAGCTAAATGAACACTTAGTGACTAACAATCTCTGTGAACCTTTTCAATCCGGTTTCAGGGCAAATCACTCTACGGAGACAGCCCTCGCAAAAATGACTAATGATCTATTGCTAACGATGGATTCTGATGCGTCATCTATGTTGCTGCTTCTTGATCTTAGCGCCGCTTTCGATACCGTCGATCATAATATTTTATTAGAGCGTATCAAAACACGTATTGGTATGTCAGACTTAGCCTTGTCTTGGTTTAACTCTTATCTTACTGACAGGATGCAGTGCGTCTCCCATAACAATGTGACCTCGGACTATGTCAAGGTAACGTGCGGAGTTCCCCAGGGTTCGGTTCTTGGCCCTGCACTCTTTAGTATTTACATGCTGCCGCTGGGTGACATCATACGCAAGTACGGTGTTAGCTTTCACTGTTATGCTGATGACACTCAACTCTACATGCCCCTAAAGCTGACCAACACGCCGGACTGTAGTCAGCTGGAGGCGTGTCTTAATGAAATTAAACAATGGATGTCCGCTAACTTTTTGCAACTCAACGCTAAGAAAACGGAAATGCTGATTATCGGTCCTGCTAGACACCAACATCTATTTAATAATACCACCTTAACATTTGACAACCAAACAATTAAACAAGGAGACTCGGTAAAGAATCTGGGTATTATCTTCGACCCAACTCTCTCGTTTGAGTCACACATTAAGAGTGTTACTAAAACGGCCTTCTTTCATCTCCGTAATATCGCTAAAATTCGTTCCATCTTGTCCACTAGCGACGCTGAGATCATTATTCATGCGTTCGTTACGTCTCGTCTCGATTACTGTAACGTATTATTTTCGGGTCTCCCTATGTCTAGCATTAAAAGATTACAGTTGGTACAAAATGCGGCTGCAAGGCTTTTGACAAAAACAAGAAAGTTTGATCATATTACGCCTATACTGGCTCACCTGCACTGGCTTCCTGTGCACTTAAGATGCGACTTTAAGGTTTTACTACTTACGTATAAAATATTACACGGTTTAGCTCCAGCCTATCTCGCCGATTGTATTGTACCATATGTCCCGACAAGAAATCTGCGTTCAAAGAACTCCGGCTTATTAGTGATTCCCAGAGCCAAAAAAAAGTCTGCGGGCTATAGAGCGTTTTCTATTCGGGCTCCAGTACTCTGGAATGCCCTCCCGGTAACAGTTAGAGATGCTACCTCAGTAGAAGCATTTAAGTCCCATCTTAAAACTCATTTGTATAATCTAGCCTTTAAATAGACCCCCCCTTTTTTAGACCAGTTGATCTGCCGTTTCTTTTCTTCTCTCCTCTTCTCCCCTGTCCCTTGCGAGGGGGAGTTGCATAGGTCCGGTGGCCATGGATGAAGTGCTGGCTGTCCAGAGCCGGGACCCCGGGTGGACCACTAGCCTGTGCATCGGTTGGGGACATCTCTGCGCTGCTGACCCGTCTCCGCTCGGGATGGTTTCCTGTTGGCCCCGCTGTGGACTGGACTCCCGCTGATGTGTTGGATCCACTGTGGACTGGACTTTCACAATGTTATGTCAGACCCACTCGACATCCGTTGCTTTCGGTCTCCCCTAGAGGGGGGGGGTTACCCACATATGCGGTCCTCTCCAAGGTTTCTCATAGTCATTCACCGACGTCCCACTGGGGTGAGTTTTTCCTTGCCCGTATGTGGGCTCTGTACCGAGGATGTCGTTGTGGCTTGTACAGCCCTTTGAGACACTTGTGATTTAGGGCTATATAAATAAACATTGATTGATTGATTGATTGATGGAGGGAAATCTAATTTAAAACCTTTAGCATATCAGTATGCAGAATTAAATGATGGAATGGATTAACCAAAGAAATCAAACAAAGCACCAATATGATTCAGTTTAAGAGACTGTTCAAACTACAAGTGTTCAGAAAGTACACAGAACAAGAATCATGATGAATATCTTGAAAAAAATTATTGAGACAAAGATTATTTATGTATTTAATATTTGTCTACTTACTATGGTATATTATTCATTTATTATGTATTTGTTCACTGTTATGTTACAGAGAACAAGGATATAGGATACAATTGCTATGGTATGAAAAGGGGTAGGATTAAATAAACTCAGCTTCCTACTTCTTTTCGGGCGTGCTGTAATGAAACAACAGGAAATATGTGATGAATTACATTGTATCGTATGCATGTTCGAAAAAAACTGAAACAGAACTGAACTGAAATTATGCCTCGAAATAGTAATTGAAAACCTAGTAAGTCCACAATTGTATCGTAACGCAAATGAGAAACAGCTGGTGGTGAATTTTTTTTTACAGTATAACATATTTTACATTGCTACATATTTTCACAAGCGAAATCAAATTGTTTAAATATTTATCAGCTTGTGAATGCATCATTTTCCCTTCCTTTTTTACCCCAAGATTAAATAAGATCTGCTTCTTCCTACTCCTTTTTTTGACTTGTTGAATTGAAAAGATGTTCCTTGTGTGTTTGAAAGAAGCTAATCCATAACACACTGATAAGGTGGTATACAGATACATGGTGTCTCTGCTGTATATATGTGCAATAGCATCGTAAATAACGATCATCATTTGTGGTATTTTTCAATGAAAAGAAAATGTATACTAGTACAGCATTTACGACATAAATACATTTAGATTTAAGCAAAACAATTAAATTGGGGAAACTGATTGGCATTCTTTTTTTGTTTTTGGCAGGTTCAGATTCATTACTGCCCCCTAGTGCTTTGGCTGTATCCTGCACACTCTGCATTTTATATATTTATATACTGTATATATATATATATATATATATATATATATATATATATATATATATATATATATATATATATATATATATATATATATATATATATATATATATATATATATATATATATATATATATATATATATTTATATATAACACAAATATAATATGGTCTGAACTGACTTGAGATTGTGTGCCTATGCTAAGATCTCACTATTGAAAATTTATGAATATTAAAATGGATTAAATAAGCAAAATTCCTCTTTGCTGTCAGTCAGTCTGCCACTGTCGTGTCCTGTGTGTGCGACACAATTGAACTTGTCAGCAGGCTGTCCGTCACCCTCTGTCACAGACCTTGGCGACAACTGGGGCAGCCATGGCCGACGACTGCGGGCCATTGCCAATGACACACACACACACTCACACAAACACGCACGCACACTTCAAGCTGCCAGCAGCAGTCTTCAGCAAAGCTTTAGCGTGCCAGTCAGGCTTGTAAAGAGAAAAGCGCTTCACACCAACCAGAATGGAAAAGGCAGTCAACATGTAGATAAACGCCGAAGTTGGCGCTGATTAGGAGCCTCAAATAGATGATGAGGTCACACCACCCTGAGAGAAAATACTTTTTTGGTCTTGTCACTAGTGAAGGCTGCTAGCTGAAACTTCTGCATGAAACTCATGTAAAATACTGCATATGTAGACAGTGCTGTGACACGTTGTTTGATGTTTGAATATTTCATTCAGCAGCAGTAGCTCATTACTATTGAGGAGTGATACCACACGTTTTCTTACCAATACGAAACCAAAAATTAAGGATTCGTACTGAAACTCGGTACCATTATGGCACCAGTGCGGACATAAACCGTCAAAACCCGACGAAAAAACAAAAGATGATAACGGCGCCTGTTTTTGGTGCAGTGAAATGAGACAAAAATCAGGTTTAGTTATCGCCAAGTAAACTATCGTGATGGTCTTACGCTTGGCGTTGGGTTTTCAAGTTAGTTTTATAGTGAGCATCTACTGCAGCTAAAATGCTCAGTTCCAAACATACAGATGTTTGGTTGTACTTCAACTCAAAAGATTCAGCAACCTGCGACAAGTGCTTGAAGGTGATTTTGTGCAACTAACGTTGTGTAATTTTGCTCATTAATACAAAATTGATGCATGTAAGATTGACTAGAAAACACTGTACCGTTTTTTCCGGACTATAAGGCACACTTAAAATCCTTTTTTTCCCCTCAAAACTCGACAGTGGCCTTATAACCCGGTGCGCCTAATGTAAGGAATAATTTTGGTTGAGCATACCCACCTCGAAGCTATTTTATTTGGTACATGTTGTAATGATAAGTGTGACCAGTAGATGGCATTCAAACATAAGAGACACGTGTAGACTGCACTATGATGGGTCTCAAGTAAACAACACCAACATTTTATATGTTTCATTGAAAATATAGAACATTACACACGGTGCTCAAAAATCTATCAAAATGTTTTAGTAGGACTTTGGTAAACTATGAAGCCGCACCGCTTGAAGGATTGTCGGCGCATTAAGCATACGGGTATTATTATGGTGTGTGTATAAGGTAAGACATATTATCTGGCGTTTTGTTTCGCAATATTATGCAAAAGCAACTTTTCTTACTTTCTGGTACCTGCTGATCTGTATTTGGGGTCTGCGTAAATCCTGAAAAATTGCGCGCGTCCGCCTTTGTAGTCTGTGCTGACTCGTAGTCAATAATCTTCATCTTTTTCTCTATCTTCTTGTTATGGGACACTCATCCTCCGCTGTTGCCATTTGTAATAAAAAGTAGTGTAAAGTTCTTACTTATATCTGTCAGTAAACTCACCATGAAAGCGCTAAAACATACCAGTGCAGTGAGTTGGCGAGTGGACCAGGGGTGGGGGGGGGGGGCGATTTTTTTATTTTTTTTGTCATAAAAAAATACAATCATCTGTGCTTACAGACTGTATCCCTGCAGACTGTATTGATCTATATTGATGTATAATGTAGGAACCAAAAATATTAATAACAGAAAGAAACAACCCTTTTGTGCGAATGAGTGTGAGTGAGTGTAAATGGGGGAGGGAGGTTTTTTGGGTTGGTGCACTAATTGTAAGTGTATCTTTTCTTTTTTATGTTGATTTAATTTAATTTTTTTAGATTTTAATTTTTTTAAATTCTTGTGTGATCCACGGACCGGTACCGGGCCGCGGCCCGGTGGTTGGGGACCACTGATGTAGACCACAAGGAAGTGTTTTACATTTAGAAAAAATGTATAATAATATGACTCCTTTAATGCGCCCTATAATCCAGCGCGCCTAATATATGAAAAAAGATAAAAAATAGACCATTCATCGGCAGTGCGCCTTACAATCGGGTGCGCCCTATGGTCCGGAAAATACGGTAGTTACGGTAGATTAACATAGCCACACGTATAGATAAATGATCAATTCCTGCCTGAATTGTACGGAATGTATGCACATGTATGATAATTATGACAATGTGTTGGAGGATATTATTTCATTAGTAAATGTATGGCTTAGTTATCATTGTATTTATATTGTGGAAGTATTTAAATTATGTTCAACACTTTGTATTTTATCATGTATTTTATGCAAGCACCATTTAAACACTAACACTGTTTCAAAATGTTGTCATCTGATACTATGTAATACTATGTATAAAAACAGTACACAACCCTATCAAAGTATAGGGTTTCAACGATACCTATCGTCGGCCAAAGTTAGGAAATAAAACATGACATGCTGTCAAATCAAACCACATTATTTTGGGGGCTGTCAAAATTAACAAGTTAACTTGTGTGATCATAAAAAATTATCGCATTAATCATGCACACACTTAAATTAATCATGCAATTTATTATGACAGTACAAACCCTTCTACCTTATTCACTGTACGGTCAGTGATCAGCTCAATGTCAGTGATAAAGTCATCTAATATAATTTGTGTTAAAAGGGGGGCAGATAAATATAAGAATAGTAATCTTCCATCTGCTCCTTTCTGATAATGGAAATGTATAAGAAACAAAAAAAAAACAATGAAAGTGTCAACTGTATAGGGCTTGTATATATGCATTTTCATGAAAGGAATAAAAAGAAATGATGATGATGATGATGAGTGTAACAATGAGCGAGGAGATTACGACTGGTGTGCCTGCTGGCAAATTTCATTCCAAAATACAGCCTGAAAGAAATTTAAATACAACTGTTGCCAAGTTTTGTGCAAATAAATGACATGCATTCAAGCAAAACGTTTAAAAATGACAATAAAATGGTGTTTGTCTATAAATATTGGGGTCTTTTCTTAAGCTAATTTCAAGTAAGCAAGTGGGTAATCACCTGTAATTAATCATGATTAATCCAAATTCCAAAATGTGATTAATCTGATCACCCTACTTATTTTACATCAAAACATATTAGTCGTGATTTATGAGAGTGTACAAACTAAAATTACACTTAATACAACATACATTGTAAAAGCTTTTCGTGAAAAAACAAATTAAAAAGATGTTTTGACAAAAACAGACTATCTTTGAATCTCCAGTAAAACTAAAATAATGTTATTTGGTAACAGTAGAAAAGAGCATTATATGCAAATACAAATAGACGGAGTAGACATTGAAAGGGTAAAAGAAACTAGATGTTTGTGTGTAATAATAGATGATAAAATGAACAGGAAATCTCATATAAAAAATATACAACATAAAGTAGCAAGAAACACATCTATAATGAACAAAGCAAAATATGTCCTGGACCAAAAATCACTTCATGTTCTCTACTGCTCGCTAAGGTTACCATATCTGAGTTATTGTGCAGAAATATGGGGAAATAACTACAAATGTGCACTTCATTCATTAACTGTGTTACAAAAAAGATCCATTAGACTGATACATAATGTAGGATATAGACAACATACAAACCCTTTATTTATTGAATCACAAATACTGAAATTCAATGATTTGGTAAAACGGCAAACAGCTAAAATTATGTACAAAGCAAATTATAACCTGCTACCCAAGAATGTACAACAATTCTTCTCAACTAAAGAAGAGAAATATAACCTTAGAGGAAAAACTAACTTAAAACATTTGTATGCTGGTACAACATTTAAGACCTTTAGCATATCCGTATGTAGAATTAAACTATTAGTTGATTAGTTGAGCTCATAGGACTTGAGCTCAGTTGAGCTCATAGGACTCATAGGATCCTTGAATGGAATAGATTAAAGTTAAAGTTAAAGTACCAATGATTGTCACACACACACTAGGTGTGGTGAAATTTGTCCTCTGCATTTGACCCATCCCCTTGATCACCCCCTGAGAGGTGAGGGGAGCAGTGGGCAGCAGCGTAGCCGCACCCGGGAATCATTTTTGGTGATTTAACCTGCAATTCCAACCCTTGATGCTGAGTGCCAAGCAGGGAGGTAATGGGTCCTATTTTTATAGTCTTTGGTATGACCCGGCCGGGATTTGAACTCACAACCTACCGATCTCAGGGCGGACACTCTAACCACTAGGCCACTGAGTAGGTATTAAGCAAAGAAGTTAAACAATGTACTGATATGATCCAGTTTAAGTTCAAATTAATAGTGCTTACAAAAGTACAAAGAAGAAGAATTATGAGAAATACCTTCAAACTTATTGAAAATGGGATATTCTTTGTCTCAGTATGTTAATAATGACTGACTTAATTATCTATTACAAGAACTACTGTATTAATCATTCAGTGATGTAATTGTGTTACAAAACGAAGACAATTAATGACCATATGTTTTTGTAAACCCTCTGAAGTGGGGAAGGTTTAGGATTGAATAAGCTTTGCTTTTTCCTACTCCTTTTCGGACATGATGTAAAGAAAAATGATATGAAATTGTGTGATGTATTATACTGTAAGTGTGTTCATGTTCGAAATAAACTTAACTCAGTCAATCAATCAAAGCTGGTATAGCTGCTCAGGTCAGGCCTTGTGGTTAGAGTGTCAAACCCTGGCCGAGTCATACCAAAGACTATAAACATGGGACCCATTACCTCCCTGCTTGGCTCTTAGCATTAAGGGTTGGAATTGGGGGTTAAATCACCAAAATGATTCCTGAACGTGGCCACAGCTGCTGCTCACTGCTCCCCTCACCTCCCAGGGGGTGGAACAAGGGAATGGGTCAAATGCAGAGAGTAATTTCACCACACCTAGTGTGTGTGTGACTATCAGTGGTACTTTAACTTTAATTTAAAAAAACCAAAACAATGCATTAATTCCAGCAGACGGCATTTTGGTATGAAATATTTGAGTTATATCATGTAATATGTCACTGTCCTTACTTGATGCACATGTTCTTCGGTCCCATGACCAAAATACCAGTGTAAACACTAAGTCAACTTTACCAAGTTCCTCTTTTAATTCTTAGTCCAGACCGGAGTAACAAAACAACAGTGTGAACTTCGTCTTAAAGTAAATTGAACCAAATCACCGCTTACAAGTGGTCCAAGGCCACTAGACCGGGGGTCTGCAAGCTGCTCTTTAGTGCCACCCTAGTGGCTCCCTGGAGCATTTTTAAAAAAGGATTGGAAATGGAAAAGATGGGGTAAAATATTTTTTTGTTTTAGTATGTTTATTGTTT
Source organism: Entelurus aequoreus (assembly GCF_033978785.1). Classification (NCBI taxonomy): domain Eukaryota; kingdom Metazoa; phylum Chordata; class Actinopteri; order Syngnathiformes; family Syngnathidae; genus Entelurus; species Entelurus aequoreus. Next base: position 35,536,152 of record NC_084734.1, read on the forward strand.
GAGGACAAACATGACACAAACGTTCCCAATTGTTAGAAAGCCCACTGTTTAATATGTCTGTGTGTATGCTTCACTGATGAGAGTATTTGGTGAACATCGTTTTGTCCTACTAATTTCGGCGGTTCTTGAACTCACCATAGTGTGGACTGTGACGCAACAGTTTGTTTACATGTAAAATCTTCCACTCCATCTTTGTCTCATTTTGTCCACCAAAAGTTTTATGCTGTGCGAAGGTGAGCTTTGTTGATGTTATTGACATGTCAGAGTGCTAATCAGGCATATTTGGTCAGTGCATGACTGCAAGCTAACTAAATAGCTAACATGCTATTTAGGCTAGCTGCATGTACATATTGCATCATTATGCCTCTTTTGTAGGTATATTTGAGCTCATTTAATATCCTTTACTTTTGTCCTCTTTGTATACAGCTTATAGTTGCATGTCTCATGACACATTATTTGTATGTAATATTGGCTGCATTTTCTGATAGTTGTTTGTGTTCCATGTTGTTCCAGACCACAGCAAACATTACCTAGCTTGCCAAAGATTGAAATAAATCTATTAAAAAAAGACAGCCTGCCGTTTCCTTTAACTTGGGCACACACATTTATACCTTTGGCCATTAAAAGCCAGTCATTTCCAGGAGTTATCTCACCTTCTGAGTAGCCTCTGATTTACTATTGGTTTTTAATGTTGTAAAAATGTGTAGAATAAATATTGAATTTCAACATTTCTGTCAACGAAGATTTGCCTTTGACACATTGTCATTTTGATAGTAGGCTATTATAGTTAACATAGACAGTTATGTCATGTGTTGCTTTCATTATAAGACTTATATAAGACTTTTAAAGTCATTTTGATAGTAGGCTAAAATAGCTAATATAGACACTTACATCATGTGTTGCTTTCATTATAAAACTTAAATACGGCTTTTAATTTTTTGCGGCTCCAGACAGATTCGTCTTTTGTATATTTGGTCCAATATGGTTCTTTCAACGTTTTTGGTTGCCTACCCCTGCACTAGACCATAGAAAAGTCATTTTGACCGAAGCAAATTTGACACAGCCTAAGAATATGTTTGTCCTGAAGTACGAAGACTAATGCTGCTAAAGGGAGCGCAAACTGGTTGTGAACAATTCAACTGCGTTGTCATGGAGCTTGTAAATAAGGGTGTGTACCTGGCAAGGAAAAGGACAGCGTTCATGAGTAAATTGGTGTGTGGTATGAATGCACGCGACAGTCAACAACAACAGCCAGCTGCCTTGCTTGCCGAGCATGTGTCAGACTTTGTTTTCACCGACAGCCAAGCACCCCGCCGGCACTCTCAGTCCACTTGGTCCACTGTGAGGTGGCAGCATGCTAATGCAAATCAACCCCTGACCCTGGTTAACTCAACAAACTCTGTGTTGTGGAGACGTCACTCAGCCCAGGAAGGAATTCTTGTATCGGAATGTTACCAATGCTACCATTACAATTGGTGACGGTAAACTGGATCTGGTTTCCTGCACTGGGTGTGACGTTCATTGTATTGTCTAAGTAGAACGGCATAGCAGTAAACAATTGAAAACAAGCTTTGTGAGCACTGTAGTAGTCAAGGGTGTCAAATAATAATAGATTGGCTTTTTTTGTATACACCACAACTTTACTGGAACTAAACCAAACTACAACAACAGGTACTAAAATGTAGAGTTTCATTGGAACAAGCACATGGTCTTCAATAATATACAGATCATAGTCTGGTATAGCATGATGCCAACTCATTTTAGGCGTCGGCAACTCTAAAGTGTACTCGACCCCTAAAGGGGGTGTAAAGCAGGGGTGTACAAACTTTTTCCACTGAGGGCTGCACACTGAAAAATTAAAGTATGTGGGGACCATTTTGAAATGTTTCATTTTCAAAACCAATACAATATACCGTATATATGTTTTTTGTTTGTTTTGAAACCCACTACTACCGACCACGCAATCAGATAGTTTATATATCAATGATGAAATCTTAACATTGCAACACATGCCAATACGGCGGGTTAACTTATAAAGTGCAATTTTAAATTTCCCGCTAAACTTCCGGTTGGAAACGTCTTTGGATGATGCGTATGCGCGTGACGTCAGGACGGCAACGGAAGTATTCGTACCCAATGTGTCACCATACAAACTGCTCTGTTTTCATCGAACAATTCCACAGTATTCTGGACATCTGTGTTGGTGAATCTTTTGCAATTTGTTTAATGAACAATGGAGATTGCAAAGACGAAAGTTGTAGGTGGGATCGGTGTATTAGCGGCTGGCTGTAGCAACACAACAAGGAGTACTTACTTGGATAGCAGACGCGCTAGCCAATGCTAGCCGCCAACCACATCTGTGATCGGGTGAAGTCCTTCGTCGCGCCGTCGATCGCTGGAATGCAGGTGAGCACGGGTGTTGATGAGCAGATGAGGGCTTGCTGGCGTAGGTGGAGCGCTAATGTTTTTATCATAGCTCTGTGAGGTCCGGTTGCTAAGTTGCTAAGTTAGCTTCAGCGTCGTTAGCAACAGCATTGTTAAGCTTTGCCAGGCTGAGAATTATTAACCGTGTAGTTACATGTACATGGTTTAATAGTATTGTTGATCTTCTGTCTATCCTTCCAGTCAGGGATTTATTTATTTTGTTTCTATCTGCATTGGAGCCAGATGCTATCAGTAGCTCAGTAGCTAAAGAGCTTCGCTGATGTATTGTCGTGGAGATAAAAGTCACTGTGAATGTCCATTTCGCGTTCTCGACTCTCATTTTCAAGAGGATATAATATCCGAGGTGGTTTAAAATACAAATCCGTGATCCACAATAGAAAAAGGAGAGTGTGTGGAATCCAATGAGACCTTGTACCTAAGTTACGGTCAGAGCGAAAAAAGGTACACCCTGCACTGCCTCTATAGTTCTTCACTCTAACGTTCCTCATCCACAAATCTTTCATCTTCGCTCAAATTAATGGGGTAATCGTCACTTTCTCGGTCCGAATCTCTCTTGCTCCATTGTAAACAACGGGGAATTGTGAGGAATCCTACCTCCTGTGAAGTCACGCTACTTCCGGTATAGGCAAGGCTTTTTTTTATCAGCGACCAAAAGTTGCGAACTTTATCGTCGTTGTTCTATACTAAATCCTTCCAGCAAAAATATGGCAATATCGTGAAATGATCAAGTATGACACATAGAATGGATCTGCTATCCCCGTTTAAATAAAAACATTTCATTTCAGTAGGCCTTTAAGGGCTCCCCTCAATTTTGGTCCTGGCCCCAGGAAAGGTCTCAGCCATAAAAATGGTTAAAAAAAAAATAATAATAAAATAAAAATTATATATATATATTTATATATATATATATGTATATATATATATATATATGTATATATATATACATATATATATATATCCATCCATTTTCTACCGCTTATTCCCTTCGGGGTCGCGGGGGGCGCTGGAGCCTAGCTCAGCTACAATTGGGCGGAAGGCGGGGTACACCCTGGACAAGTCGCCACCTCATCGCAGTATATATATATATATATATATATATATATATATATATATATATATATATATATATGTATATATATATACACTTCAGGTTTCTCTGTCGATGTAAAGATAATGACTATTTATGTTTTATGCCTTTTTTTGTCAAAGAAAACATAAAAACACAAAATATGCACTATTCCCCCCTCCTCCCCCAACATTTTTCCAAGTGGAATATTTGATGTGAAGAAATTGAAGTCTTAAAATTGAAGTCTTAAATATGTCAATAATTCATAACACCATTGATTTTAATTCATTATAATTATTTTGAGCAATGTGAGTTCTTTTTTTAATCCCACTAAAATTATTAGGAATCCAAAAAGACCTATGTTTAACCTCAAAAGTGTTAAACATAAGTAATACAATTTTTTTACATAACACTTAAATCTCTAAATTAATTTCCTTTTTTTTTATACAGTATGGCAAACACACAAAATATGCGATATATCTCTCAAAAAATATTTCAAAAAGGAATGTTTGATGTAAAATAAGTGGAATCTTGAATAGGTTAATAATCTATATAATTGATTATGGTTCATTATTATTTTTCGAGCACTGACAGATTTAAATAAAAAACAGCCTGCATGGCATTCACTGTGTTATTAGAGTTGACATTGCAACTTTTTCTTGTTACTTTTCCCCTGTTAGCGCCTTTATTCCACAGTTTTATGTTTTTTATAAAGTATTTTTTGAATGTGCCGCGGGCTGTAAAAAAAATTACTACATTATAAAAAGGTAACAAAGTTGGTTTAACATAGTAAGAAATAAATGTAATCGCGGGTCAAAAAAGTATTCCTTACCTTTATTTATATTTAATCTTGTATATATTTTACTTTTTACCTTGCCTTGAATGGAAACAGGCTTTAAAATACTATTCAATAGGAGGTTGAGCGTCTTCAAATGGATTATGATTGCCCTTAAGAGTTTGCACTCTACCTTGGAAGTTCACTTTTATGAGGCCTATCATTTACGTTATTTGCAGCAGTGGCTAGTGACATTGGACTGAAGGGACGTGAAGGAAGACTTTGTCAGATCCAGCGCACAGATAAGTGGGTCACTCTGATGATGAAGAAGGATGAGGATTGTGCAACAGCTCAGCTTTCTTCAACGTCGCATCAAAGCGGAAAGGAGCTGAATGTGGGATGAATTTGTCTTAAGAGAGCAAGCGGCACTGGAGGGATGGGATGATCAGCTATAGGACGCCGTGTGGTTTAACTAGAAAAGTCTTCTTTGGAAGCTTGTCAAATAGCATGGAGTAAAATCACAAAGAAAAAGAAAACATGGATGACTAATAAGTGGAGTGTTTAAAGAGTGCTTCTTTACCGGGTCCCTCAGGCGTTACAGTGCGCTGAAGCCATGCAGCGTGAATGATGTGAATTTACAGCATAGAAAAGTTATTGCTGCTCTTTCCCACGCTGATTCAGCTCGACTCCAGAGGATATCCTCTTCATCACAGAGGGGAGGAAGAACAAAGCGGCCTCAATGGAGGACGGTGATGCACGCTGAAGTTTGACGACGTTATTATTCATACAGCACCAGAGACCCCGTGACAGCATCTCTCGTCTCATCTCATTTTTTCAAAGGCAACTGTAGATATGAAACTACGATATACTTTAGAGTAGTCAGTGTACAACTTGTATAGCAAGATTTACTATCAATACACAGCCAAGAAGTGACTACAGCCCACAGTGAACTTTTTCACAATTTGCTTGGTGTCAATATTAAGTGTGAGCACTATTTTATCTTAAAGGCCTACTGAAATGATTTTTTTTTATTTAAACGGGAATAGCAGATCCATTCTATGTGTCATACTTGATCATTTCGCGATATTGCCATATTTTTGCTGAAAGGATTTAGTAGAGAAAATCGACGATAAAGTTCGCAACTTTTGCTCGCTGATAAAAAAAAAGCCTTGCCTGTACCGGAAGTAGCGTGACGTCACAGGAGCTAGTATTCCTCACAATTCCCCATTGTTTACAATGGAGCGAGAGAGATTCGGACCGAGAAAGTGATGATTACCCCATTGATTTGAGCGAGGATGAAAGATTCGTAGATGAGGAACGTTACAGTGAACGACTTGAGAAGCAGTGATGGACGTATCTTTTTTCGCTCTGACCGTAACTTAGGTACAAGCTGGCTCATTGGATTCCACACTCTCCTTTTTTATTGTGGATCACGGATTTGTATTTTAAACCACCTCGGATACTATATCCTCTTGAAAATGAGAGTCGAGAACGCGAAATGGACATTGAGTGCCTTTTATCTCCACGACAATACATCGGCGAAATGCTTTAGCTACGAGCTAACGTGATAGCATCGTGCTTTAACTGCATATAGAAACAAAAAAATAAACCCCTGACTGGAAGGATAGATAGAAAATCAACAATACTATTAAACCGTGGACATGTAAATACACGGTTAATGCTTTCCAGGCTTGCGAAGGTTAACAATGCTGTGCTAACGACGCCATTGAAGCTAACTTAGCAACGGGACCTCACAGAGCTATGCTAAAAACATTAGCTCTCCACCTACGCCAGCCAGCCCTCATATACTCATCAACACCCGTGCTCACCTGCGTTCCAGCGATCGGCAGAAGGACGAAGGACTTCACCCGATGCGTTTGGCGGCCCGGAGACGTAGGAAGTCAAGGTGAGGTCGGCGGCTAGCGCGGCTAGCGCTCCAACAAAGTCCTCCTGGTTGTGTTGCTGTAGTCCGCTGCTAATACACCGATCCCACCTACAACTGTCTTCTTTGCAGCCTTCATTGTTCATTAAACAAATTTGAAAAGATGTCCAGAATACTGTGGAATTATGAAATGAAAACAGAGCTTTTTGTATAGGATTCTGCGGGTACCACAACTTCCGTTACTCTGACTTCGTCACGCGCATACGTCATCATACCGCGACGTTTCAGCCGGATATTTCCCGGGAAGTTTTAAATGTCACTTCATAAGTTAACCCGGCCGTATTGGCATGTGTTGCAATGTTAAGATTTCATCATTGATATATAAACTATCAGACTGCATGGTCGGTAGTAGTGGGTTTCAGTAGGCCTTTAATCCTCTTGGACATGGATTTCACCAGAGCTGCACAAGTTATTACTGGAATCCTCTTCCACTACTACATGATGATGTCGCTGGCGGAGTTGGTGGAAGTTAGGCACCTTGCGCTCCTCCACCTTCCTTCCTTCTTCTTGAGGATGCTCCATAGGTGCACACCTGGGTTCAGGTCTGGAGGAGATATTCTTAGCCATTCCATTACCTTCACCATCTTGGAGGTGTGTTTAGACTCCTTATCATGCTGGAAAGTTGCCGTGCGGCCCAGTTTCTGCTTCGAAACCTCACTCAGGCACTCGTGCAGCTCCAGCTTGACTGGATGATGACGATTATCTTGCTCCACACTTGTGCTGCCAGCTATTTGCACAATAATGTCTGTGTGTTGACTGCAAATCCATCCTGCTCTACTGACTATTTTAAAATATATCCATGTTTACTTTCTATAGTACAGTATGGTCTCTTGACAAGGTATTAGTGGTGTCCCGATACCAATATTTTGGTATCGGTACCGGTACCGAAATGTATTATGATACTTTTATAATTTTCTAAATAAAGGGGACCACAAGAATTGGCATTATTGGCTTTATTTTAACAAAAAATCTTAGGGTACATTAAACATATGTTTCTTATTGCAAGTTTGTCCTTAAATAAAATAGTGAACTTACTGGACAACCTGTCTTTTATTAGTAAGTAAGCAAACAAAGGCTCCTAATTTAGCTGCTGACATATGCAGTAACATATTGTGTCATTTATCATTCTATTATTTTGTCAAAATTATTAAGGACAAGTGGTAGAAAATGAATTATTAATCCACTTGTTCGTTTACCGTTAATATCAGCTAACTTTGTCCTTTAACATGTTCTATCTACACTTCTGTTAAAATGTTATAATCACTTATTCTTCTGTTTTTTGATACTTTACATTACCTTACAAATTTGGGTATTAATCCGATTCCAAGTCGTCACAGGATCATACATTGGTCATATTCAAAGTCCTCATGTGTCCAGGGACATATTTCCTGAGTTTGTAAATACAATATATATTAAAAAAAAACGAAAGAAGATTTTGTTATGCTAAAAAATATCGATGTAATCATAGTAGTATCGACTAGAAACGCTCCTGTACTTGGTATCATTACAGTGGATGTTAGGTATAGATCCACCCATGGCGTTTGTTTACATTGTGGCACCAGTGAGCTACGGTGTGTAGTGAAGCATGTTTAGCTATTCCTCGTCCTGCAGGGATGATACTTGTAAGAAACTGACTTTATTTGTCACCATAGAGGCAAAGATTAGTGATTTAGTAGCTAAAACACCGTCGACTACGGATGGACTTTAGCCGCTAGTGAGCTAGCTATGTATTACAGCACCTCTTTCTGAGGGCGTTTCAGTGTTATAACTACACCTTTATCGTTAGTTTTTAAGCCAAAATGCATCCGTTCTCCCTTTTCTGTCTACACACGTCGTCTGCTTGTAAGTACTCCGTGATTGTGCACCGCCGAACATGCTCCTCTGCTCGTAATCCAGCAATGGCACAACGTGACGACGACGGGGTGAAGGTGGAGAACCGGTACTTTTTAGAAGCTGCATAGTACCAAATATGATTCACTATGATTGCGGTACTATACTAATACCGGTATACCGTACAACCCTACAAGGTATACTTGTCCATACTATTATCCACCCTCTGATTTATTTTCATGGTGTGCATGATTCATGTCAGTAAATTTACCACATATTTCCATCACTGAGCGGTTAATGTATTGACAACCGAGGCTCATTTGGACTTTTGCCCTCAGTCTCCCAAGCAGGCCTAGATTGGATCATCAATAGCAGCCTGATGTTTCTCGCCATCAACAACCCTACAGTCACAACATCAACTGATTTATAGGAGTCATAGTTCTAGGATTTGATTTAAACAGCCACCAGATTCTCCTCTGAGTGAATGAAGACAGTGTTTGTCGTTTTCCGCCCCAAAGGGAACGAGCCGGTGTTTGTACACAACGGGCTCCAGTTTATAGACAGAGCCCGCCTCACTTGACAAGGAAAGCTAAGATAGACGGGAGGGTCTCTGCGTGAGAGGAGGATGTCATGGGGAGACAAGCGAGTCAACATCTCTTCCTCAATGCAACCCTCAGTCAATCCATTGCAGCTGACAAATGTGAACTAATGACTCATTTGCCATGGAAAATTAAAAGATAATGTAGCAGATTTGTGAACTCGAATCAACACTAGACAAGGATGTCAAGACAACATTGGCAAGCCCTACATTTGACCTTTTAATGGCAAAAACATCCAATAGCGCGATGCTATTATGTCTAAACACAACACAGGGGGTTAATAAAAAGACATGTGACACCTCTCTGTGTTAAGAACTGTTTCACCAGCTGTCGCCACATCCACTCACTACAGTAAAAGGCACTGTTGTCAGCGCCTTTTGATTTGTGTAGTGGCAGATGTGTGGGTGGGTGTCTTCGCAGGTGCTACATAAAAGTGTGTCAACACGCACATACATATACACGCATATTTTTAAGAATGTAATCCTATTGCATATATTCACATCAAGGCAATTGAAACACAGCAGAAAACACAAATTGATGAACCAAGGTTTACTGGCAACCGACTGGTTGGATGTGTCACCCGAGCTCAGCCAGCATTTGATTTCCTGGTCTAGCAGATCAAACTTAAGTTGGATTGATCGATCCAGATGTCGATAATATCGATATTATAATTGTTTTTGTTCTTATTATTACAAAACATTTTTGGGGTTGATTTTGTTATTGTGTACAAAATCAGGGAGTAAGTCTCTGGATACAGGATGTTATTGTTGTTAGTTATTGTGCACTAGCCACTTTATTTAGATTTTTTTTTTTATGTATGTGGCATTCAATACCACAAATGTAATACGCATGTGATTTACAACAATACTAGCAAATTCTAAATTTAGGTTATAAATAATATGTTATTGTGTTTACTTAATTTACTTGCTATGAAACATTTTAAATTATATAATCTATTGTCAACGCATCGGATTGGGATTCGAAATGGACATTTTGGTACTTTGGACAATGGCAATGGTACACAATGGTTTGGGCCGTTTGGCGGAAAAACACCTTTTTATTAAATGGCAAAAAATATCAGGGTAATAGATAGGGATGTCCGATTTTTTTGTCCTATCTATTACCCTGATATTTTTTGCCATTTTATAAAAATGTGTTTTTCCGCCAAACCATTGTGTACCATTGCCATTGTCCAAAGTACCAAACTGTCCAAAGTACCAAAATGTCCAACCAGTGCTGTCCTAATTTCCCATAAATGCTCTAATTAAAGGTGCTGTTTGCAACATTTACACAGATGCCTAGGGGGCACCAACTTTCCAATGTATTTTACAGTGTATCCCACCGTCTCACGGCTTCTCAATCAATCAATCAATCAAAGTTTATTTATATAGCCCTTAATCACAAATACCTCAAAGGGCTGCACAAACCACAACAACATCCCACATCAGGGCAAGAGAAAACCTACATAATGACGCAACACATGCACACGCGTTAGCTTTAGGTGTTGTTAGCTAATAATAGCAATTTGAATAGCTAGCGTTAGCTGCCATTGAATGTATATTTTATCATAACAACAACATGACGGAAAATTGTTTGTAGCTTCAATTGGACTGCTTTTGTATGTGTGCACGAGCTCCCTGCGCATAGGTGTTGACGAGACCGGGTGAGTGATGGCCGTAAAAACACCAATTATTTTATTCGGCCCGTGTCATGAGTGCTTACCATCCAGCAGCTTCATCTATTACTAAATGCACTTTAAAACGTTGGTTGCAACGACTGAGCTGTTACAAGTGCATGTTACACTTGCCATACTGTTGTGTACAATTAACTCATCAGCACTATTAATGCTGACTGATCAGTTTGCTCCTTGCCGCAATCACAACATTGGTTCTGTTGCTGCGGTGTTCCATGTGGTCAAAAACAGCTATGGTTTCTAGGGCTCTGACGAATGATAAGCCACGGGTCAGTTTCGGCTAATTCTCTTGAAAAAGTATGTGATAGCCATTACCGAATAAATGCCTTTCAATGCAAATTATAAAGGCCGATCCTCTCTGGCTTATTACAACTACAAACGACAAGCTAGCAGCTAATTGTTTATCTCCATATACAGTGTGGAGCCGCTCCCCTTATTTATTAATAATCACCTCCATTACAACAATTAAACTGCATTTCTTGATTTCTTAAGTATCATTATTAGGTTTTAGGAGGAGGCTAAACATGTTGCACATCGAGTGAAATCAAGAGCAGGCATGCTGATAGCTAAGCTAGCCACTTGTAGCGAGCTGGAAATCACAGAAGAAATAAGTGCTTAGTAAAGTTGAAGAAGTGTAGATAGGATAGTGTTGTAGCAGAAAGTAAGCAGCTATTAACAGGAAATTAACAAGTAGTTTCAAAGGAGTCGAGAGAGGATACTACAACAACTGTTAGTGTGTCAGCATTATCAGTCAGTCCACGACACATAGGGGAGGGCAGATCAATCCATAAATTGGTGGTGTTGACACCAACTGACAGGATCAGTTTGTGATCGATACTAGCATAATTGGATCGTTTTTAATTTATTTTCCAAATCACTCTTTATTGTTTTTGTTAATGCTTACAAACTCAGAGTAACTGGAAACAGGAGGACTTTGACGGCAAAAAATATTTTAATGAAACATAGATATTTTTGGCTTTTGTTTAGTTATTATGTACTATTGACTTTGTCTATGGATGTTCTCATTAATCCAGGCCATTGTATTCTCAGGGAATTAAATCGATCGTAACCGGACTGTTCAGTTTGTCTTAGAAGATGGTTCGCCTCTCATTCAAGTAGGCTTTATCAGTTCATGCTCGTAGACTTAAGATTGGTCAGATCTATGAGATTTAGGACCCCCTTGAAAACGAGATGCTGCATCTCTAGGGGCCATCCTGAGTAAATTTAATTGAAATCTAGTCTAGCTGCTGTTGCCAAAACCCCAATTATTTATCCTTACCACAAGAATGGTTCCGCCCTAATGTAGTAATAAAAATACTACCACTACGGGCCCAAAATAAGTCGTTAGACTGGAATCACCCATGTGAGCATACCATTCAGTTGAAGAAATGGCACCAAAGGAGCATCTGTGACTGGAATGTTTCTAACTCCTGTTGTTTGTTGGAGGCTAAATTGCAGTCTTTTAGAAATGGTAGAAAGGACAGTGTTGTATGTGGGAGACAGGTGGTGTCGCAGACCAACTTCTCTGTCAGGGATGGTTTATCAACCATGGTTTCCATCAGTCCCCTTTTGAACCATCTATCCTCCCTGTCCAGATTCTGGACATGTTTGTCCTCAAATGAGTGCTTTCTGCCTAAGGTGCAGGTAGACAGCTGAGTCTTGTCCTGAAGTGTTTGCCCGCCTATGCTGTGCCATGCGTCGGCTTAGTGGTTGTTTTGTTTCTCTAATTAATAAATAAGTGCATACATCATTACACTGGACAACATACACCAGATTGTTTTTGTGGGTGTGGGGTGTACGGTCTTTGGGATGCACTAGTCTCTGTCTCAGAGTGTTGCCTGGTTTGAAGTGTACTGGGATGTTGTGTTGGTTGAACATTCTTGTGAGTTTCTCAGATAGACATGATACATACGAAATGACAATGTTCTTGCGTCTGTCACCTTATTCTTCCTCATCCACTTTTTTCTTTGTTCCTTCAAGAACTGGATGCACTTTTCACAAACGACCAGCTGGGGTAACCTCAAGTTTTGAGGACTTCCCTCAAATGTGTATACTCTTTTTTTATTTGGCCTGTGGGCTGGTGGCAACCCTATCAGCTCTGTGTGTGTTCCAGTTGGTGCTGTCTGTCAAAAAGTAGGTATTGATCAGTATGTGTGGTTTTTCGGTAAACGCCAACATGGAGGTCCCTTTCCTCTCCAATGTGGATGCCACAGTCCAAAAAAGGCAACTTACTGTCTTTGACATCCTCTCGCTTAAACTTGATGTTTTTGTCCACTGAGTTAATGTGGTCAGTAAAGGCTTGCACTTCTGGGCTACTGATTTTAATCCATGTGCCATCCACATATCTGTACCAATGACTGAGTGCTGTTCCCTTAAAGCTCAGAGCTCTCAGTGTCCTCCTTGTAAAGGTTTGCCACAGTTGGTGATACAGGTGAACCCATGGCACAACTGAGTTTGTGTCTGTAAAAAGTTCCCATGATTTTGAAGGACTTTGATGAGGGGCGGAACATCTTCTTAGACAAACTGATTGATTAATTGAGACTTTTATTAGTACATTACACAGTACAGTACATATTCCGTACAACTGACCACCATGTACCTAAATTGTAACACCCGAATACGTTTTTCAACTTGTTTAAGTCGGGGTCCACGTTAATCAATTCATGGTAAAACAGTTCAGTTGCAATCGATTGAATGCCCTGAGAATGCTATTGACTCTGATTTGCTCAAATAATTGTATGTAATAAAATAGAATAAGGAAGTAGTTTAAATATTGGGCTGATATTGTTAAACTCACTCACCATAAATAAATTCAAAAATGTAAAATTAATACATCTATATTGGTATTGGACGATCTCACTCATGGATGATCGGAATCGGAAGCATGAATCCCTGATCGGAACATCCTTTACATTGGTTTCCTGTCCACTTTCTCATGCCCCCAAATCATTAGAATGTTTTTAATGAGTTTTCAGGTTTGGGGAAATAACAGCCTTTGATTATTGCCTGCTCCCAATTAACACCGTCTATTTGCAGTTTGATAATTAGAGTCCTTATGATAAGCGTGCGGGCAGCACGGTGGAGCAGGGGTAAGTGCATATGCCTCACAATAAGAAGGTACTTGGTTCAATCCCCGGGCTCGGGGTCTTTCTATGTGGAGTTTGCATGTTCTCCCCTTGACTAGGTGGGTTCCCTCTGGGTATTCCGGCTTCCTCCCACCTCCAAAGACATGAACCTGGGGATAGGTTGATTGGCAACACTAAATGGTCCCTAGTGTGTGAATGTGAGTGTGAATGTTGTCTGTCTATCTGTTTTGGCCCTGCGAAGAGGTGGCGACTTGTCCGGGGTGTACCCTGCCTTCCGCCCGAGTGCAGCTGGGATAGGCTCCAGCACCCCAGCGACCCCGAAAGGGACGAGCGGTAGAACATGGATGGATGGATAGATGATAAGTGTGCTAGCTGGTGGAAACATGGCATGATTTAAGAAAAGACAAGGCTTTTAAACATACTACTAGTATGGTAATCGTACATTTTGCCAATAATGAGCTAATCAAGCTGCTTGACACTATTAAAAAGTGTGGTAAATGACATGCAAAATTCACAAAGTGTTCAAAAGTGAATTATAGTTAAATGTTTTCATGCTATAATGATAGGCATACTGTATACTGTACACACATTTACAATACAGTAAAATGCTGCAGTCCTAAGCTGCAGTTTTTGCTCTACAGCCTATTGAGCGTCGCTAATGATTTGGCTTCAGTTGCACGGTTTACTCTGTCCTCTGTGACCGCCTGAGGTTCACATGACACGCCGCTGTTCGTCTTTACTCGGGAAGAAAGAAAGAAAGGAAGACATGAAAGGCGAGCGAGGGCAAATATTGACAAGGTTACAGGAGAAGTGGGAGTCGGGGGTAGGCGGGGGAGGCGGTACAGGAGATAGATATCTAAAGGAGAAAAAGACAGGAGGAGAATGGGGAAAATAGCCTGGAGACACATTCTGATTATCAGTGAAAAGTATTTGCTCCAATTGCTTTCCATACAAAAACAGTATGCAGACATCCGTGCATGTGTTCCAGGTCATCTCCACCTTTGAAAAGCACATGTAAAACCCCATCCAAACACACACACCAGGCTGGAAGCGAAACACTGCATACATCCATGAATAAGCTTCATTGAGCGAGCCTCTATTGACGGCGCGCCATGAAAAAGTAGGACATCTCCCGTTACCAATGTGCACAATTTCTCGCTTCCGCTATCGATTTTTTGTCAATGCGTCTTCAGACAGACTCATCACTACTGTCATGACTGTCTGGATCATCATCATTCCCTCGGCATTCATAAAAATAACAATAATGTAACCTGTGAATGTATTTAGGTAAGCTAGCTGACTGACCATGCACTAGACCAATTGTGTATGATCAGTTGGGTAGCATTTTTACACACACACACACACACACACTAATGAGTCTCTTGCATTAGGTTTTCCTATGAAACCGATACCATACTTGACCTTTTTAAATAGTGCAGTACAATCTGTGGTCTCTCTCTCTTTCTTTCTGTCTCACACATACACACACACACACACACACACACACACACACACACACACACACACACACACACACTAGCACACACATTCTTGTATTTTTTACCTTCTTGAGACCTCCGAAAAATGCCTACCTCTTTAGGACCACCCTTTCTAGATGTATAAAGATTTGTATTTACAACATTTATAATACATACAGTACATGCTATACAGATATAAAAAAGCTTGTTGTGAAAAATGAGTTGGGAATTTCACAAGAAAAAGGTCACAATTTCACAAGAAACTTTTAGAATTTTGGCAGTATTATAATGAAAGTCGTAATTTTACTCAACACAAGTCAAAATTTTACAAGAAAAACTGAACATTTGTGCAATATTATTTCAAACGTTATAATTTTACTCAATGACAGTCGCAATTTCAGAAGAAAAGCTTAACATTTTGGCAATTTTATGAAAAGACCCAAAAGGGACAAGCGGTAGAAATCGGATGGATGGAGTAATTTTACTTGACAAAAGTCACAATTTTATCAGAAAACTTTAACATTTTGGCAATATTATAATAATAATATGAATTTCGCTTGGCAAAATTATGACAAAATTTTACTGTAGAGGCTAACTGTTAATGGCCACTATAGTCTTAGTACCGTATTGTATTTGTTCATCCTACGGTCCCATATGGGATGCGGGTTGTCTTACGTTAGCACCAGAAGTAAAAAAATCAGCTGTTCACAATGCCGTTTTTTTTCGGGGATGAATAGGGAAGTCCTTCTTTAGCTGTCATCTTGTTTTATCATATATTGATGCCTTTGCACCTGTCAATGTTTACTTTTGTATGCACATTAAATCAACCAAAGATCCTGACTTTGGAGCAATGTTCACAGACTCTAGTATTTGGCTCTCTGTTAGATGCAATGGTTTTCGGTATTAGGACCATGATTTTGGTCCTAACTTGTTTACCGGTCCTCACGTGGAAGGTACTTTTCCTTGTTGATTCTTCAAGAAGGGTAGAAATACAAGAACACACACACACACACACACACACACACACACGCACACACACCACCCAATGTAATTTCGGAGCCAACACTGAGGTGCTAACGAGCATGATGGCAGTGTGACTTCCTGTTTACAGTCATGTGACCAGACATACATCAATAGTATGTGTGTGTGGAAAAGCACCACCTGCTCAAAAGAGTGAGGGCCGTTTCACAGAACGCTAATCAGTCGTCATGAAACACAAGACACACAACTCTAAAGATAGACATTAGCGAGTCGAATCTCAGGTGAAATACAAACCCAGACAGGCGTGACCGTGAAAAGCATGTCTGATGTCAATGCTTGTAATTTAGCTGTACGTCAGGTTTTTTTGTACATCACAGCCCAAAAGCTTAGTCTTCTTTACAAGGCGAAGCCCGTCAACCTTTAAGAAATGTTGCGAAAACCACGCAAACTTGAACGCATCAGTCGAAATGTCGCGATATGACCACAAATAACAATGGAGAAAATAAAGGGTCTCCTGGTCATTTGACACCCCAAAAGAAGGAGTGGACTTTACCCCCTATTACCCCCGGCCCTTAAAAGTTTATAAGCAACAATACAGGTAACAGTCTAATGCAGGGGTGTCAAACTCATTTTAGCTCAGGGGCCGCATGGAGGAAAATCTATTCCCACGTGGTCCGGATGGGTAAAATCATAAAATATATGGATAAAGTTTATCTATAGCCTTTTTATTAGACATTACAAATTACATGATGGCGTCGCGTTTACACCCCACTCCAACTCTGTTTTACCTACCATAATGAATAATCATGATTTCAATATTGATAAAAATAATCGTAATTATTGTTTTGGCCAAATTCATGTGTAAGACTAGATTTCATACATGTACACTATTTTTATCTATATGGACAAAAAGTGAAGTTACGTCTTATGGCCATCAAGTACCACCTTACAAAATTCTTACATTTGATTTAATGTTTTTTTATCTGTTAGTCCATATTGGGCTATCTTGCACAATTTTCACATTCATTTTATTATTTTTCTACCATATTACTTGGTTTATAATGCTTGTGTTGCTTTAATATGTCCACATTCAATTTCTACTTGAGGTCCATGAAACAGCGTTTTTTTTTTTACAATAATGTTCCTTCGACAAAAGGAAATCATTTTCATTGTGTTGTTTGTCTTTTTTTTTTTATATAAACGTGGTTATAAGATTTCAGTATAAGTACTTTTTGAAACTTTTGAGTGCATTTAAAAATACCGCGCTAATAATGACCATGACAATTTGGGTCACAACGACCGATATAAGAACCTAATACAGATACACATATGTATATATATGTATATATGTATATATATATATATATATATATATATATATATATATATATATATATATATATATATATATATATATATATATATATATATATATATATATATATATGTGTACACATACATAAATACATACATATATACACACACACATACTTACATACACAAATATACATATGAATACATATATACATATATGCATATCAATATATACTGATTTTTTTTAATATTTCTTGTGCGGCCCGGTACCAATCGATCCACGGACCGGTAACGGGCCGCGGCCCGGTGGTTGGGGACCACTGATATACAGTATATTGTTCTGTAATATATATATATATAGTTTTTGTAATACATATATATATATATATATATATATATATATATATATATATATATATATATATATATATATATATATATATATATATATATATATATATATATATATATATATATATATATATATATATATATATATATATATATATATATATATATATATATATATATATATATATATATATATATGTATATATATATATATATATATATATATATATGTATATATATATATATATATATATATATATATATATATATATATATATATATATATATATATATATATATATATACATATATATATATATATATATATATATATATATATATATATATATATAAATCTCTTGCATTATATATACGGTAAATATATCTGTGTGTGTGTGTGTGTGTGTGTGCGTGTGTGTGTGTGTGTGTGTGTCTTGGACAGGTTTTGCACTGAAAATGAAATACTTTTTAAGTGCAATAACAATAAATAAAGTTCTATTCTGATATTCAAATGTCCTCCAAAAGCACACATTGAATTTATTTATTGAATTTTAGTGAAGTCATTCACAAAAAGAAAACATGGTGGCTATAGGCTACATGGAGCTAGCAACTACACCACAGCCGGTACACACATAAAGATTTTCTAAATCTCAGGCGATTTTTTTTATTTTTATTTGTTGCCATTTTGATCTTTATTTGTGTGGTGTGCTCCAATCATGTCTGAGCAGCACACCACACACATAATTATATCCCACCACCATGCCTGACATCAGCTGAAATCTCGCGTGAACAAATGTGAAGACACTTAGCAACCACCATAGCAACGACCTGAACACACAGAAACAGGCAACATGGAAGAGGACATGATGATGGTCTTGTTGGGACTGTTATTGACAGAAAAATACCGTACTACAAAACAGAAAAGACTGGAAAAAATAATGGAGACGGCGTGAACATGGCCTTAATAATTTATTAAGTGAGCTTGAGGTAAGTTTTTTAATGTATTTAATTAAAGGTAATAGCTGCTGTTATTAGCGTCGTAGGCCTACTGCTACAAAGGTTAATTGCATCAAAGCAGTTGATGTATTATGTTGACAGATTGTTTACACCTGCTACCTTGGTTCTAGCTCAGTCAGCTCGCTTCTCGATTGGCTACTTTCTGTACACTGCCACCACAATTCACAATGCAATGACTCAAGAGGCGTTGGCGTTCCCCACTGAACCTGAAGAGTTTTGGTTGTAAATATTAAAGACGTTTAATATTTACGATTGACCCGTTTTGGAACCGATTGCCGGGACAAATTCACTCTTAACACATCTCAGACCACAGGACAATCTTATCAGACAATCTTTTAAGACATAAGATTATCGGACGTTAGCGGTATTTGGTAGGAAGGGGCAAAATCGGGACAAAAACAGCCCAATTGTTATTATGTGTGTACCCTGCTTAAGCACACAAGCTCGACATACATAATAAATGTATTAATTGAAAAATATTATAGTCCAATATACAGCATTTGTCAAAACAAGTATCAAATAATTATAGTTGCATATTACTTACAGATACAAAGTCCCTCAAGGCAGAAGCGTATGAGAAAGTATCCAGTAACAAACGTGACTGCATCATTCGATTTATTGTGTCTTCCATTGACCTTGGATGTTGGAGCTGGGAATGAGGTCACTGCCGAGCTACGGCATGAGCGTTCCAACGTACAACAACAACACAACGTATACGAATGATTTAATCACAAAAAAACAGACAGAAGTGCTAATAACGGCTCTTACAAAAGATTCTATTGTAGTTTACACCCAGAGCCAACTCAGGGGTAGCGAGGACTCTGATTTTCCGAGTAAGAAATACGACCTTGGGGGTGATCCAGTTGAAACTTCCGACTAGGAACGTAGACATTTTGACATCCCAGTTCAAACTGAGTGATGAGTTTAACGTAATGCATTAATGTGGCCACTATGTGTCGTCGAAAAACCAATTACCACACGGTTAATAATAATAGGCAAGTGTTTTTCATATCTACCAATGTTTTCGGTTTGATTAATTTCACTTCATCATACATTTTCTAACATTCCACACCACAAATTATTAAACTAGGTATGATTCCTTTAAAATCGTATTGGATCAATATTGGTATAAGCTCATACTCAAAGCTCCAATATTGGTATCGTATTTAAATAACAAGCATTCAGATCTGAACAAGGAGTTATAAAAAGTGGCCGCTAATAATGTAGTTGTTACACCTGTCCTGATGTTCGGTCCGGTGCGGACCGTAGTAGAGGGGCACAGGGAAGACGTTCCCTTCAGGGTCAATGCCATTTCAATGCCTTTTAATTTATATTTTAACCTTGTAAAATTGTTCTTTGACTGTTAGTGTTTAATGTAGTGTAAGATTTTCTGTTCAAATAAAGCCAATATTGACATTTTTCGTACTTCCCTTTATTTGGAAAAGTATCGATATACATTTTGGTACCGGTACTAAATTATTGGTATCAATTGTTCGATATGAATTTAAACTATAACCATAACCATCCACGCATCACTAATGACTAATTACATGGTTACTCTGCCGATCTCTAGACATCACAGACACTCAACAACGGCACATTTTTTGCGGATTATAATTATTTATTTGCGAAAAAAAAAAAAGATTTAGTTTTTTTTTAATGCTTAGAAGACCTGATGTTGCCATCATTACAGATGAAAAGCGATCCAGACCAATTAGGTGAAATTGCATAATTTCCCACGGCACACCAGACAATACGTCACAACACACTAGTGTGCCGCGGCACAGTGGTTGAAAAACAATCCCCTATTAAGAGGGTACTAGTGTTGTAATGATAACAATATTTTGGTACTGGTACCGGTACTAAAATTATTTCGATACTTTTTGGTACTTTTCTAAATAAAGGTGACCACAAAAAAATTGCATTATTGGTTTTATTTTAACCAAAAATCTTAGGGTACATCAAACATATGCTTCTTATTGGTGTTAAGTCCTTAAATAAAATAGTGAACATACAAGACAACTTGTCTTTTAGTTGTAAGTAAACAAACAAAGCCTCCTAATTAGTCTGCTGATGTATATGCAGTAACATATTGTGTCATTTATCATTCTATTTTTTTGTCAACATTATTAAGGACAAGTGGTAGAAAATGAATTATTAATCTACTTGTTCATTTACTGTTAATATCTGCTTACTTTCTCTTTTAACATGTTCTATCTACACTTCTGTTAAAATGTAGTAATCACTTATTCTTCTGTTGTTTGATACTTTACATTAGTTTCGGATGATACCACAAATTTGGGTATCAATCCGATACCAAGTCATTACAGGATCATACATTGGTCATATTCAAAGTCCTCATGTGTCCTGGGACATATTTCCTGAGTTTATAAACATACTATACATTTAAAAAAAAAAACGAAAGAAGATGTTGTGATGCCAAAAAATATCGACGTAATCATAGTAGTATCGAATAGATACATGCCTTTTCTTGATATCATTACAGTGGATGTTAAGTGTAGATCCACCCATGGCGTTTGTTTACATTGTGACGCCGGTGAGCTACGGTGTGTAGTGAAGCATGTTTAGCTATTCCTCGTCCTGCAGGGATGATACTTGTAAGAAACTTACTTTATTTGTCGCCATGGAGGCGAGGATTAGTGATTTAGAAGTAGCTAAAACACTGCAGACGGCAGATGGTAGGTAGCCGATATCTAGCTAGCCATGTCTTAAAGCACCTCTTCCTGAGGACATTTCAGTGTTATAACTTCACCTTTATTGTTAGTTTTTAAGTCAAAATGCGTCCGTTCTCCCTTTTCTGTCTACACACTGTGTCTGCTTGTAAGTACTCCGTGATCGTGCGCTGCCGAACATGCTCCTCTGCTCGTAAACCAGGAATGACATGACGTGACGACGACGTGGGCGGGGGGGGGGGAGTAGGGGACCGGTACGTTTCAGAGGTGGCATCGTACCGAAGAAAATGATTAATTAGTATTGCGGTACTATACTAATACCGGTGTACCGTACAACCCTAGAGGGTACCAAAAGAAGTGCAGTTATTTTGGTACCATTTTTAACTTAACGATGCAAACAACAAAATAAATTGTACCGCTTTTACCATAGACGGGCTGTAAAACGCTTGCAAACGAGGCTATTAAAAAGACAACAGAGTGGCTTTTTGTTGAATGTTAACTTTTATAAACACAGTGTTACATAAAATGCATTAAAAGGCTGCATTGGTCGGACAGGCTTTGTGCACATATGTGTGTCAGTGTGGACCCTCTGTTGTCACATCGAGAGGGGGGTGGGTAGGCGGTAGGCTCAGTGCCATGGGAGGCCATTGGCTGGCGAGGAGACTCGCAGCATCAGCACATCCTTAACCCACTGCCCTTCTTTTACTCAACCATCCCCCCTTCCGCTCCGCACTGGCACCCAGTGGCATCGACACATGAATGTAAAGAAGGCCACGGCGGCTAGAAAATGGTTAAAGGTCACCGACATGATGTCACATGCAACACCGGTGGCAGTTGGTTTAAAACCCGTAGTGTGCACTCCGACTCTTTGATCAGGGAGAGGAGAGGTGCAATGGGCAGTTATTTCATCAATGAGTAGAAGTTTAAAACATGTCTATACTGTATGCGGCACGTCTCCACGCTGCAGAGGACAAAGAGACATGCATGCACATTTTTCACATCATTTTTTTCCATGAACTGTAATGAACCACAGCTATTGACATTAAACAATGATTGTCCATTTCAATATTTTTGCATTGTAAGCAGTTTTCCTGCAATAAAGCCCCAGACAAGCATGGATGAATTCCACCTTTCCTGCAGGTGTAACATGAGGAAGAATGAATGGGGTCCACTCATGCATGTTGTCCCCCTCCTTTCCTCCCCCTCCGTCCCCACATGGCTGGCCACTCACCTCGCAGTCGTACAAGTCGCTGAGCTGCTCGATGATCCACTCCTCCAGAACCAGCCTCTTCCTCAGCTCCTTGCGGTCGTACTTGACGGTGACTTTGCCGTGCTTCTTCTGCACCGGGTCGACGTCGGGTGGCGCGCTCAGGGGCGCCGAGCCCACGCAGCCCACCCCGGGCGCGGGCTGGAAGAAGACGCGGCCGCCGGCGGTGGGCAGCGGAGCGCTCGTCTCGGTGCTGGCGGCCGACATGGCGGGCGGGCGGGCGGCTGACTGGACTGGCTGGCGAGGCGGCGGAGGTGAGTGAGTGAGTGAGATAGTGAGTGAGTGGCTCGAACGGCTGCTGCAGCAGTTTGTGGAGTGGACCTGGCCTTTTAAACAGCTGCTATTTAAAGCGCAGACGCTGGAGTGGGCGGAGCTTATGTCGGCATGAAATGAGCAACTTAAGCACATCTATCTATCTATCTATCTATCTATCTATCTATCTATCTATCTATCTATCTATCTATCTATCTATCTATCTATCTATCTATCTATCTATCTATCCATCTATCCATCTATCCATCTATCCATCTATCCATCTATCTATCTATCTATCTATCTATCTATCTATCTATCTATCTATCTATCTATCTATCTATCTATCTATCTATCTATCTATCTATCTATCTATCTATCTATCGATCTAACAACATGAATTAAAGTTGCCATGTCTATATCTATAGATTATGACTACTTCTCCATTCAAGCGCATCTATTTTATGCTGCCTTATATTGTAATATATGGTAATTGGGATTGGTTGTATATTGTATACAAATATAATATAATATATCAATATATATATAATATATTGTATATATAATATGTAAATATTACATATACGTTATACTTTATATTGCTTCTATGGTACATTTTTAGTCTACTTCATAACTGCATTATCCTTTCCATCCTTACCCGTTCCCTCCTTTGTAACTGAGCTACTGTGTGGAGCAATTTCCCTTGTGGATCAATAAAGTTTGTCTAAGTCTAATGATATTATGTGTAATCTCAATAACAGGACGTTTATTTACTCAACTGCAGAGAGTGACAGGCATCTGCAAGGGAGGTTTTTTTTTTTACAAATGCAGTATTCTATTAATATAACAAATTATATTTTATATTTCTAATAGGGTTCTTTTCCCCACACACATAATATTTGATTAACATTTACAGTACCAGTCAAACCTTTAAAAACACCAATTCATTCAGCATGACGTGTAGGTGTAACTCGCCTGGTCCAGCTTTACAGGTGCCATGTCTGCTTTGTTGGTGGTTTGTCTATCTATCTTTTTCATACTTGCCAACCTTGAGACCTCCGATATCAGGAGGGGGGGAGTGGGGGCGTGGTTAAGAGGAGAGTATATTTACAGCTAGAATTCACCAACTCAAGTATTTCATATATATATATATATATATATATATATATATATATATATATATATATATATATATATATATATATATATATATATGTATATATATATATATATATATATATATATATATATATATATATATATATATATATATATATATATATATATATATATATATATATATTTATTTATTTTATTATACATATAAATAAAATAAATACTTGAATTTCAGTGTTCTGGAGGCTATCCAGTAGATGGCAGCATTGTCCTGTTTAACTTCTCCGTTCATGAATGAGTATATCATTTTGGCCACTGTGTTCAATGGAGAAGTCTGTTCTACAAAATGTACAGGCAACATACATACACCTTCCCCTTCGAACTTTCCTGGATGAACTGAAATTCTTGTTTCCATTCGTTTTGGAACTTGCAAGCGTATTTCTTCATCTTGCTCGTCGACGGCGTCGCCATGTCTGTAACTTCCTCGTTCTTCTGCTTCGTCTCCTTGTTGTGTGCGCAGTTGTGCACTCTACTCTCTAAAAGCCGTAGATGTTATGACGTCATTGAGCAGGCAAGCTGTTTATATTGTGGGAAAGCGGACGTGAGAACAGGCTGTCCCCACTCAGGTCCGCATTGAGCTGGAGGGGGCGTGGCCTCCAGCTCCGGCTGAATACCGGGAGTTTGTCGGGAGAAAATTTCTGCCGGGAGGTTATCGGGAGAGGCGCTGAATACCGGGAGTCTCCCGCTAAAAACGGGAGGGTTGGCAAGTATGATCTATCTATCTATCTATCTATCTATCTATCTATCTATCTATCTATCTATCTATCTATCTATCTATCTATCTATCTATCTATCTATCTATCTATCTATCTATCTATCTATCTATCTATCTATCTATCTATCTATCTATCTATCTATCTATCCATCCATCCATCCATCCATCCATCCATCCATCCATCCATCCATCCATCCATCCATCCATCCATCCATCCATCCATCCATCCATCCATCCATCCATCCATCCATCCATCCATCCATCCATCCATCCATCCATCCATCCATCCATCCATCCATCCATCCATCCATCCATCCATCCATCCATCCATCCATCCATCCATCCATCCATCCATCCATCCATCCATCCATCCATCCATCCATCCATCCATCCATCCATCCATCCATCCATCCATCCATCCATCCATCCATCCATCCATCCATCCATCCATCCATCTATCTATCTATCTATCTATCTATCTATCTATCTATCTATCTATCTATCTATCTATCTATCTATCTATCTATCTATCTATCTATCTATCTATCTATCTATCTATCTATCTATCTATCTATCTATCTATCTATCTATCTATCTATCTATCTATCAACATCAACGTGAGCTTTAAAGTTGCCATGTCTGCTCTATATCTATAGATTATGGCTACTTCTCCATTAAAGCGCATCTATTTTATGCTGCCTTATACTGTAATATTGTCCATGGTAATTGGGATTTGTTATATATTGTATACAAATATAATATAATATATCAATATATATGATATATTGTATATATAATATGTAAATATTACATATATGTTATACTTTATATTGCTACTATGGTACATTTTTAGTCTACTTTATACTTGCATTATCCTTTCCATCCTTACCCTTTCCATCCTTTGTAACTGAGCTACTGTGTGGAACAATCTCTCTTGTGGATCAATAAAGTTTTGCTAAGTCTAATGATATTATGTGTAATCTCAATAACAGGCTACAGTTTCCTTATTCCTGGGATGTTTATTTACTCAACTGCAGAGAGTGACAGTGACAGTAGTTTTTTTATTTTATTTTTATTTTTATTTTTTTTTTAACAAATGCAGTATTCTATTAATATACAAAATTATATTATATATTTTATTAGGGTTCGTTTCCCCACACACATAATATTTTATTAACATTTACAGTACCAGTCAAACCTTTAAAAACCCCTTATTCATTCAGCACCTGGTCCAGCTTTACAGGTGCCATGTCTGTCTATTTATCTATCCATCTATCTATTTACCTATCTACCCAAACATACCTGGACTCATTATGCAGTATTGGGCAAATGTACGTAATGAAGTGTCGATCTTATATGTTTAGTACAGCTTAATTCTTTCGGTAGGCAGTTTTTCTTCAATGGGGGATGAAGAAAAATGGCATCATTCATCATCAGCAACATTGTAAACAACCTGTATTTTGAGGGACATGTTATCTAGTCAGTGGCGCCTCCACCTGGACAATTTAGGTACATTCAAATACAATATGAGCGTCCATCCAGCCATTTTCTACCGCTTGTCCCTCTCGGGGTCACGGGGTTGGCTGGAGCCTATCCAAATATGAGCATTGCATCAGTAAATCATAGCTGTATTGATTGGTTGTGTTCAATATGCTGATGAACAAGCACATGCGCAGACATTATGGGCGCCAGGTGCTCAAGCCAGAAAAAAATTGCACCCGTCACTTAGAGTATTTTTTATTATTATGATAAAAATCACAGATATTTTCAACATGTATAGCAGCAAATACAAACTCAAATTAGCAAACTGAATAAAAGATTACATTTACGGTTCACATATTTTTTTATGTTGTACTGTTTTCTGACAGTTGACGCATAAGCAGCATCACACTAAAAATCTATGTACCTCACCTGACTGTTGTATAGTTCAAATAAAAAAAATAAAAAACGGCCTTTCATCTTAATCAGGGGTCAGCAACCCAAAACGTTGAAAGAGCCATATTGGACCAAAAATACAAAAAACAAATGTGTCTTGAGCCGCAAAAAATGAAAAGCCTTATATAAGTGTTATAATGAAGACAACACATTATGAAAGTGTCTATATTAGCTATATTAGCCTACTATCAAAATTACTGTGTGTCGGCTGACACAAATCTATGTTGACAGAAATGTTGAAATGTAATAACTATTCTACACATTTTTACAACATTAGAAATCATTAATAAAATGGAGGCTTCTCAGAGGGTGAGATAACTCCTCAAAATGACTGGCTTAGAAATGCCAAAGGTAAAGTTAATTACCTATAACTTCTATAAATGCCAAGTTAAAGAAAATGGTGGGCTGTCTTCTTCTAATGGATTTATTCAAGCTGGGAAACGTTTGCTGTGGTCTGGAACAACATGGTACACACTCAGCTATCTGAAATGCATCCAATATTACATACAGATAATGTGTCATGAGACATGCAAATATAAATTGAATTAAGGGGATTTAAAGGAAATTAAATGAGCTCAACTATACCTACAAACAAGGTATAATGATGCATTATGTACATACAGCTAGCCATATAGCATGTTAGCATCGATTAGCTTGCAGTCATGCAGTGACCAAATATGCCTGATTAGCAAGCCACACAAGTCAATAACATCAACAAAGCTCACCTTTGTGCATTCACGCACAACAATAAAAGTTTGGTGGACAAAATGAGACAAAAAAGGGGTGGCATAAAACACGTCTTAGAAAGTCAGAGCATGTTGTACAAGTACTGCCTAAATTAGTAGTACAAAACGGCGCTCGCCAAATAGTCTCTAATCACTGAAGCATGTTTAATATAAACAGTGTGATTTGATTTCTAACAATTAGCACATTTGTCTTCCTACAGAAACCATATCAAAACAAAAAATATATTTTTTCCCTCATCTTTTTCCATTTTTCATACATTTTTGAAAAAGCTACAGAGAGCCACTAGGCCGGAGCTAAAGATGCGGCTCTTGAGCCGCGGGTTGCCGTCCCCCGACCTAAATGATTAGGATTTTAAATGAAACATAAAAAATTATTTGTACAATATTAAAATTAGCTTTAAATTAGTCGCCTGCCCATCCAGCCTCCTTCCAGAATAGCTCGCTTATAGTTGTTTTAACACCAACTACCAGTGACACAAGGAATAGGCCCTTTTCCACCAAAAGTTTAGGAAAAAACTTTTGGTTCCTGTAATCTCTGGTCACTGGATCTACAGGTTCCTGTGGAAGTGTGTGGTTTGTGTTTGCACTGCAGTTCAGGGTAGTTTATACAAATCAGGCTGATGACTAGGGGACTGGTTCATTATATTTCTATACTGATGCCATGTAAATAAACAGACAATATTAGGTCACAGTTCTTTACTAAAAAGTAAGTAATTTAAATACAAAGCAATCGTATACAAAACGATATGATTCAAAAAATAAAGTGTACCGAATTGTTCATAAAAAGTCTGGCTTTTGTCCGGAATGTCCAACAGTCAGAAAGTCATCCTCTCGATGAGGGTCAGACGATTCCTTTTGGTCCCTTTCAGCTGTAAAAACCAATATATAAATAATAAATGTCAGTGTTTATATCATGCCGACAACACACACACATCGGCTTTGGCGTTAGCTTGTTAGCATTAGCATTCTGTTCACTCGGGTTGAGGCTAATAACTACACAACAGCAGTGTCACTGACTACTTTTGCAACATGTAATTACCTAAATAGTTCATATTTGTTGTGATTTACCTTTGTTCCACTCGTGTGCTGCCTTCTTTATTTCACATTTATCCAACAAAGTCCGAGTAGTAAGCAGCTGAGGTCGCCGCTGCAAATGCGGCTTCATACTCCACCGTAAATAGGTTTAAAAGAGTCTGTCCACTTCTCGTAGCTTTGTAACGAAATGAAGTTCGTAAAAACTAATAAACAACAATAAATTGCATATAGTTTAAACAGTGAAGTGCGGTGAGGTTCATGGCTGGTGAGGCACTGAGTTCATCACAGTCAGATTTATAAACATAGGAACCCTAAAGAGTATCTTATTCACCATTTGATTGGCAGCAGTTAACGGGTTATGTTTAAAAGCTCATACCAGCATTCTTCCCTGCTTGGCACTCAGCATCAAGGGTTGGAATTGGGGGTTAAATCACCAAAAATGATTCCCGGGCGCAGCGCCGCTGCTGCCCACTGCTCCCCTCACCTCCCAGGGGGTGAGAAAGGGGATGGGTCGAATGCAGAGGACACATTTCACCACACCTAGTGTGTGTGACAATCATTGGTACTTTAACTTAACTTTAACTTTACACATACAAACTGTAGCACACAAAAAAAGCACATTTAATAAAAAAAACGTTATTATGGTCTTACCTTTACTTATAAATGAAGTCCATGTGCCGCTCTTTTTGAACAAAAGCATCGATAACTTGTTTATAGAAGTCTTCCTTATCTTTCTTCAGTTTTAAAAGTCTCTCTGTCTCGAGGGAGATTTTCCTTTAGATATTACCTCCTGCTTCGATTGAAAGTCCAGTTTAGAAAACTGTTTTATTTTAGATATGTAATCCTCCATGTTACAAGTTCAGGCGAGAGGAAAAAATAAACGATCGCTGCTAACTGTTGCTGCTTGTTGTCACTTCTTCTGCAGCCGAGTAGTTGCAAGAATGATCTCTGGGATCACTACCGCCCTCTACCCCATGAGGCGGGATTACTGCAAGCCTCCCCCAGTGCGTTTTCGCAGCCGTTTTATGATTGCTCAGCACAAGAAATACGTTACACACATACAGTTGTTGACAAAATACACAGTACATGATATACCTCAGCTAACTAAACTATGGAAATGTATAATATAATTCATATAGCAATACGGTCTCACTGCAAAGCAGGCCAGCAGTTAGCCGAGTCATTGCGCAATCCATGGCGAGGCTCAACTGGCTGGTGACTCACCGCAAGTCTCTTCTCAGTATTTGAACAGCAAATGTGAAAATTCAGCGATTTTGAATAAAAATAATCTAAAACTGGTGAAGTTAAATGGAAAATAACTTTATAGTATAATCACTGGATATATATAACAATTTAATTTTTTTTTTTTCTTTTTACTTTTTTTTTCTTTCCATGATGGCACGTGAGGCCCCGCCTCACCTGCCTCCCCTGACTGCACGTCACTGAGTTTAAAGATTACGGCCAAGTAAAAACACTCCAAAATAGTTCCACTGATCAGCATTCTTTAGCACACTCATTTCGTTCTTCTTTCTCACCATTGTCAAGTTTGTTGTGATAGAAATATACAAGAAATGAGAAATAAACAAGTATATTCCAATGGCGGTCCTGTGTTTGAAAGAGAAGTTTTAGGAACGCCCCCAACTGTGTTCAACCAATCAGTGTTTGACAGCACAGCCCGCCCCCCAAAAAGGTTCCTGGTCCCACCGGGCTAGGAGAAACTTTGAAATGTTCATGAAGAACTAAATCTACCTGGGTAGTTTTTGGCGGAAACCCAGGGGGAACTTTATTTACTGAAAAAGTTCCTGCGGTGGAAAAGGACCTAATGTAGATTCCACTCCCGAATCTTTTGTTTTTTTTGGGATGAAATTGCCCTCATTTTACCACGGAAATGTGTCATATATTGCGCATTCAAATGTGGACAGACATGCCCTCTGTCCCTTCATTAAACATGACAGACGTGAGCAGGTTTTGACTGTGTTGTGGTTAGTTTTGGACCAAACAACAACAGGGGATTTCACCGTCACCTATTTCCTGTCTGATGCTACATGTCAGAGGGGACGCATAGGCCCAGCGCCACATGAGCAAGAGGGACAGGGGCCAAGAACTAAATGCCCGGTCAGATATTGAAACATTTGGTGGGGAATTACTATGAAAAATTGTTATAAAATGAATGAGGAGGAAATAAGGGCTCCAGAAGAAAGGGTCAGGGTCTACCTGTGCACGTGCCTTTTTATTATTGTTGTTTGCAGGGGTATTCAGCTGTTTCTTAATAGTCATTAGGCAAAATATTACAAACAGCTCTCCAGGTACAGTATGTTCCACATTCCAGAGCAAGTCATCCAATTTAAAATGTGTTCCTCAGATTATCACTCAATATGAGAGTGTACTGTTGCAGACGCATGAATCAAACAGGATGTACAAATTACACAACTTAATCTACTCCTTTGTGACAATAGTGGGACCTTATCGTAACTTGCGAACTTTACACGTGAGGCTCATCCCAGGAATTTACATAAACAAGCTGATTGGACTGAAGGGACCCTGACTCAGCTTATTTGACATACTTCACAGTCAAGCAGCCGAGCCCTCTTCTCTGTCCGGTCATGGCCGTCCTCTCCGTCCTCACGCCCTTCCTGGCGCTGGTGCTGTGCATGGTGACGGGCTACTTGTTGCTGAGGAGCCGCCGCCAACACAAGGTTGTAGACCCCGGGGGGGCAACAAAAGCTGGCTTTAAACCATGGGTTGACCAGGATCTGCAGGATGACAGCGAGGTCCCCACACACGAGGATGGTAAGGATTTAATTTTTCATCTAATTGATTAAAGATTAAAGTTAGTACTTCGACTTTAGTCCTTTATCCATACATTTCTCTGCAAAATACACCTGCATAGAAGCACTCCTTTTCCTTGTTTTTTTATGGTGTTTCACAGTTTTACAGCTGTAGGCTCCTTCCGTCTTATGAAACATCAAGCCTGCAAAGTGAGCACCAAAGCTACAGCATTTAATCATTAATCCACATGTGTCATAAAGTCACTTTTCTCCAGTGGTGTGCCGTCAGGGCCAGCAAGGCCTTCTCTGCTGGCCGAACATAAATCATGATCATTAATTAATTAAAGTTAATTTTATTTTTAATTGACTTTCCATCAATATATAAAAGTAGTCATCATATTCTCTTCATGTCATATTAGGCTCCTGTGTTGCTTTTTGAAGTTAGAGCTTTTATCCAATCAGAATTCAGCTAGCTAGTTGCCAGCGCTGTATGAAATCTGCCGGAGGCCTTCTGACCCAACATTAGCGGCGGCTGTGCAGTGTAAACCAACGCAGGACGTTGCGATAGCCGATCAGATCACAAGTTGTTGACAATAGCCCATCTAGGTAGCCTTACGTTGAACGAGACTGTGATTGGACACTCACTCGTCACTCCCGAGTATCCAATCACAAGTTGTGATTGGATACTTGGAGACCCGGCCAGCGGAGAAATCAGCGGTACTCACTTTTTTTAACCAACAAAGAAGCAGAGCAAAACGTTGATTAGGTGGTAGATGTACACTACCATTCAAAAGGTTGGGGTCACCCAAACAATTTTGTGGAATAGCCTTCATTTCTAAGAACAAGAATAGACTGTCGAGTTTCAGATGAAAGTTCTCTTTTTCTGGCCATTTTGAGCGTTTAATTGACCCCACAAATGTGATGCTCCAGAAACTCAATCTGCTCAAAGGAAGGTCAATTTTGTAGCTTCTGTAACGAGCTTAACTGTTTTTAGATGTGTGAACATGATTGCACAAGGGTTTTCTAATCATCAATTAGCCTTCTGAGCCAATGAGCAAACACATTGTACCATTAGAACACTGGAGTGATAGTTGCTGGAAATGGGCCTCTATACACCTATGTAGATATTGCACCAAAAACCAGACATTTGCAGCTAGAATAGTCATTTACCACATTAGCAATGTATAGAGTGTATTTCTTTAAAGTTAAGACTAGTTTAAAGTGATCTTCATTGAAAAGTACAGTGCTTTTCCTTCAAAAATAAGGACATTTCAATGTGACCCCAAACTTTTGAATGGTAGTGTATATTTGCGACGGCATTTTCAAGAAGGATATTTAAAGAGAGACCAGATCTTGTGAGACGAAGTCGGCCGACACCGGGAATGAGTTAAGCTGTCCTGGCGGTGAAATGGTTTGCCTGCGACCTCCACTCGAATCAACCAACTACGAGCGGTACCAATGGCTTTACAAATTGTGAGTTCAAAAATATTTTTTCACATTCAATATGTTTTTTACAATTGTTTTAGTTTTGACAGTGCCACGTCTGATGCGATTTTTAAATGCGCCAAAAATCAGCCCGTTTTGTACACTAGCGACAAATTGAGGTGATTCAATACACAGTAGTGCGCAAGGGTGTTTCTGTGTAGTATTTTTAAAGTCGTGGTCATGTAGTGACATAAATGATGGTATTTTGAGAGGGAATTATTGAAATCGGACTAAGTAGGACATCTCTGAAGGCCTAGGTGGGAAACGCAAGGCCCGCCACTGTTTTTCTGAGTGTGTTTTGAGAATGTTTAAGGCCTGAGTGCAGCAAGTGGCGCTGTATAAACATGCAGTGGTAACACAACAGAAATAGGCGGGGGACCCGAGGACAAAGTCCTAGCCCGGGTTCAATTTGTCTGCATTGCATTGAAAACCATGGCAAGCAGGTCACTTACAAGTCTAATGTGTAATATCAATAATAGACAGTTTTCCTCAAAGTATGTTTATCGCTACTGCATTGGGAGTCTTTTTTGTACAAATGTAGTTTTATATTAACATTAAAAAATAGAACCGACAGACAGTATATTTTAATTCATGTTTTTATGATTTAAAAAAATATATGATTATTACAGTGTACATCATCCTAGTTTTTAAAGACTCCCTTCCATTCAACAGCATGAGAACTTACCTTTAAAACCTTTGACTGGTACTCTATCGTCTTTCGTAAAATTTCTCTGGACATGCCCTTTGTGTCCTACATTGGATACATCTAAAGATTTGAAATTGCGTAAAAAAGCAACAGCTTTACAGATGCTGTTGGAGGAGCTCATCAAAATACAATGCCTGTGTTTTGGCTCAACATGGCCTGTTCAAACCTAAATGGTTGGCAAAAATGGGTTCTTGATATTCTTTTGCATACCCTGTGTGACACAATGGTGAAAGTGGTGGTATGGGCTATTTGTTGGTAAGAAAATATAGGGGTAAGTTTTGACAGTTTGTTTATGGGATTCCTGAAATACCACACTTTTCAGTATTCCTGATGTGCTTGCAAACTTTGGTGAGTTTTCATGCATGTTAAGGCTTTCCAAGATACAAGGGCACTAATTACGCTGCATACTGAACAAGATGCGGTCTTTATTTAGTCTTTGCATTTTGATTGGGGTACAGCGTCTATGCATCAACTGCCAACCTTCCCTGCGTGAGGTCTGTCTGTTAAATGTCTCAGAAGAAGGCGAGTGGGTTGACAGCACAGACGATGACGATCTCCAGCACGTGCCCTACTCACCTGAGCGCCATCCCGAGGAAAGGATGCTGCAGCGATCCCAGGACTTCTACGCTCTGATGAACCAGCGCAGGTCGGTGCGCTTCATCAGCCCAGAGCCGGTCCCACAGGAAGTCATCGACAATGTCGTCCGCACTGCAGGCATGAAGATAAAGACTTTGTTCAATCCTCAATAAAAAGAAAATGCAGCTATGTGATTTTTTAAATTTTATTTGGGATGGGAGCAGGTACCGCACCCAGTGGAGCGCATACAGAACCCTGGACCTTTGTGGTAGTCTTCGACGTGGACACAAAGCATCGGATCAGACTGATAGTGGAGGAAGAGGAAGAGGTGAACTACCGCCAGAGGATGGGCGACAAGTGGGTGAATGATTTAGCTAAATTAAGGTGAGCTTGCGCCGCATCTAATTAAAAAACTAGCGCTAATGCTGATCAGTGATATACACCCAATGATTATATGCACCTGCAGGACAAACTGGATCAAGGAGTACCTGGATGTCGCTCCATGCCTGATCCTGATCTTCAAGCAGACCTACGGCGTTCTGCCGAACAAGAAAAAGAAGACACACTACTACAATGAAATCAGTGTCTCCATAGCTTGTGGCATCCTACTGGCTGCACTGCAGGTGAAGTACAGGCAGAGAATCATAAACAAGTTAATGGTAAATGGGTTATACTTAAAGATGTCCGATAATGGCTTTTTTGCCGATATCCGATATTCCGATATTGTCCAACTCTTAATTACCGATTCCGATATCAACCGATACCGATATATACAGTCGTGGAATTAACACATTATTATGCCTAATTTTGTTGTGCCTTAAACAATGTAACAAGGTTTTCCAAAATAAATCAACTCAAGTTATGGAAAAAAATGCCAACATGGCACTGCCGTATTTATTATTGAAGTCACAAAGTGCATTATTTTTTTTAACATGCCTCAAAACAGCAGCTTGGAATTTGGGACATGCTCTCCCTGAGAGAGCATGAGGAGTTTGAGGTGGGGGGGTAGTGGGTACCGGGGGTGTATATTGTAGCGTCCCGGAAGAGTTAGTGCTGCAAGGGGTTCTGGGTATTTGTTCTGTTGTGTTTATGTTGTGTTACGGTGCGGATGTTCTGCAGTGGACAGTGGATGTTTGTCATTCTTGTTTGGTGTGGGTTCACAGTGTGGCGCATATTTGTAACAGTGTTAAAGTTGTTTATACCGCTACCCTTAGTGTGACCTGTATGGCCGTTGATCAAGTATGCATTGCATTCACTTGTGTGTGTGTGAAAAGTCGTAGGTATTATGTGATTGGGCCGGCACGCAAAGGCAGTGCCTTTAAGGTTTTTTGGCGCTCTGTACTTCTCCCTATGTCCGTGTACACAGCTGCGTTTTAAAAAGTCATAAATGTTACTTTTTGAAACCGATACCGATAATTTTGATACCGATACCGATAATTTCCGATATTACATTTTAAAGCTTTTATCAGCCGATAATATCGACAGCCCGATAATATCGGCAGCCCGATATAATCGGACATCTCTAGTTATACTTGTATAGCGCTTTTCTACCTTCAAGGTACCCATTCACACACACATTCACACACTGATGGCGGGAGCTGCCATGCAAGGCACTAACCAGCACCCATCAGGAGCAAGGGTGAAGTGTCTTGCTCAAAGACACAACAGACGTGACGAGGTTGGTAGAAGGTGGGGATTGAACCAGGAACCCTCAGGTTGCTGGCACAGCCACTCTCCCAACTGTGCCACGCCGTCCCCAGTACTATATGTAGCAGCACTATTTCATAACACTTAATACAGCGCACCTCAGTTACCATTCAAGCAGATTATTGATTCATTTAATTGGACTTTTAGGGAGATTCTATGATTGAGCTCCATAAATTCTTCCCAGTGACAAGTAACCAGTCAAACATGTGATTCAATGTACCCATCTTGTCTTTGAACCAGAACGTGGGCCTTGTGACCGTAACGTCGACGCCCCTCAACTGCGGCCCTAAACTCAGGCTCCTTCTCAAACGACCGGCCAATGAGAAGCTCCTCATGCTACTTCCTGTCGGTTACCCTGCTAAGGACGCCACCGTGCCTGACCTCAAACGCAAGCCTCTGGAGAACATCATGGTGCACATTTGAGTCTGCACAGAAAATACAT
The DNA here is from genome assembly GCF_033978785.1 of Entelurus aequoreus. NCBI lineage: Eukaryota > Metazoa > Chordata > Actinopteri > Syngnathiformes > Syngnathidae > Entelurus > Entelurus aequoreus. The sequence continues at coordinate 35,572,232 of NC_084734.1, forward strand.
GATAATATTTTGTCATTAATAAGTCATTTGAATTAAAGATCTTTAAAAGGTAGGTTCCTATTTAGGGCAGAATATAAGAGAAGCGTGCGTCTGAATTAGTTATCCATATGGACACAAATTCAACACATTTGACACATAGTTGTTCCATTTATTATTTTTTGTTTGGGAATATGATAAAAAACTACATTCCACTCGTTATTAAAATTGTAATCATCAACATGAATAAAAAAATATGATAATATGACAATCAATTAAAAGTTGTATGCAAGTTCAGTGCATCTGGAAAATATTCACAGCGCTTCACTTTTTCCACGTTCTGTTATGTTACAGCCTTATGCCAAAATGGAATGAATTCATTTGTGTCCTCAACATTCTACAGACAAAATCCCATAAGGACAATGTGAAAACTTTTTTATTTTATTTTTTGCAAATGTATTAAAAATATATAACTTAAAAAAATCACATGTTCATAAGTATTCACAGCCTTTGCTCAATACTTTGATGCACTTTTGACAGCAAATACAGCCTCGAGTCTTTTGGAATATGATGCCACAAGCTTGGCACACCTATCTTTGGGCACTTTTGCCCATTCCTCTTTGCAGTACCTTTTAAGTTCCATCACGTTGGATGGGAAGCATTGGTTTTCATCCAGAATATACCGTAGTACTTCCCTGTCGCTGAAAACCATCCCCATAGCTGCATAGCATGATGCTGCCACCACCATGCTTCACTGTAGGGATGGTATTGGCCTGGATATTGAGCGGTGCCTGGTTGTCTCCAAACATGATGCCTGGCATTCACGGTAAAGACTTCAATCTTTGTCTCATCAGACCACAGAATTTGTTTTTCGTGGTCTGAGAATATTTCAGTTGCATGTTGACAAACTTTTTACTAAGAAATTACTTCCGTCTGGTCAATCTACCATACAGGCCTGATTGATGGATTGCTGCAGAGATGGTTGTCCTTCTGGAAGGTTCTCCTCTCTCCACAGAGGAATGCTGTAGCTCTGACAGAGTGAGCATCAGATTCTTGGTCACCTCCCTGACTAGACTAAGATGAATGCAGGAATGTACCGAGACATCCTGGATAAAAATCAAAGCTTCCCATCCAACCTGATGGAACTTGAGAGGTGCTGCAAAGAGGAATGGGCAAAACTGCCCAAAGATAGGTGTGCCAAGCTTGTATTCAAGCATTGTATTCAAAAAGACTTGAGGCTGTAATTTCTGTCAAATGTGCATCAACAAATTGAGCAAAGGCTGTGAATACTATCTGATTTTCTTAGATTTTTTTATTTTCAATAAATTTGCAAAAAAAACATTTTTGCCTTGTCATTATGGGGTCTTGTCCGTACAATTTTGAGGACTAAAATTGATTAAGCTGCACTTGGGCGGAAGGCGGGGTACACCCTGGACAAGTCGCCACCTCATCGCAGGGCCAACACAGATAGACAGACAACATTCACACTCACATTCATTCAGATGTCCCCAATAAAAACAAAACATGTACATTGAGTAAAAGTTACCTATTAGTGTGCTCTGGAAAACATGAAAATGTGGTAAAAGTCTCAAACAATGTGTTCTTTAATGGTGACTATTTCTGAATTAAGATAATAACGTTCCATTGTAGGGCAGCACGGTGTCACAGTGGTTAGTGCGTCTGCCTCACAATACGAAGGTCATGGGTTTAACCCTGAGCTCTGGATCTTTCTGAGTGGAGTTTGCATGTTCTCCCCGTGACTGCGTGGGTTCCCTCCGGGTACTCCGGCTTCCTCCCACCTCCAAAGACATGCACCTGGGGATAGGTTGATTGGCAACACTAAATTGGCCCTAGTGTGTGAATGTTGTCTGTGATGAGCTGGCGATTTGTCTAGGGTGTACCCTGCCTACCGCCCAAATGCAGCTGAGATAGGCTCCAGCACCCCCCACGGCCCCATAAGGGACAAGCAGTAGAAATGGATGGATGGACGTTCCATTATTTTTCTATTGTAATATTAAATAGATAGATAGTACTTTATTGATTCCTTCAGGAGAGTTCCCTCAGGAAAATAAAAATTCCAGCAGCAGTGTACAGAATTGAGATATAATATAAAAAGTAAATAATAAATAATGGGGGTATATGTTATTGTTTTGCATCCCCTGTCATCCTAGTACCCCCCCCCCCCCCCAGAGAGGAGTTGTCTAGCACTGATCAGGCTCCTCTGGCTACTGATAACGGTATGCAGAGGGTTTTGATTGATTGTAACTTTTATTGGTAGCACAGTACAGTACATATTCCGTACAATTGACCACTAAATGGTAACACCCGAATAAGTTTTTCAACTTGTTTAAGTCGGGGTCCACGTTAATCAATTCATGGTAAATGAATGGGTGACTGGCATCATCCATGATGCTCACTAGTTTTTCCACAGTCCTCTTCTCTGCCACCGTCACCAGTGAGTCCAGTTTTATTCCGATCGTAGAGCCGGCCTGCCTGATCAGTTTCCCCAGTCTGGAGCTGTCCTTCTTAGATGTATTGAGTCCCCCCCCCAGCACACTACAATGTACAACAGAACACTGGCAACCACAGACTGGTAGTACATCCACAAGACTTTTTTGCAAATGTTGAAGGAGCGCAGCCTCCTCAGGAAGTACAAGTACAAGTGGTCCGTGTTAACAGTCCAGTCCAGCTTGTTGTCCCCCCACACGCCGAGATACTTGAATGAGTCCACGGTCTGTACCTCGACTCCCTCGATCACAATAGGTTGTGGGGCGGTATGGCTCGGTTGGTAGAATGACCGTGCAACTTGAGGATTCCAGGTTCGATCCCCGCTTCCGCCATCCTAAGTTAAGTTAAAGTTAGTTAAAGGCCCACTGAAACCCACTACTACCGACCACGCAGTCTGATAGTTTGTATACCAATGATGAAATCTTAACATTGCAACACATGCCAATACGGCCGGGTTAACTTATAAAGTGCAATTTTAAATTTCCCGCGAAACTTCCGGTTGAAAACGTCCATGTATGATGACGTATGCGCGTGACGTCAATCGTTGAAACGGAAGTATTTGGACACCATTCTATCCAATACAAAAAGCTATGTTTTCATCGCAAAATTCCACAGTATTCTGGACATCTGTGTTGGTAAAACTTTTGCAATTTGTTTAATGAACAATGAAGACTGCAAAGAAGAAAGCTGTAGGTGGGATCGGTGTATTAGCGGCTGGCTGCAGCAACACAACCAGGAGGACTTTGAGTTGGATAGCAGACGCGCTATCCGACGCTAGCCGACGCTAGCCGCCGACCGCATCGATGATCGGGTGAAGTCCTTCATTGCTCCGTCGATCGCTGGAACGCAGGTGAGCACGGGTGTTGATGAGCAGATGAGGGCTGGCGTAGGTGGATAGCTAATATTTTTAGCATAGCTCTGTGAGGTCCGTAGCTAAGTTAGCTTCAATGGCGTCGTTAGCAACAGCATTGTTAAGCTTCGCCAGGCTGGAAAGCATTAACCGTGTAGTTAGGCCCATGGTTTAATAGTATTGTTGATTTTCTGTCTATCCTTCCAGTCAGGGGTTTATTTCCTTTGTTTCTATCTGCAGTTAAGCCCGATGCTATCATGTTAGCTCCGTAGCTAAAGTGCTTCGCCGATGTATTGTCGTGGAGATAAAAGTCACTGTGAATGTCCATTTCGCGTTCTCGACTCTCATTTTCAAGAGGATATAGTATCCGAGGTGGTTTAAAATACAAATCCGTGATCCACAATAGAAAAAGGAGAAAGTGTGGAATCCAATGAACCCTTGTAACTAAGTTACGGTCAGAGCGAAAAAAAGATACGTCCTGCACTGCACTCTAGTCCTTCACTCTCACGTTCCTCATCCACGAATCTTTCATCCTCGCTCAAATTAATGGGGTAATCGTCACTTTCTCGGTCCGAATCGCTCTCGCTGCTGGTGTAAACAATGGGGAAATGTGAGGAGCCTTTCAACCTGCGACGTCACGCTACTTCCGGTACAGGCAAAGCTTTTTTTATCACCGACCAAAAGTTGCGAACTTTATCGTCGATGTTCTCTACTAAATCCTTTCAGCAAAAATATGGCAATATCGCGAAATGATCAAGTATGACACATAGAATGGATCTGCTATCCCCGTTTAAATAAAAAAATTCATTTCAGTAGGCCTTTAAAGTACCAATGATTGTCACAGATGTGGTGAAATTTGTCTTCTGCATTTGACCATCCCCTTTTCACCCCCTGGGAGGTGAGGGGAGCAGTGGGCAGCAGCGGTGGCCGCGCCCGGGAATCATTTTTGGTGATTTAACCCCCAATTCCAACCCTTGATGCTGAGTGCTAAGCAGGGAGGTAATGGGTCCCATTTTTATAGTCTTTGGTATGACTCGGCCGGGGTTTGAACTCACGATCTCAGGGCGGACACTCTAACCACTAGGCCACTGAGTAAGTCACTAGTCACTGGCGTTGTGTCCTTGGACACTTTACCCACCTGCTCGCAGTGACACCCACACTGGTTTAAATGTGACTTAGATATTGGGTTTCACTATGTAAAAGTGCTTTGAGTCACTAGAGAAAAGCGCTATTTAAATATAATTCACTTCACTTGTGACCTTGCATTATTATTATTATTATTATTATTAATTAAAAAAGTCAGTCTCTTTCTTTAAAAGACTATCTATAGTAGAAACCTACTCAGTGGCCTTGTTGTTAGAGTGTCCGCCCTGAGATTGGTAGGTTGAGAGTTCAAACCCTGGCCGAGTCATACCAAAGACTATAAAAATGGGACCCATTACCTCCCTGCTTGGCACTCAGCATCAAGGGTTGGAATTGGGGGTTAAATCACCAAAAATGATTCCCGGGCGTGGCCAAGGCTGCTGCTCACTGCTCCTCTCACCTCCCAGGGGGTGAACAAGGGGATGGGTCAAATGCAGAGAACAAATTTCACCACACCTAGTGTGTGTGTGACAATCATTGATACTTTAACTTAAAAAGTTTAGACACCCCTGGACCATACTGTTTCCAGGCACTCGTAATAAAATGTTTGTAATAAACAACAATATTTTTTCAAAATAAACATTCACCTTACTGAACGTCGGTTTCGAGGCTGTCATATACGGGTTGTCTTTAGGAGGCAGTAGAGACGCCATTAAAGGAGATACGACCAACCTTACCACAACGAAGAAAACGAAGCCCATTGCGCATGCGTACACCACGTACACCAACGCCGTTAGCTCGTTAGCTCAGCAGTCCGTCAGTCAGGTAGCAGCAGCGGGCTCACACCAGGGGGACGCGCCGGCTCGGCGAACAAGAGCTTTCGGAGGACTTGGAAGCGCCGCGACAAAAATGGCTGGCCAGCAGTTCCAGTACGATGACAGCGGCAACACGTTTTTCTATTTCCTCACCTCTTTCGTGGGACTCATTGTCATCCCGGCCACCTATTACCTCTGGCCCCGGGATCAGAATGCTGGTAAGGCCCCGCTGTCTTGTCTCCATGCTAACTTAGCTAGCCTGGCAACTCTTCCTAAAGACACGTCGCTAAATCTAAACCACATTTACATGCAAGAGTGCCGTGTCATCACTGTAGTAACACCACGAAGTGTCCACTAATCCCATTAGCTAACTTTAAACTAATAACACAAAGTCACTGTCTAATGTTTCCTCAAGGGTGTTCATGCATTCATGCAACTTTATTGAACTGAAAAGAGTCTTATCTGGACGTCAACAACAACAACAACAACAACAACAACACACCTCTGGCCTGGCTTATGCAACGTATGCCAACAAGCGACCCTACTTCTTGCCAGGTTGCCAGATGTACACCTTGACATCATTTAGTAACACCAGAGGGCATTGATATTGATGCTAAAAAGTACTAACATGCCAAAACAAATGCCATCCATCCATCCATCCATTTTGTACCGCTTGTCCCTTTTTGGGGTCGCTGGAGCCTTTCTCAGCTGCATTCGGGCGGAAGGCGGGGTACACCCTGGACAAGTCGCAACTTCATCACAGGGCCAACACAGATAGACAGACAACATTCACTCACTAGGGCCAATTTAGTGTTGCCAAACAACCTATCCCCAGGTGCATGTTTTTGGAAGTGGGAGGAAGCCGTAGTACCCGGAGGGAACCCACACAGTCACGGGGAGAACACATGCAAACTCCACACAGAAAGATCCCGAGCGCAGGATCGAACCCAGGACCTTCGTATTGTGAGGCAGATGCACTAACCCCTCTATCACCGTGCTGCCCTAACAAATGAAAAACAAATCCATCCATCCATTTTCTACCGCTTGTCCCTTTCGGGGTCGCGGGGAGCCCATTTCAGCTGCATTCGGGCGGAAGGCAGGGTACACCCTGGACAAGTCGCCCCCTCATCACAGGGCCAACACAGATAGACAGACAACATTCACACTCACATTCACACACTAGGGCCAATTTACTGTTGCCAAACAACCTATCCCCAGGTGCATGTCTTTGGAGGTGGGAGGAAGCTGGAGTACCTGGAGGGAACCCACGCAGTTACAGGGAGAACATGCAAACTCCACACAGAAAGATCCTGAGCGCAGGATCGAACCCAGGACCTTCGTGTTGTGAGGCAGATGCACTAACTCCTCTTCCACCGTGCTGCCCTAACAAATGAAAAACAAATGAAGAAAAAAAAAATTATCTCAATCACACATCTGCTTGCTGACACTTTGGCTTCCCTCTCCAGCCAGGGTGAGTTGGCTAAAGCGCCCCGGTTCTTCGAGCTGAAGGCTGCGGAAGAGGCGATAGCATTACATTTACCTTGACTTGATTTTACATTGTGCTTGATTGAGATTACATGTTATTTTCTGTAGTTATAAATGGTAAATGGGTTATACTTGTATAGTGCTCTTCTACCTTCAAGGTACTCAAAGCACTTTGACACTATTTCCACATTCACCCATTCACACACACTGATGGCGGGAGCTGCCATGCAAGGCACTAACCACGGCCCATCAGGAGCAAGGGTGAAGTGTCTTGCTCAAGGACACAACGGACGTGATTAGGTTGGTAGAAGCTGGGGATCGAACCAGGAACCCTCAGGTTGCTGGCACGGCCACTCTCCCAACTCCGCCACGCGGTCTCCACTTTTAAGAGAAGAAACGCTCAAATGGTTACTTTTTGAAAGCCCAAACTCCTTCACCAGGCTTTGCTACATGTCTTAAAATAAAAACCAGAGCTCCGCCAAGTATCTCTCGGGCATACGTGGGTTCTCGGAGTTTGATCAGTTGGTCTTTTTTCAGCGAAAAGGCTAACCTATAACACACTGTTACTGTAAAAAATGACACAAGGACACAACAGACGTTGTGTTAGAAGTGGGGGATCGAACCAGGAACCCTCAGGTTGCTGGCGTGGCCACTCTCCCAACCGTGCCCCCAGTTCTTCTGTTTGTTTATCAAGAAAGTCAACTGTCCCTCCGACATCATATGAGGAAAGGCCAGGGAAACCATTGGAGGTTAATAGTTGTTAATACCACAATGAGTCCAATATTTATAATGATAATAATAGAAAATAAAAATAGTGACGTCATCAGAACGTAAACACCCTGAGTTGCTACAGATTAGGGATGTATATGGGCGGCATGGCGTGGTGGGTAGAGTGGCCGTGCCTGGAATTTGAGGGTTGCAGGTTCGCTTGCCATCCAACTCACTGCCGTTGTGTTCTTGGGCAGGACACTTCACCCTTGCCCCCAGTTCCGCTCACACTGGTGAATGAATGATGGGTGGTGGTCGGCGCAAACTGGCAGCCACGCTTCCGTCAGTCTGCCTTCAGTCTTCCGTCAGTGGCTACAAATGTAGATTACCACCACCAGGTGTGAATGTGGAGTAAATGAATGGTGGGTTCTCACTTCTCTGTGAAGCACTTTGAGTGTGTAGAAAAGCGCTATATAAATCTAATCCATTATCATTATTATTATTATTATATCTTTAGGCTTTTATCAATGCCAATATTGATATTCCTTAACGATACCAATATTCATCGATACTCTTATCGGTACTATATGTAAATGAAGATGTGAAAAATGCATTTGTATTAGCACCAGAGGTTTTACGCCACAGACATCACGATGTAACATCTCACAGCAGGGAAGTATTTTATATCAACACCTGCTTTTTAGGTCTTAAACAAGTCAGCTGTTTTTGCTGTGCAAGGTGCAATGCAGTTATGTCATCTTCTTGTATAGACCACACATCAATCCATCCATCCGTTTCCCTATAATATTTAAATGACTAGTAATAAGATAATAAAAATGTATGGTATTCATGTTCATTCACATACTTTTAACATGATATCTCATATCAAATATATAATATAAATCAATACAATAAATTAGCATTTTAGGTGGGTGTGCATTTTGTAACATTGTCATTTGTGTTTATGTTGCACAAAGGCCTATATGAGTGACAGACCGTAAGACAGTGTTGACCCTTGCCGACGTACGTGTCTGTGTCGTGAGTGTATTATATATATATAAAAAAACCCAGTAATTATTTAAAATGTTCACTTTTTTCAGTGGATTAATATTGGCCTGGATCGCTTAGAGCAGTGGTCCCCAACCACCGGTAGTAACCGGTACCGGACCAATTGGTGCCGGGCCGCACAAGAAATACAAATAAAGATTTTTATTTTTTTTATTTTTTATTAAATCAACATAAAAAACACAATATATACATTATATATGAATATAGATCAATACAGTCTGCAGGGATACAGTCCGTAAGCACACATGATTGTATTTCTTAATGGAAAAAAAATAATAATAATTTTTTTTTTAATCCCCCCCCCCCCCCCCCCCGGTCCGTGGGACAAATTTTCAAGCGTTGACCGGTCCGCAGCTCCAAAAAGGTTGGGGACCACTGGCTTAGAGGACGGTCGTGTTGATGGTGGTTGTGAGTTAAGTGGAGAACACTTGAAACTCAAAGTAACTCTTTTTAGCGTGCTTGACTTTGGGGACTAAAAAGACATATTGTTGTGTACATACATACGTTTGTGTGGTTTTGCTTCTATATTTGTCATTAATCCAAGCTGATTATCATCTACCTGTACGTAATAGCGACACTTGAACTGAATATGACAACGTGTCATAATGACGACGATCAGCTGTATTAAAAAAATACAGATAGCAGTATCATTAGTCCAGAATCACAATCACTGACACAATTAAGAACCTATCCCTACTACAGCCCGATACAAAACTGATTGTTTAGCTCCCCACTGTACGAGCTAAAAAATTTAATTTACCTTTTGCATAGGTGAAGTTTGCAGTGATTTTTCTTTGTTTCTCAAGCTGCCACGCCTCCCAGGGGAGGAAAAAGCACTGTACTAAAATTGTAATATGTGTGTTTGTTCCAGAACAATTGCGTCTGAAGAGCCTCCGGAGGGTCCATGGCAGGTGCCTGTGGTACCGTCTCAGGCTGATGAAGTCCCAGCAGAGCATCATCCCCACCTTAAAGTGAGTCTAAGAGTGTGTGTCCACTGTCCTCTTCAGGGGAATCACACTTGTTTTGCACACCATGTTTTAGCAGCATCATCTTCTTTTAAACGATGAGCACGCAGCTCTAAAATTAGTCTCTATTTGTTTCTATTTTGGTCCACCGGAGGTATTAATAAGGCTGCGCTGACAAGAAGAGAAAATGATACTACAAGAACAAAGAGATAGTCACAATAAGATCGCAAAAAAGTTTGAAAAAATGAAGAACAAGTCATGACTGATTATGTGTGAAAAAGGCACCCTTTTATGAAAATAAATAATATAACAAGAAATATTACGTCTTTGCTCTAGTATTGTCTCTACTTCATTGTCATAATATTGGGACGTACCCTCGATAAAATACCACATTAATTCGTAACATGGCGACTTCATTCTCTAAAAAAATTGTTGTTCACTTACATTGCAACTTTTTACTCATGTGACGGTCTTGTTATTGGAACGATACAACTTTATCTTGTAACGGCACAACTTTTTTCTGACACCTTTGATTCATAACATTCCAACATTTCCTTGTAATATCACTTTATTTAAAAACAAATTGGGACATTTTTTCTTGTGAAACACAACTCCAGTTTTTTAACATTACACTGAAGAAAGGAACACTTTCAAGCTGTTATATCACATGATTTTTTTCGCGCAACCTAATTCCTGTAACGTTAGCATTTTATTCTTGTAACAATACGACTCTGTTCTAAAGACAAACACCCCCTATTTTGTAACATTCCCACTTTTTTCTTGCTACATAACAAATGTATTTCTGAAAATATACATACAGTACAACATTTTCACTTTTTTTTGTAATTTAACGTGCCGTGGTGTTGCATACTTATTTGTATTTTTGGATCTGCTGCTAATCAACCTGGCTTTCCTGTGTAATAGGGATTTAATAATATAACAGTTATTGCCACCCAAATAATTATGGTTAACATTAGCGTGGTATTGTTGAATGTGCTCTTAAAGTACTTATACACACACTGAAATATTTTAACCTTGTCTTATTTAACAAATATCAATAGACATACACAATGTATTTTCCTTGGCAGAAGAAACATTACGTTATTCTTTCTGCACATGTGCAGTAACATGGAATACTCCATTGTGTGAGAAGAGGGGTGGGAACTGTCAAAACAATCACGATTGATTAAGTATTATGATATATTTCTAAACACATGAATCAAGACAAAAAAAAACAAATAGAAGACAACTTTATTAGTCATTTTTAGGAGATGATTGGGAGGTTCTAAGCAAATGTCTGTGTTTGCCTAATGGTTAAAAGGGAACTGCACTTTAAAAAATGTTTACCTATCGTTCATAAACATTGCGAATGACATGACAACGACAATTTTTTTTTTTTTGTATTTTAAGTTGTAAATGAAAGTCCGCTGACAGCGGAGCCAAACGGAGGTCCTCTATTCCGCCCAGAAAACCCAATAAATAACCATCCAAAAACTGCCAACAATACTCCATTACATCTCGTGACTGCAATATTAAGCAAGTATTAGTGATGTTGTTGTTGTAAGCGCTAACGCTGACAAACTATTTATAGCGGCACTGTGATCACAAGCTTGTGTGCCAATGTTTACATGTTTGACTGATGAGCTGCTTCCTCGTTTCCTTGCCCATCAAACTTTATTGTAGATCATAAATAATGCCTCTCACCTGTATAGTAGAAGAATGAGGGCGTATTCCGACACATACAGATTCCTTTCTTTCATGAAGACAAGAATATAAGTTTGTGTATTACCTGATTCTGATGACTTGCATTGATAACTGATAATGTCCACATTTTCAAATGGAAGAGAAAAAAAGTCCTCCTTTCTGTCCAATACCACATGAAAGTGGTTGGTTTTTGGCATCTTATTTGTCCAGCTTCCATACTCGTTTTTATACACTTTAAAAGAAATGCATTGGCGGCAAACTCCATAGCTTGCTAGCTTGTGCACACCGGCTTTCTGAGAGTCTTATTTTATTAGCGCAGGCAGGAAGAAGCAGCGCTTTTATTGTGAAGATAGGAACTGTGCAGTCGGTCTTTAGAGTTTTGACGGCAGGTACGGCGCGAGAGTCTGTTGAAACAAAAAGTGTTTCTCAGCTTCCTGTCAGTCATTTTTTCTTAATAATGAGTTCACAGCAGCCAGCGTCATCTCACAAGACCCTCGGGTGGCGTGAATGTCAATTAAGTGACGAAAGTGACGTCTTGGTGAAGATTTATGATCGCTAATTTTTAGGTGTATTTTTTTAATGCCTGACTGACACACCCTCCGCGATCGACCGGTAGCTCACGATCAATGTAATGGGCACCCCTGCTTTGATGTGTCTTGTATTCATGTTAGCATTTAAGCTAGCTCACAATTACTGTGCTAGCTTGCTTCTCCAGTAAATGAGCAATATCACTGGTCTGAGTTTATCAAAATGCGATTATCTATCATGGTTTTACGATCATTTTAATTTGAAATGGCAATGAAAACAGTCAGGCGTTTCACCCCAGTTTATCTTCAATACTGTAATCGTTACATGTCAAATGTATACCAATTACTAACATTTTTGTTGTACTTTTCGGCTGGCTCGTCATTGGTTGGAAAGTTGAAATGAAAGGACTTCAACTAAAGACCCTTCCAACTGATGTTTTCATATTCATGCGTTGTCTGTGTTGTTGATTGTCGGGAATGGAGCGTTATTCCCCGGTGGTCTGGTGTTCAGTATTGCTGCAGCACTCTGTTTGTTTCCTGTCTGCTTTCTCGGCCCAGTTGATATTCACACCTCTTCCTACCACTCCTGTTCTGTCTCTCTAATGATTCACGCTGCTGCCAGCATGAAATGTGTTTCATTAGGCAAAGTGGTCGACAGGTTTTGTTTCCTCTTCCCAGCTGTCTCATAATTAGACATTTATCATAGCAATCCTTTTGGGGTTTTCTGTCGCTTTACGGGTTGCCGACCAGTGGAGGGGTCGGCCGCCATGGCAACAGATACTGATGGAGAACAGGCCAGTGGGGTTTGCTATTGTCATGGAAACAGGGTAAAGTTCTACAAATTGATGCCAAACATCTGAACCTATCTAATTGTTTGTACAATTACAACAATAATAATAATGACACTCACTGACCAGCCTGTGATTGATGTTTTTGAGCTTATTGTCACTTAATTGGGTACAGCACAATACAAGTACTGTATCAAAAGTTCAACATTTATGAAAATAATAATGCTTCTGTTTTTGTTTGGCGATACCGTAACCAGACTTAAATTGTGCATCCATAGAGTTGCAAGAATATTGTCTTAAATCATTAGCAGGCATTGTGACATTTCCTTATTAAAATGACAACTTAAATCTTATTAAAAAAACATTTTTTTACTCAAAAAATAGAATATAAGCTCGTACCATCTATTTTCCCCCCTGAGACTTTATTCTCTTAACAATACATTGTTTCAAAACATTTTTATTAAAACATTATTTTCCTTACCTAAGGAATTTTTACTTTTACATTTTACTTGTCATTCTTACAATGTTTTTGTTGTACTTTAACAACTTTCATCTCCTAACAGTATCTTTTTTCTTTTTAAATGTATTTATTCTTGTCTTTATATCACCTTAATATCCCAACTTTATTCCCCTAACATTATGCTTTTCTCCCTTGTAAATTGCGACTTCATTCTTACTGTTTTTTGTGTAATATTTTGACTTCATTTTCTTAAAATTCTGTCTTTATTTACGACTTTTGATATTGAATGCAGCTGAGATAGGCTCCAGCACCCCCCGCGACCCCGAACGGGACAAGCGGTAGGAAATGGATGGATGGATATTAAGTATGAACTATTTAATTTGGGTGATGGACATCATAATAGAGTAAAAAAGCTTCATACACTGGCTTCCTATGTGGTGGGGATCAGCTACAGCTGATAGCATGCGTGTGTGTGCAAAGAGGCTGTGCGGCTCAGAGTAGTCGTACAGAAACTTGAGGGGTTTCTGGTACGACTCCAGCTTCAGCCTTGTTTCCTTAGGCAAGAAGCTTCACCCACCTTGCTCCCAGTGCCACCAACACTGGTGTATGAATGTGTTTGGCAGGACCCCCTTGCAAAAGATATTCTAAATCTCAATGAGACGTTCCTGGGTAAATAAAGGTTTTCATGTTAAGTATGTGTTTTCAGGAAAGCTGCCTTGTTGTTTGGCTGGGTTGTCTTCCTGCTACTGGCGTACAAGGTGTCCAAGCTGGACAGGGAGTACCAGGAGTATAATCCTTATGAAGTTCTCAACCTGGACCCGGTAAAGAAATACACATTTAAACTCGCATATTCTGAGCAGAAACTATGCTAGTTATTAATTTTTTTACTCTCCAGGGATCATCGCTGTCTGAAATCAAGAAGCGATACCACGTGTTGTCGCTCAAATACCATCCAGACAGACGTGGCGACGAGGGCACCTTTATGAGAATCGCCAAAGCTTATGCTGCGTACGTGTCATTGAGCAGTGTAAATTTAATCCATTAGTTTTTGATATTGAATGTTTTGTACTCTTTCTGCTTACAGTCTCACTAATGAACAATCCCGTAAAAACTGGGAAATGTACGGCAACCCGGATGGCCCAGGAGGTCAGCTTGTGTTTTTTTTTGTGTTAACATGACCAAAAAGATCTAGATCTAGAACCTGTTTGTTTTTGCAGCGACCAGTTTTGGCATAGCCTTGCCAGCCTGGATTGTGGACCAGAAGAACTCAATGCTGGTATTTGTCATTATTTGCAACATACTGCATGTGTACATTTTATTTAGTAGCACTCTAAAGTCTGTTTTGTGTTGCAGGTGTTGTTGGTATACGGTCTAGCCTTCATGGTCATCCTCCCAGTTGTTGTGGTAAGTGGTTCTCTGGTGTTGGTTGTTATTGTACTGAAGGTCTAGTTTACTGACTCTAATTGTACTACATCAGGGTACATGGTGGTACCGCTCCATCCGATACAGCGGAGATCAGATCCTCATCAACACCACCCAGCTCTTCATGCACTTCATGTACAAGACGCCCAACATGAACATGAAGCGTAAGTTTCTCTTGTTGTCTTGGTAATGCAATTGGAGAACAAGCACTAAATATTTGTATTCTTTAACCTCTGCAGGGTTAGTGATGGTGCTGACGGCAGCGTTTGAGTTTGATCCTCGCAGCAATAAAGAAGCCACCATAAGACCCACAGACAACATTGAAGTCCCACAGGTAAGAAACCATTAAAAAAAAGAAAAACAATTTACTCTACTCCTACATTAATATCACTATGGTTCCTTCCAAATCTTACATATTTATTGTTTGCAACATTTGGTGCAAAAGTGTACCTTTTTTTCCAGTAAATTTATTCTTGTAGTATTGCTACTTTTTTATAGGGGAATTTTCTTAAAATTTTGTTATCTTAAAAATAATATATTTTATACTGTAATTTTTAAAAATACAGTCATCGTCCGCTGCATAACACTTCAAATATTGCAGCTTCACCACATGCAGATTTTTAAAGCCTATTCCAAAGCATTAATCTGTCTTAAGAACAGACATACAATGTCGTTACAGCAGTTACAGTGTAGATAGAACCAGAAGACTGATGCGGTGCCCCGTAAAGATACAAGAAGGAAAGGTAAACATGAGGGGAGGAGGAGGACAAAAAACTCCCAAACTAAGCTCCTATGGGGAGTTGGGGGCTCAGTTTGAGTCTTGGAAAAAACCTCAAGCAACAATAAGCACATATGAGCACATATTTACAACACACAAAAACGTGAGACGAGCAACAAAGGCAGGGCGATGAAGGCCTGTGATGGGGGTGGGTTGTATGTGGGCATATATGTGAAGTAGTAGTCCATGGGTCCGTGTTTTGTTCATAAGCCTCCAGAGTCGCTCCATTTGGCATTACGAAATAGAGTCAACCTCCCAGGTGTGTTTCGCTGCAATGGTCTCACTGGGGTGTTTATGACATGACTGCCAAGGCCTAGGCAGAGTGAGCCGAATTGTAGATAAGGATTGTTTTGGTTAGGGTGAGCAAACACTTTCCAATGTTTTGGTTCTAGTTGTGGCTCTTAAATTAATCATAATTTCGCCTTGCAGAGCAAAAATCTTCTTTGAGAAGTTACCAAATTTGTGATTAAATTCCGAAATGACCAAAAACTGAGTGCCCACATCTCTGCCCAAAACATCGATCACTACGGGCAGCCTTTGGGCTCCTTAAACGGCTATCATCGTCTTCCGAATTTTTCCATAGACCGGAGCAACACTTACTCCACAGTTCCAAATGAATAGATATCTTCAATGTCCTCGACGGAAAGAACCGCTAGGCACACGACTCTCCACTTACCCCAAGAGTCCCTCATGTATCTAGCAGGAAAAGTTCCATCAGGACCGGCAGGTTCCCCCGAACCTGAGCTTCTCGTCGAAGATCTTGTCAATTGAGTTGAAAGACGAGTTTATCAATTCCATGTTTTAGATTTCGGAGAACAGTGCAAAAGAGAAGAGATAAGGGAGAGGACAATGTGTCCGCTTTTGTTGAGAGCTGCAAAAGAAACAAAGTAAAGTAATAATACCAATACTACAGTAGTACTGGCCACTAGAGGAGATTAAGGCCATGTCCAGACGAACACGGACAGTTAAAAAAAACGCATATTTGGGGTAAAAACAATCTCCATCCACACAAGTGTAGTTTCAAAACTGTCTCTGTCTACACACAAACGCATACACCTGCTGTCATGCACATTTTGTCAAATCAGAAGCCTGAAAAAAGCAGCAAAAGCTGACTTGGTGGCATTACACCTCTATTATGTTTATATTGATATACTAGACGTACAATGACACATACATTATCTCTAAAACCAGCCTGCACCTACACAGAGCCCTGGGAACATTATGAATCTTTTTTTTAGTGTTTAAAGCGCTGATGCACGCCTCTGCTGCTGAAACTCAACACTCATAGAATTATGACAAATTAATTAGCAACGTGGTGATATATTACATGTACAGTGAATTGTACATTATTTCTAAAATCAGCATGCACTAACGAGCCAAGGAAACCATTTTGCATGTTTTAGTGCCTATATATAGCACACGTGTGTCGCTGCAAAACTCTCGTGGAATTATAAAGCATTTAATCATGGATATAGTACATGCACAATGAAGTGTATATTGTCTTTAACATCAGTACACACAAGGAGGACGCTACATCATGTTTTTTTTAGTTGCTTGGTCGCTTTTTACACGTGTGCACAGTCGCGCCCGGCTCCATCTACAAAAATGGAGGCAAGACACGTAAGTTAGCTTCATGATTTGTCGTTAAACAATGACTAAAAACATAAGATAATGTTGGGCCTTTCTTATGACAGAGCTAAAAGTCTTGCTTGTCAAAGTTGTCCATCAGGTGGAGGTTCCACAGCGATTGTATTCAAAACAGCTGACTGTAATTAGCGCTGGCAGGAGTGTCGCAAAGCCCATTTTGATGTGTCTAGCATACACCCACGACCCCAAGAAGGACAAAAGGTAGAAAATGGATGGATGGATACATTAAGTCCTCTTAAAGTGTGTTTAAAGCCAGCAAGGCAGTATTGTTGAGCTTTGTAAATTAACAGCGCACAACCATGACGTCATCACAAGTCTCTGTGCCGTGCTAAGTGGAGAGTTTTGGAACTCTACACTTTGGCCAGCGTTTGCAAAAGTCTGCGTTTTTAAAGACAAAAGTATGTGTCTGCGTGTGGACAAGAGGCCTAAACCCAGAGATAATTATTCGTTTATTAAGTGTTCGTGTTCATGTGGACATGGCCTAAACTGATCAGTGCTCGCTGTTAAGTATTGTGGCCACTGATCGGCTCAGCTTCAGGCAGCTTTACTGTATTGAATTAAAAGAGCGTAAATGTAACTTAACAGTGTTATATCATGTCTAGAGGGCTCTCAGAATGTTGAAAAACGCAGTTAATATAATAAACATATGTTTTATGCTGAGCTATGAAAATATTAGATTTATAATAATAATAATGGATTAGATTAGGGGTGTAATGGTACACAAAAATTTCGGTTCGGTACGTACCTCGGTTTAGAGGTCACGGTTCGGTTCATTTTCGGTATAGTAAGAAAACAACAAAATATAAACATTTTTACATTTGTAAACAATGGCTTTATCCTTTTAACATTGGGAACACTATAATAATTCTGCCCATGTTAATCAACATTAAAGTGCCTCAAGTTGTTGCTCAGATTAAATAAAATGACAAAACTTTTCTTCTACATATAAAAAGTGCAACATTAAACAGTTTCAAGTCAACTCATGCTTAATTTATTACAGCATTTGGGAAGCCTGTAGTTGTTTTATTATGTAAATGTTATATTTTTATCTACATGTGATAGCAGGGACCCTGCCATTCAAAACTAGGCTGCTGCATTACTAATGATTAATGTAACTATAGCTGAAAAAATAGTACAATAGCAATAGGAGAGACTATTCATCCCTGAACACCATGGAGTTCATGTAGGCTTAAAGGCCTACTGAAATGAATTTTTTTTATTTAAACGGGGATAGCAGATCTATTCTATGTGTCATACTTGATCATTTCGCGATATTGCCATATTTTTGCTGAAAGGATTTAGTATAGAACAACGACGATAAAGATTGCAACTTTTGGTATCTGATAAAAAAAAGGCTTGCACCTACCGGAAGTAGCGTGACGTAGTCAGTTGAACATATACGCAAAGTTCCCTATTGTTTACAATGATGGCCGCATGAAGTGAGAGAGATTCGGACCGAGAAAGCGACAATTTCCCCATTAATTTGAGCGAGGATGAAAGATTTGTGGATGAGTAAAGTGCAAGTGAAGGACTAGTGGGGAGTTGAAGCTATTCAGATAGGGAAGATGCTGTGAGAGCCGGGGGTGACCTGATATTCAGCTGGGAATGACTACAACAGTAAATAAACACAAGACATATATATACTCTATTAGCCACAACACAACCAGGCTTATATTTAATATGCCACAAATTAATCCTGCATAAAAACACCTGCGTGTTTGTTATGCTAGCTCCTAGCTCCTCTGCTAGCTCCTAGCTCCATAGAACACGCCAATACAATTCAAACACCTGATCAACACACACAATCACTCAGCCCAAAAGACCGTTTACCTAACCCAAGGTTCATAAAGCTTATATATTTTTAAAAAGTTACGTACGTGACGCGCACATACGGTCAAGTTATCGAATGTTTAGCAGCCAAGGCTGCATACTCACGGTACCTGATATTCAGCTGGGAATGACTACAACAGTAAATAAACACAAGACATATATATACTCTATTAGCCACAACACAACCAGGCTTATATTTAATATGCCACAAATTAATCCTGCATAATAACACCTGCGTGTTTGTTATGCTAGCTCCTAGCTCCTCTGCTAGCTCCTAGCTCCATAGAACACGCCAATACAATTCAAACACCCGATCAACACACACAATCACTCAGCCCAAAAGACCGTTCACCTAACCCAAGGTTCATAAAGCTTATATATTTTTAAAAAGTTACGTACGTGACGCGCACTTACGGTACGGTACGTGTTATGCTAGCTCCTAGCTCCTCTGCTAGCTCCTAGCTCCATAGAACACGCCAATACAATTCAAACACATGATCAACACACACAATCACTCAGCCCAAAAGACCGTTCACCTAACCCAAGGTTCATAAAGCTTATATATTTTAAAAAAGTTACGTACATACGCAAAAAAAAGCCAAAGCTGCATACTCACAGTAGCACGTCTGCGTCTTTGTCATCCAAATCAAAGTAATCCTGGTAAGAGTCTGTGTTGTCCCAGTTCTCTACAGGCGTCTGTGTATCCAAATCAAAAGTCCTCCTGGTTAGAGTCTCTGTTATCCGAGTTCTTCCATCTTGACTGCATCTTTCGGGAATGTAAACAAAGAAGCGCCGGCTGTGTACTGTTGTGGCTGACTACGTTCGAAAAATACGTCCATTTCGCACCGACAACTTTCTTCTTTGCTTGCTTGGCTTCCTTCTCCATAATGCAATGAACATGATTGAAACAGATTCACGAACACAGATGTCCAGAATACTGTGGAATTATGAAATGAAAACAGAGCTTTTTCATATCGGCTTCAATGTGGAAGGCATACCCGTGTTCGTCGGGCTACGTCACGCGCATACGTCATCCTCAGAGGCGTTTCGAACCGGAAGTTTAGCGGCAAATTTAAAATGTCACTTTATAAGTTAACCCGGCCGTATTGGCATGTGTTATAATGTTAAGATTTCATCATTGATATATAAACTATCAGACTGCGTGGTCGGTAGTAGTGGGTTTCAGTAGGCCTTTAATGATGCAATTACATTATTATATCAACTATCAGAGACAGAAACTCTTCATTTAACATAAAGTCCTTTTTTGCTGCTTCAACACAGAAAAAGGTAAAGTGAAATAACAGACAGACAGGGCTTTGCTGTCCGTAACACACACACACACACACCGCAAAATGAGCTAACGTTATGCTAAAAGCGAATTAGCCTTCACCTCAAGCCAGGACTGCGAGCGAGTTGAGCTGCCTTTTATATTTCTAGAAGGTCAACGGGCTCATAGTGATGTTACTAGTAGTTGACTGGGAGATGTTTATTATAATTTGGGGAGAGTCCGCTGCCTGATGCTTACCTGCTAAACGCTAAGCACTGACTACATGCGCTCTGAATACGCACTGCTGATTGGCTGTTACCGCTCTGAATACGCACTGCTGATTGGCGGTTACCGCTCTGTTTGTAACCAATCAGATGGTTGTGTGGGTGGGACAATGCTGGGTGCTGTGTAGAGTACTGACAGAAACAGAGGCAGAAGGAAGCGGAGGCGGCTACTTAATATGTTCGTGTGGAAACTCATTCGGTACACCTCCGAACCGAACCAAAACCCCCGCACCGAAACGGTTCAATACAAATACACGTACCGTTACACCCCTAGATAAGTTTTATATAGCGCTTTTCTAGACACTCAAAGTGCTTCACAGAGAAGTGAGAACCCATCATTCAATCACACCTGCTGGTGGTAAGCTACTTTCGTAGCCACAGCTGCCCTGGGGTAGACTGACGGAAGCCTGGCTGCCAGTTTGCGCCTACGGCCCCTCAGACCACCACCCATACTTGCCAACCCTCCCGAATTTTCCGGGAGACTCCCGAAATTCAGCGCCTCTCCCGAAAACCTCCCGGGACAAATATTCTCCCGAAAATCTCCCGGTTTTCAGCCGGAGCTGGAGGCCACGCCCCTTCCAGCTCCATGCGGACCTGAGTGAGGACAGCCTTTTTTCACGTCCGCTTTCCCGCGATATAAACAGTGTGCCTGCCCAAGCACGTTATTCCATACGAGGCGTCCGGCATACCGCCGATGAGCATGGTGCAGATGGAGAAGATCTTCTCGGCGTCCGTGTTGGCGCGCACGTTTAAAGCCGACGCTGGTCAGGCTGCTGAGGGTGAAGTAGAGGGCGGTGATGTACGAGCTGCGCACCGACAGGCCGCCGACTATGTTGTTGACGTAGGGCAGTGGTCCCCAACCACCGGGCTGCGGCCCGGTACCGGTCCGTGGATCGATTGGTACCGGGCTGCACAAGAAAACTTTTTTTTTTTTTTTTAATTAAATGAACATAAAAAACACAAGATACACTTACAATTAGTGCACTAACCCAAAAAACCTCCCTCCCCCATTGATACTCAAAAGGGTTGTTTCTTTCTGTTATTAAGCTTTCTGGTTCCTACATTATATATCAATATAGATCAATACAGTCTGCAGGGATACTGTCCGTAAGCACACATAATTGTATTTTTTTTAATTAACCTCCGTCGGACAAAATTTCAAGTTACAAGTCAAGTTACGCAGTTACAAAAAGGTTGGGGACCACTGACGTAGGGCATCTCCAGGCGTTTGCCCAGCTCATGGAGCCATCCTTGGGGAAGAGACGGGAGGACAACAGGGTGACAAGAACTAAATCATCCAGACTAGAGATAAATTGTATTATTATTGTATTATTATGTTTATCTTACCTAAAAATAAATATATTTATTAATTTAAAAAAAAACGAAATACATTTTTACTATATTTTGCTAAAAACATCAAAATTAATTGTATTTTTATTTGTATTTTTTCTGACTTCTTATTACATCCAGCCATAGAATTATACATTAAAATAAACATATTTGAAGTAATTAATTTTAAATGATCATAATAATTCATTTAAAATGACCATATTTAATTATTAAAATAATTGCTTGTTTATCAACAACTTTAGCATTTTATTCATTACATTGTGAAGCTCTCAGAAGCCAAGTTATGTTATATTCCTTAAGATTTATTTATGCAAGTTTGAAGTATCAATTATCTAAACACAGTTTTGTTTGCATATTTTCAGGATGTATATATATATATACCGTATTTCCTTGAATTGGCGCAGGGAATATAGTATACGCACGTCTAGAATTACTGCCGGGTCAAACTCGTTTCTCAAAATAATTAACGCATGCTTGGCCTTATCGCCGGTTCATTATTGACGCCGGATCAAATTCGTTTCGCAAAATATTAATTTTATTATCGCATGTCTATAATTTTCGCCGGGTCAAACTCGTTTCGAAAAATATTTAGCATATGGCTAGAACTTCCACCGGGTCAAATTCGTTACGTCACGAGTGACGCTTAACTGTCCTCATTTTCAAAATGGAGGAAGCTGCTTTCAGTAGTTTGCAACCGCACAATCGCACAAAGGAAAAAAGATAAATAGCTATTCAGTAGGATTTAAGGTCCAAGCTATTGAATACCGGTACAGTATGCTAAAAAGAACAGTAAGCAGCTATGTTTTATTAATATACCGTAGCTGCGTGTGTTAAATACTGTATGAGTCATCAAATGACTCCCGCCTCCTGGTGGTAGAGGGCGCTGCCGCGCTAGTGATCCTTCTTGCGACTTCCGGTACTGCAGAAGAAGTGAACACACGCAGCAAGAGATTTTTTTTTTTAACATGGAGGATTACATACCGGTATCTAAAATAAAATAGTTTTCTAAACTGGACTTTCAATCGAAGCAGGAGGTAATAATTAAAGGAATATCTCCATCGAGACAGAGAGACTTTTAAAACGGAAGAAAGAAAATAATGAAGACTTCTATAAACAAGTTATCGATGCTTTTGGTCAGAAGGAGCTGCAAATGGACTCCATTTATAAGTACAGGTAAGACCATAATAACGTTTTCTTTATTAAATGTGCTTTTCACGATGGTATGCTTACATCACACTCAAAGCGCACGCCTAAATTTACCGGATTCCTTTTGGTAAACGCCGGAGTGAGAAGAGGTTTTAAAATAATTAGAACCTTTATTTAACCAGATAAGAAAACCCATTGAGATCAAGATCTCCGGTAAACGCAGGAGTGACAGGAGGTTTTAAATTAATTAACGCCCCTGCGGCTATTCAAGGAAATACGGTATATGAAATACTTGGTGAATTCTAGCTGTAAATATACTCCTCCCCTCTTAACCACGCCTCCCGTCCCACCCCCGACCACGCCTCCCACCCCCCCACCTCCCGAAATCGGAGGTCTCAAGGTTGGCAAGTATGCCACCACCTATCATTCATCATTCATTCACCAGTGTGAGCGGCACTGGGGGCAAGAGTGAAGTGTCCTGCCCAAGAACACAACAGCAGCGATTTTTGGATGGTGAGAGGCGGGGAGCGAACCCGCAACCCTCAGGTTTCTGGCACGGCCACTCTACTCACTATGCCATACCGCCCCTATAATCAATTATTCCTACTTTGTTTATTATGGTATATGGTATATATGGTATATATAATTGGTCCGGGACCAATTAACAGCGATAAACGAGAGACGACTATATTGGATTTGTTACAAAATGTGCATATTTTTTCTTCTTTTTGCCCCAAAACATTTTTTTTCATATTTAAATTTCTCCATTAAACATTTTTTTCTTGTCAAATTTCAGTTTCTCTTAAGTACTACTTTTCTTTGTAATAAATAGATACTGGCTTTTTTTTGTGAATATTAAGATGAAGTTTTCACCAACAAGACTATTTTGTGTAAAATGACATCCATCCATCCATTTTCTACCGCTTGTCCCCTTCGGGGTCGCGGGGGATGCTGGAGCCTATCTCAGCTGCAAAATGGCATATTCTTGTATAATATTTTGATAATCTAAAATTGTTTAATTTCTGTATAACATTAATATTCCTTTGTAGAATTTAAACAACATAAACCAAGGTCATGCAGGTTGGGTTATTAGCGATCATGATTTTCTCCATAATCTTTTTATCCCGTCTTGTAGTTGATCCGAGAGCTTGGAAACATCAACGTAAAGAAAAAAGAGCCTCCCTTCTGCTACCCCTACAGTCTGAAGGCCAGAGTTTTAGTGCTCTCTCACCTGGCACGAATGGACGTGTCTGATGAGTTGGAGGAAGGTCAGACACTCTATTATCGCTCAATATTAAGGGATCACGGTGTGAAAATAAACATTTAACCCAGGCGAGGTGTGTTTGTGCTTCAGATCAGAGGTTTGTGGTGAGAAAGAGTCCTGCTCTCCTGCAGGAGATGATTAATGTGGGCTGTCAGCTGACCATGATGGCCAACAGCAGAGGAGGTCAGCACAAACACACAACATGAATATGACGAGACGTTTTGGAGGACATCACTAACTGTCTTGGTGTGTCCAGGTTTCCACGCTCCTCGTCTGGTCACCATCGAGAACTGCATGAAGCTGACGCAGATGATTGTGCAGGGCCTGCAGGAGTCCAAGTCGCCTCTGCTGCAGCTGCCGCACTTTGAGGAGGAGCATCTGCGCTACTGCATCTCCAAAAAGGTACCAGGTGTTCACTCATTGGCTCTTTGGTCCTCCTGACATTGCCTTCAGTTTACCTTCCTCTTTGTCGCCAGTACAAAGTTCGGAGCCTGCAGGACCTGGTGAGTCTCAAAGACTCCGACAGACGTATCATGCTGCGCTTCCTGGGGGAGGAAAAGTATGACGAGGTCCTGGCCGTGCTGGGCAGCTTCCCTCACATCACCATGGATACCAAATTACAAGGTTGTCGTTTAAGTCAAGACAAAGTTTTAAAAAATGCACCTGACAGCTGATTCTTGTTTGCAGTGCTCGATGACGAAGACAGCAGTAACATCACAGCGGGCTCCATCGTCACGGTTACAGTCACCTTAACCAGAAAAAAGATGGCGGTAAGCACCTCCATACAAAGTGGTTTCTTTTGAGATGAATGTTCCTTGTATGATCACACGGGGGTGCTGTTGCTGCCAAGCAATGTTAGACATGGATTAACAGTGACTGGACTTCTTGTACGCACACATGCTATGCTAGGAGTGAGCGTAACAGGGTGAGGTGAGATAGTGTTAGAATAAGGAAGGGTGGGTAATAGGTCTGCAACTAACAATTATTTTGATAGTCGATCAGTCAACGATTATCATAACTACTAATCGGATAACAAAGTGTGCACATATTTAATGGCTCTAAATTTTCCATCGACTTCTAAATGCAGCCTAAGTTATTTTAGGCATGTGCTTACTAACAACAAAATATGACTAATTTATTCATAAATATTTATACTGTAACTGTGCTGCTCATTCAGCTGTTACAAAAATTAAAATGACTAATAAAATGTTGTCTATTTAAAAGAAAAGAAAGGCAAAGTGCTAAAAAAAATCTTGTTTATGTATTAAAAACAGTTAAAAAAGCAGCAATGAAAAAAACAATCGAACTTCCTCAAAAAGAAAAGCATTTAGTTATGTTTAACAAGCTGCACACTGGTATATTGACTATTGATTAACTCTTGGCAATTTTAGCACACTTATAGACTCAATATGTAGAATAGTGAAGTGAAGTGAATTATGTTTATATAGCGCTTTTCTCTAGTGACTCAAAGCGCTTTACATAGTGAAACCCAATATCTAAGTTACATTTAAACCAGTGTGGGTGGCACTGGGAGCAGGTGGGTAAAGTGTCTTGCCCAAGGACACAACGGCAGTGACTAGGATGGCGGAAGCGGGGATCGAACCTGCAACCCTCAAGTTGCCGGCACGGCCGCTCTACCCGAGCTATACCACCCAGTATCAGAATACTATTCTATTAATTATTAAAATGTTGGCTATTTAATAAATTGTATGTTTATTCTTATGATACCTCCATATTGGTCTGTCTCTCTGTGTGCGCACGTGCAGTTTGCGTTTGTTGTTGTGCCCTTTTTTTACGGCATTGCAAATTGACGCTGCTTTAAAGCGTACTTGAATTGATGTAGAAAAAGTTTAGCTGGCTGACTTTGGCTAGAATGATAGTTAGTTATTTTTCACGCAACTTCATCTGACTTTTGTTAGCCAGCTCGCAAGGTAGAAGCTAACACTCTTACTGAGGTACTTCTTGTGTATGTAGGAGATGTTTGAGAAAGAGCAGGATTTAACACCATGTCCAGGAGAGGACACCACACCTGCAGAAGAAGCAGTAAGCACAAAGTTAAATGTCAATGCACGTTTTTTGGGATTAAAGTGTTGCTAAAGTTTAATATTGTTCGTACCTGAAGCAGGGAGACTTGAATAAAGCCAAAACAAAAGTATGGCAGAACAAAAATAAAAGCACCAAAAAGTCCAAGAAGAAGAAGTTAACCAAGAAGAAGGCCACACCGGCACTGACAAAAAGCAAGCAGGCCAACGGCAGCGTGGCAGGAAACGTAAGTGTCCAATCACAGCGGATCTACACGTCATGAATGCACTGCTTCATCTGCTGCTCGCCGTCACAGGATGTGGTGTCTACGACGACGACGAAGGAGGATGATGAGGAGGTCTCGGATAAAGGCAGCGAGTCGGACGAGGGCGAGCCCAACAAAGACTCCCCCAGCGAGCGGGACGAGGACAGTGACAAGCAGAGCGACACTGAGGTGGATGAGATGGGTGGCGACGACGAGGAGGTCAGGAAATTAAGCAATCAGTTTAGTTTTATCGTCGGGTCTTATCTGTCTTCCTTTCCCCCACAGGAGTGGGAGGCACTGCAGCAAAGCATCCAGAGGCGAGAGCGCGCCCTGCTAGAGACCAAGTCCAAGGTGACGCACTCCGCCTACAGCCTCTACTATGCTGAGGAGAAGCAAGAGTGGTGGTGGCTCTACATCGCCGACCGCAGAGACCAGACGCTGGTGTCCATGCCCTACCACGTCTGTACGCTCAAAGACACAGAGGAGGTTGGTCAACAAAGATAATCATATTCATACCAGACTCCACCATCAGCTTTCTTCCAACGAGGCCTGTGGGCCCCCACTCACGGCGTAGATTCAAAACGCCAACTAGCATATCTGTCATGTGAGCAGCTGCTCGCATGTTTGACAGGCTTTCAACAACGAAGCAGGAAATGTTTTAGTGAGTGCGCTGATAGATGATTGGTTCTCATGACACCTTCAAGACATCAACACAGTACTGGCCCCCAGTGTGAAGATTTACTGTTTCATTGTTTACCCCTTGTGTGTGTGTGTGTGTGTTTTTGTAGGTGGAGCTCAAGTTTCCGGCACCTTCCAAAACAGGAAACTACCAATACTCTGTAATCCTGCGCTCTGATTCCTACCTGGGACTGGACCAGATCAAACCGCTTAAGGTCACACCACTACTATACTGTACTATAAGCTATACTGTACTACTACACCAAAAAAAAAACAGTGAAGTTGGCACGTTGTGTAATTTGTAACTAAAAACTGAATACAATGATTCAACTTACAGTATATTCAATTGAATAGACTGCAAAGACGAGATATTTAATGTTCGAAGAAGCTCCTTTTTTTTCCCAATAATCATTAACTTAGAATGTAATGGCAGCAACGCATTGCAAAAAAGTTGGCACAGGGGCATTTTTACCACTGTGTTACATGGCCTTTCCTTTTAACAACACTCAGTAAATGTTTGGGAATTGAGGAGACCAATTTATGAAGCTTTTCAGGTGGAATTCTTTCCCATTTTTGCTTGATGTACAGCTTAAGTTGTTCAACAGTCCGGGGCCTCCGTTGTGGTATTCTAAGCTTCATAATGCGCCACACATTTTCAATGGGAGACAGGTTTGGACTACAGGCAGGCCAGTCTAGTACCCGCGCTCTTTTACTATGAAGCCACGCTGTTGTAACACGTGGCTTGGCATTGTCTTGCTGAAATAAGCAGGGGCGTCCATGATAACGTTGCTTGGATGGCAACATATGTTGCTCCAAAACCTGTATGTACCTTTCAGCATTAATGGCGCCTTCACAGATGTGTAAGTTACCCATGCCTTGGGCACTAATACACCCCCATACCATCACAGATGCTGCCTTTTGAACTTTGCCCCTATAACAATCCGGATGGTTCTTTTCCTCTGACGTCCACAGTTTCCAAAAATAATTTGAAATGTTGACTCGTCAGACCACAGAACACTTTTACCCTTTGCATCAGTCCATCTTAGATGAACTCAGGATTTGCAAATCATTGTATTCTGTTTTTATTTACGATTTACACAACGTGCCAACTTCACTGGTCTTGGGTTTTGTATAATGGTGATGTTGCCAGGTAAACGTGTGTCCCAGGTACACACCTCATATTTGCCATGAAAAACAATACATAGTAATAACAACTTGGTTTAAAATCACAGTAAAGTGCAACTATTCGTTGACGTTATCGACAACAATCTTTATCAAAATTTGTCACAGACAAATTAATTTGTCGATAATAGTCAGTGATGTCATCGCTGGTGTTTTCTGGAACTAAACGAACATGTGCATGTCTGTGTGACTGGTGACTGCCAAGCAACAGGAAGAGACAGATGGCTCCGGCCATTGCAAAAACACAGCGGTTAAAAACTAAACACGACCAAGACACGTATAACTTGCTCAATTAGCAAAGTGGATCTTGCTCGGCAGTACGTCTGTGATGCGATCGCCCATTCTCCTCAGCTAGATTGTTCTAATCCTCCTAGTAAAAAAAAACATGTTTCCTCTGCTCAATGCTGATAATGGTGTTGATGTTTAGAGGACGTGCTATAATGAAATTTAAAGAGAAAAAAACATACTGCGTTGAGGAAAAATACTGTGAATGGCAGTCACCATTTTGTTATGCTCATGTGGCGTCTGTGCGTAAATGCCACTTCCCAAAAGATCCACTTTTTCTCGAGTAAGCAGAGAAAGGAGAACGCAGATTCAAATTTTGTTTAATTTCAGATACATTTTCAACATGATTGAATATATACGTCATTTATAATGACATCATTACATACCACCACCAAAAGAGTATAATACTACAATTTATGAAAATTAAGAATTTAAGAAATAGAAATACTTTTTTTTCCCAACTGGAGACACCTGCCTTGAACTTGCCAAGGACCCACTCAAATCACTACATTGAAAACCTGTCAGCGTCACTGCTAAAAGCTGTGCTATGCTAGGAGTGAGCGTAACAGGGTGAGTTAGTGTTAGAATAAGGAAGGGTGGGTGATAGGGCTGCAACTAACAATTATTTTGATAGTCGATCAGTTAACGACTAATCGGATAACAAAGTGTACACATATTTAATGGCTCTAATTTTTCCATCGACTTCTAAATGCAGCCTAAATTATTTTAGGCATGTGCTTACTAACAACAAATATTTATTCATACATATTTATACTGTAACTGTGCTGCTCATTCAGCTGTTACAAGCATTAAAACGACTAATCAAATGTTGTCCATTTAAAATATAGGAAAGGCAAAGTGCTAAAAAAAAAACTTGTTTATGTATTAAAAACCGTTAAAAAAGCTGCAATGATAACAACACAAAATCGATCTTCCTCAAAAAGAAAATAATTTTGTGATGTTTAACAAGTTGCACACTGGTATGTTGACTATTGATTAACTTGGAAATTTTAGCACACTATTAGACTCAATGTGTAGAATACTATTCTATTAATTATTAAAATGTTGGCTAGATTAGATTGTATGTTTAATCTTATGATACCTCTGCATTAGTGCTTGTCTGTCTCTGTGTGTGCTCGTGCAGTTAGCGTTTGTTATTGTGCCCTTTTTCACGGTGTTGCAAATTGACGCTGCTTTAAAGCGAACTTGAATTGATGTAGAAAAAGTTTAGCTGCTTGACTTTGGCTAGAATGATAGTTATTTTTCATGCAACTTCATCTCACTTTTGTTAGCTAGCTAGCAAGGTAGAAGCTAACTGAGGTTGAGACCGCATCCTCCACAAAAACACAGTCCGCTTTGCAAAATGAGCAAGGTATTCATGTTTTTAACAAGAATAAGAGGAAATATCCTTACACTTTGCATGTTATCACTGGCAAAATGTTTGCGAGTGGCGATGCCGACCCACTTCCGCTTGGAAAAACACGAATGATGACGTCACGACTATTGTCGACAAATAGAATTGTCGGCGATACATTTTATTGTCGACTAATCGTTGCCGCCGTAGTGGGTTAGTGTTGACAGAACGAGGGATGGAGAGTGCATGTCACAGTGTTAGTGAATGGAATAGTGTTTGAGAATGAGCTAGTGAATGGCAGTGGAGAGTGAGTGTGTAAGTGGAGGACATTGAAAACAGCAAAAGAAAGTACAGTGGAACCTCGATTTGTCAATTGAATTGGTTCTTGAACCTGGTTTGTACATCAAAAAGTTTGTATAGTGAAGTAAAGTTTCCCATAAACAACAAATATGAATGAGTTCCAGCCTCGACAAAATTCCATATTTTAGTGAAGGTTTGAACAAAATATAAAGTGCTATACAGAAGTGTATCTCAAACACACATAACAAGGATGTGATGGATCAACTTTCTATTTAATAACAATTGAACTGTGCTTTAACAAAGTCAAATCCAACCACATTAGCATCATCAACAAGGAGGTTGGGACAGACAGGGAAGGGAGCGAGCGAGGCCCCTTCCCTCCCCTTCCGTGTGTCTTTTATTGTGCTGGTGGAGAGGAAATATTCCCCACCTGTGCAGTTAGTCTCCCCTGGCACTGTTTTCTAGTAAAGTCCAGTCTCTTCTCAATCAAAACTTGCTGTGGCACTGAGCCAACTTCCTTAATCCTTCCAAATACTGGAGTCTTTGTTTAACTGCCAATCTGGTCTGTTGACTTTGTGGGATTTATATCGAGTTAGCAAAATGGAAAACCCCCCCAAAAGGTACACACACTGAAGAGCTGAGATGTAGAAGTGAGTGGAGGGCTCTGCCACCTCTACAATGTGTAACCCTGCATTTTGCGAAAAGACACAGTTCGCACACGGAGGCGTGCGTAGCTCGTACAAAAGGTCTGTTAATCGAAACGTTTGCTAAAAGGGAAGCTTGTAAATCGAGTTTCCACTGTAAGTCCGTGTTGGAGAGAGAGTGACACGTGAAAAATGAAGTGTTAGAAAACAAGTGTGTGTGATTAAATGTTGGTTCATGTGAGTACGTAATGATCATGTGTGTGTGATGTAACGTGTGTAGCTGGAGGTGCACGAGGCCAAGGCCATGTTGGACAACCATCCCCAGTGGGACATCCCTGACACAGAAGAGGAGGACGAGGAGCAGGAAGACAGCGACGGCATCGAAGAGAGCGATGATGACGACGACGATGACGACGACAACGACTGAACACACACACGCACACACACTCTAACAGCGACACACTTTCTCACACACGCACCTCCTTAGACACGCCCATCACAGACAGACCACCTCCTACATTCTCCTACAACACACACTCACTGACAAAGACTCAGCTGGGACATTTGCTCGCCTCTTTTTTACTCAGATATTTACACCCGCGTGCGTGCGTGTGTGTGTGTGTGTGTGAAGAGTGTTTCTAATAACCTTGTAAGAGTTTGTACAGGTGTGACAGTTGGTGTGGACTGGACACGACCACATGTCAGCTTATATGTGCAACAACAACACAACAAGCTGTGTTCCTTTTGCCTCAAGTTGTCACAATCACCCGACAACAATTAATACTTTCTATGTACGCTTTCAAGCTGCACACCCTATTAGCCACGTCCAGAGTGGCTGCACACCACTTCAACAACTTAGCAAGTGAGCACTATCACCTCCTGTTTTCTTGTAGCACATTCCAGTGTGTGGTCATGTGGTTCTGGTCCACAGAAACCTTACTTTATAAGCCAACAACGTCCACTTGGGTGCCATGCATCCACCATTCTTTCTGCTGGCAGTATTGCTTCTTTTGTGTGTGCGTCTGGACCTCTGGTGTCCCCCTGTGGGTCAAAGTGACTGCTTACAGTGTGCAGTTGATTGAACATTAAAGTTTGTTTTTGTGCTAGCAATACACTTCCTTTTCTGTTCATAATACAAAACGCCAGTGTTACCGTATTTTTCGGAGTATAAGTCGCACCGAAGTATAAGTCGCACCTGCCGAAAATGCATAATAAAGAAGGAAAAAAACATATATAAGTCGCACTGGAGCCCGGCCAAACTATGAAAAAAACTGCGACTTATAGTCCGAAAAAAACGGTAATTTGACCTTTTTTGGTGGTTTTAACAGCTTCGCTCGTGTTCCATTGAGGCTTTATGCTAGCAGGCGACCGTAGTGTGTGTGTGTGTATACAGTAAGGCTGCACAACAGAATGTAGCATCAACGATTTTTGACGCCATGTGGACAAAAGCTCAGTGAGGTTAAAAAAAAGACTACAAAGACTCTTATAGTGAAAGACCCTAAAAGTACTCGACTATCTTCTATCTGCCACTCTTGTTTACAAAGAACTGTCATTGTAAATGAAAAAAATATATTATTTGTATTTAAAATCATTTCAAATAAAATCTTTTAAATGATGACAACCAGATAGTCTCTCTTTTGTCGTGTGGAAAATAAAATGTATGGAAATATGGTTCACAACCGGTACAGATTTAGGACAGTAAAAATGTTTCTCTAAAAAGGACCATGTAAGTAATGAATACATTTGCAATATTTATAGAACAATTACTAGGTGCTTCTGAAAATGTATTAAAATAACTACAAAATATATAAATCTATATTAAATATGCGAATTATTTGAAAGTGGGCTGAAAAAAAAAAGTATGGGGGGAAATAGAAGAAAACATATGAAACAATATATACATACATATACATATTTACACACACATATGGTGTAAATGTACACACATGTACATAGACAACATTTATACATTCACATATAAATGTATAACCATGTATATACACATTTATACACACAGATCTACAGTATGTATGTATATATACTGTATATATATATATATATATATATATATATATACATATGTATGTGTAATACATATATACATACATATGTACTGTATGTATAATACATATATAATATACTATGTATATATACATATATATTTTATATATATATACAGTATATATATATATATTATATATTTATTTATATATATATATACACACATACAAACATGCGTATATAGGTATATATACATATGTATATATACAGTGTACATATACATATCAGAAAGTATACAAACACCCTAACATTTTTGACTGTTTCGTTGTAGCCATTTGCTAAAATCAAAAGAGTTCATTTTATTTCTCATTAATGTATGCTCAGCCCCCCATCTTGACAGAAAAAATTTAAATGTAGCGGGGACAAGCGGTAGAAAATGGATGCATGGAGATTTTAGCCAATTTATTAAAAATAAAAAACTCAAAAATCCCATGTACCGTATTTTCTGGATTAAAGAGCGCACCGGTATATCAATCAATCAAAGATTATTTATACAGCCCATTACCACAAACGTCTCAAAAGGCTGCACAAGCCCCGACATCCTCGGATCTAAACTCACATCAAGGCAAGAAAGAACTCAAGCCAATGGGAACAATGTGACACCTTGGATGGGACCACAGATATAGGGACCCAGCTCCGAATGACCAGTACAATGGATGACGAGTTGATAAGGTTAATAATGTGAGAGTCCAGACCGTAATAAGACCATCAGGGGATCCTCTAGCATGTAGACAAGTCAGCAGCGCAGAGACATCACCAACTGATGCATAGAGGAGTGGTCCAGACTTGGAACAGCTAGTGCCTCCTCTGTGAAAACTGATCCATGGCCACTTAAAAACCTCTCCACGTAGGAGAGGGGGGCAGAGCAGAAAAGAGAGTTGGGTCGAAGAGAATACCGAGATTCTTTACAGAGTGCTTTGTACAATTGTTTGGTTGTCAAATGTTAAGGCGGTATTAATAAATAGGTGTCGGTGTGTAGCAGGACCAATAATCAGCATTTCCGTTTTATTAGCGTTAAGATCCAAAAAGTTGCTGGACATCCATTGTTTAGTTTCATTAAGACACGCCTCCAGGTGACTACAATCTGGCGTGTTGGTCAGCTTTAGGGGCATGTAGAGTTGGGTGTCATCAGCATAACAGTGAAAGCTAACACCATATTTGCTTATGATGTCACCTAGCGGCAGCATGTCTATACTGAAGAGTGCAGGGCCAAGAACCGAACCCTGTGGAACTGCGCACATTACCTTAACATACTCTGAGGTCACATTGTTGTGGGAGACGCACTGCATCCTGTCAGTAAGATAGGAGTTAAACCAAGACAAGGCTAAATCTGACATACCAATACGTGTTTTGATACGTTCTAATAGAATATTATGATTGACGGTATTGAAAGCAGCGCTAAGATCAAGTAGCAGCAACATGGATGACGCATCAGCATCCATAGTTAGCAATAGGTCATTAGTTATTTTTGCGAGGGCTGTCTCCGTAGAGCAGGGGTAACCAACGCGGTGCCCGTGGGCACCAGGTAGCCCGTAAGGACCAGATGAGTAGCCCGCTGGCCTGTTCTAAAAATAGCTCAAATAGCAGCACTTACCAGTGAGCTGCCTCTATTTTTTAAATTGTATTTATTTACTAGCAAGCTGGTCTCGCTTTGCTCTACATTTTTAATTCTAAGAGAGACAAAACTCAAATAGAATTTGAAAATCCAAGAAAATATTTTAAAGACATGGTCTTCACTTGTTTAAATAAATTCATACATTTTTTTACTTTGCTTCTTATAACTTGCAGAAAGACAATTTTAGAGAAAAAATACAACCTTAAAAATTATTTTAGGATTTTTAAACACATATACCTTTTTACCTTTTAAATTCCTTCCTCTTCTTTCCTGACAATTTAAATCAATGTTCAAGTAATTTATTTATTTTTCATTGTAAAGAATAATAAATACATTTTAATTTAATTCTTCAATTTAGCTTCTGTTTTTTCGATGAAGAATATTTGTGAAATATTTCTTCAAACTTATTATGATTAAAATTCAAAAAAAATATTCTGGCAAATCTAGAAAATCTGTAGAATCAAATTTAAATCTTATTTCAAAGTATTTTGAATTTCTTTTAAAATTTTTGTTCTGGAAAATCTAGAAGAAATAATGATTTGTTAGAAATATAGCTTGGTCCAATTTGTTATATACTCTAACAAAGTGCAGATTGGATTTTAACCTATTTAAAACATGTCATCAAAATTCTAAAATTAATCTTAATCAGGAAAAATTACTAATGATGTTCCATAAATTCTTTTTTTAATTTTTTCAAAAAGATTCGAATTAGCTAGTTTTTCTCTTCTTTTTTTCGGTTGAATTTTGAATTTCAAAGAGTCGAAATTAAAGATAAACTATGTTTCAAAATTTAATTGTCTTTTTTTTTCGTGTTTTCTCCTTTTTTAAACCGTTCAATTAAGTGTAAATATAATTAATTATTAATAATAACATAGAGTTAAAGGTAAATTGAGCAAATTGGCTATTTCTAGCAATTTATTTAAGTGTGTATCAAACTGGTAGCCCTTCGCATTAATCAGTACCCAAGAAGTAGCTCTTGGTTTCAAAAAGGTTGGTGACCCCTGCCGTAGAGTGATTTGCCCTGAAACCGGACTGAAAAGGTTCACAGAGATTGTTTGAAGTGTTCATTTAGCTGCTGTGCAACACTTTTATCAAGGATTTTCGAGATAAAGGGAAAGTGGGACACTGGCTAGTGGTTTACCTGGAGGTCATGATCGAAGTTAGGTTGTAACAAACGCACCCAAGTTCTCCGGGTGTCTCTGCCACTACGCAAATTAAGGAGTCACGGGCGGGACCTGATATTGAGCTGGGAATGATTAACACAGTAAATAAACACAAGACATGTATAACTATTAGCCACAACACAACCAGGCTTATATTTAATATGCCACAAATTAATCCTGCATAACAAACAACTCCCCCCTCCCGTCCATATAACCCGCCAATACAAATCAAACACCTGCACAAAACACTCAATCCCACAGACCAAAGTGCAGTTCACCTCCCCAAAGTTCATATAACACGTATATTTCCCCAAAGTCCCCAAAGTTACGTACGTGACATGCACATAGCGGCATGCACGTACGGGCAAGCGATCAAATGTTTGGAAGCCCCAGCTGCGTACTCACGGTACCGCGTCTGCGCATCCAACTCAAAGTC
Organism: Entelurus aequoreus; assembly: GCF_033978785.1. Classification (NCBI taxonomy): domain Eukaryota; kingdom Metazoa; phylum Chordata; class Actinopteri; order Syngnathiformes; family Syngnathidae; genus Entelurus; species Entelurus aequoreus. The sequence continues at coordinate 35,608,162 of NC_084734.1, forward strand.
CTCCTGGAAAGAGTCTCTGTTGTTCCGGTTCTCCACAGGCCAATTGAAAGTCCACAAAAAAGGTCAAAAATGAGGATTCTTCCATGAAGTGGCTCCATAGCAAAAAACGCTGCGTCTGACTGGTGCTCCTAGGTGGTTTGTGACGTCAATTTCCGCTTACCCCCGGTTTGATAGCACCAGATGCCTTTTATATCCCCACATATTAAGTTACATTTTTAATATTAGTATGATTTATAGAATACGCCTGTAACAGTTCATAATACGAGGTGTATGGATGACATAATTATATATACTGTATATATGTATTTTCCCAGCTGAGCACAAGTTAATTGTGACTGGCAATTTATTATACATATACACATCGATGGACCCCTATGGCCATTACATTCCCCCCCCAGCCGGCGGCTTATGGGGACCATAATAGGGTTTCATGTTTACCACATTAATAGTATCCACCTTAGACTTATCAGTCCACCAACGAATACTGTAATTTACAGGACCTAACTTCCTTTCTACCCGCACAGGCCCGAACCATCTGGGTGCAAGTTTGGCAGAGAATTTAGTTGAAGCTTTGGAAAGTGGGTGCGCCCTAATCCAGACCAGATACCCAACTACAAAGTGTACAGCTTTGCGTCGTGCATTATAATATCTGGCTTGTCGAGCTTTGGACGCACCTACATGTCTCTCCACTTCCTCCTTTAGGTGTGTGTGTGTAAGTATCAGTGGCGTGCGGTGAGGTTCATGTCAGGTGAGGCACTGCATCATCACAGTCAGATTTACAAACATATGAACCCTAAATAGTATCTTATTCACCATGTGATTGGCAGCAGTTAACGGGTTACGTTTAAAAGCTCATACCAGCATTCTTCCCTGCTTGGCACTCAGCATCAAGGGTTGGAATTGGGGGTTGAATCACCAAAAATGATTCCCAGGCACGGCGCCGCTGCTGCCCACTGCTCCCCTCACCTCCCAGGGGGTGAACAAGGGGATGGGTCAAATGCAGCTGGACAAATTTCACCACACCTAGTGTGTGTGTGACAATCATTGGCAGGGGCGCCGAAAAGGGGGGGGGGGGGGAAAGGAGACGGATTCTAGGGGCCCATGATGGAGGGGGGCCCAGAGAGGCCCCTAATGATGATGAAATTATAATACAGAAAAAATAATGGGTCTCCTGTAAAGATTATTTTCATGGGGCCCAAAATCCCAAGCGGCGCCCCTGATAATTGGTATACTTAACTTTAACTTTACACTTACAAATTGTAGCACACAAAAAAGCACATTTAATTAAAAAAAACGTTATTATGGTCTTACCTTTACTTATAAGTGCGGGAACAGTGGTGTTCCTGTTGGAAGAGTTGTGAATGAATGAAATATGAAATCCGCGCTGCTGTCTGCAGGTGTACCTAATGTTGTGTCCCTGTTCACGGCTCCTCCGGCGCGCCGCGCAAGCATTGTTGTTTTTGCACTTTTTGGCTTCTTGTTAAGTGACTTTTTTTGGGTGGATTCGGTCTTGCACGTGGAGGGTTTGGGTGTGGGCTTTGGTTGGTGTGGTGCTCCCGTCGGGCGGTGCATTCTGCGGCGGAGGTGCTTGGCACCAGGAGGCGGGGTTATGAGACGAGCCTCCAGTTTTATGATCGCTCAGCACAAGAAATACGTTACACACATACAGTTGTTGACAAAATACACTGTACATTATATACCTCAGCTAACTAAACTATGGAAATGTATAATATAATTCATATAGCAATACAGTCTCACTGCGCAGCAGGCCAGCAGTTAGCCGAGTCATTGCGCACAATCCATGTTGAGGCACAACGCAGTGACGTGCCTCAACTGGCTGCTGATCACCGCACCGTCTCTTCTCAGTATTTGAACGGCAAATGTGAAAATAAAAATAAAAATAATATAAAACTGGTGAAGTTAAATGGAAAATAACTTTAGTATAATCACTGGATACATATAACAATTTAATTAATTTTTTTTTTTTTTACTTTTTTTTTTCTTTCCATGATGGCAGGTGAGGCCGTGCCTCCCCTGCCTCTAGTGACCGCACGCCACTGGTAAGTATGGTGTGATATGTAGATGTGTGTGGTGGTGGAGCTTTGTGCACCAGTCGTTCCAGGGGTCCCATCAGATTCCGCCCGGGAGTCGTCTCATGGACAGCGATGTTAAGGGCAAACCGGAATTCAGGCAGCCACTTATCCCAGTCCTGATGATGGTTCCCTACGAAGGCAGCAATCATGGTCTTCAGGGTGCGATTGACTCGTTCTGTCATGTTGGTTTGTGGGTGGTAAGCTGTGGTTAATTTATGGGTTACCTCCCATGATTCGCACAGACGGGACATCAGTTGGCTTGTGAACTGTGGCCCTCGGTCAGACACGAGATATGTAGGAACTCCCCAGCGAGTGAATATGTCATCTTTAAGAATTTGGCAGACCTTGGGAGTTTTGGCGTCTTTCAGGGCAAAAAGCTCCACCCACTTGGAGTAGTAGTCCACCACCACCATCAGCACAGAGTTCCGAGCCTTAATGAGGGAAAAAGGTCCGATGAAGTCCACTCCCAGCATCTCTCCTGGGGCGTTGACGGTAGAGGACTGGAGTTGCCCAGCTGGCTTGTCATTGGGGTTTTTGTATTGTTGACAAGTCCTGCATGCTTGGACGTGACTCCAGACGTATTTCCTTACTGTCGGCCACCAAGCTACTTCCAGAATCTTCAGGAGCGTCTTCATTCTCCCCAGATGTCCTCCGAACGGACTGTCATGGAAGTAGGCCAGGGGCGGCATGGCGAAGTTGGTAGAGTGGCCGTGCCAGCAATCGGAGGGTTGCTGGTTACTGGGGTTCAATCCCCACCTTCTACCATCCTAGTCACGTTCGTTGTGTCCTTGGGCAAGACACTTCACCCTTGCTCCTGATGGCTGCTGCTTAGCGCCAAGCATGGCATCTCCCGCCATCAGTGTGTGAATGTGTGCATGAATGGGTGAATGTGGAAATACTGTCAAAGCGCTTTGAGTACCTTGAAGGTAGAAAAGCGCTATACAAGTATAACCCATTTATCATTTATAACTGTGGCATCAGAGCAAATGGCACTACCAGCTGGTAATTGAAGCCGCCATACTTAGATGGTACTCCCCGGTACCACACCCCTTGCTGAAGTTGATAGTGTATCCGGCCAGGCGTAGGTTGGTCAACAGAGGGTCTACATTCCAGACATGTTGAATCAGTTTTTTGGGCCTCAGAAAGATCTTGCAGTGTGCTGGGTAGATCTGACCAGTAGGTTTTCGGGACAACGAGGCAAATCTTCCCTTCTGGTGATTGGGGTACCCGTGACAGGGCATCTGGTACCACATTGCAGCAGCCCTTTTTGTAATGGACTCTGAATGTGAATCCCTGGAGTCTCAGCGTCCACCGTGTAAGTCGGGACGAAGTTTTAGGGCAGTTGAATGCCCATGAAAGGGCACTGTGATCCGTGAAGACATCAAAAGTTTTTCCCTCGAAAAAATGTCTCCACTTCTCAACAGCCCACACCACAGCCAAGCACTCTTTTTCGGCAGTGGAGTAGCGGACTTCAGCTCCTTGGAGCACTCTGGAGGCAAAGGCAAATGGCAAGTTCATCACCTTCAAGGCGTTGTATCAGGACCGCGCCGAGGCCCAAGTCACTGGCATCACAGTGAACCTGGAAACTGATTTGTGGATGGGGCTGAGCAAGCACTGGTGGTGACTGCAATAAGGATTTGAGGTGGTCGAAGGCCGCCTGACAGGTAGGACTCCACTCCCAGGGAACATCCTTCTTCTTTAGTTAGTTTAGGGGAGCGGTAATGTCGGCCAGCCTGGGGATGAACTTGTGGTACCAGCCGACCATGCCAAGAAACCTCTGAAGACTCTTCAGGTCTGTGGAAGGGGGATATGCAGTTATTGCTGGTTTTTTTTCCGCATCTACTTTCACTCCTTTGCCTGATATTAGGTGTCCAAGGAAGGTGAGCTGATCTTGAAGCAGGTGACATTTCTTGATGTTGAGAGTAAGGTTTGCTTGTTGTAGTTTTGCAAACACCCCTTCAAGGTCAAGCAGGTGTTGTTCTTATGTTTGCGAAAACACAATGATGTCATCAATGTACACAAAACAGATTCTTCACCTAAGCTCACCCAGCACTGTTTCCATTAAGCGCTCGAAGGTCGCCCCAGCATTGCGCAGTCCAAACGGCATTACTTTAAATTGGTATAGACCCAGATGTGTGATCATGGCAGTCTTTGGCTTGCTATCCTCACCCATGGCAACCTGCCAGTAGCCACTCTGCAGGTCAAGGAAGCTGAAATATTTTGCACCTTGCAACGACTCTAGGATCTCATGTATGAGGGGCATGGGATAGGCGTCATGCTGGGTTTTGGCATTCAAGCCCCTGTAGTCCACACAGAATCGGGGTGTTCCGTCCTTCCTGGGTTTCAGAACAACAGGAGAGGCCCACGGAGATGTCGATGGCTCTATCACTCCATTGCTGATAATTTTTTTGATTTGGTCTTCGATTATTTCTTGTTTTTGACTGGACACTCTGTAAGCTCGCTTTCTCACAGGCATCTCATCCATGGTGGTGATTTGATATTTAATTACCCTGGTGGCCCCAGTAGTCTCAGTCCAAACAGTTGGCCACTTCTGCAGCAGTGGCCGCACCACCTCAGGTTGGGATTCGAGGAGGGGGATTGCAGACTGATTTACTTGGGGTTCCTCATTTATGGCCATGTAAAAATTAATGGAGGGACCAGGGTGAGTCCAGAGAAGCATTTCTCTGCCTTTGGGGAGAAATTTGAATTCTCTCCTTCCGGGCATGACATACCTCCTGAGATGTTTGAGTACCATTTGTGATGTGGTCATGAAGTCGAGACCTAACAACAAGGGCATACATACAGTAAGTGGCCATCAGCCATCAGCCATCACATGAACCTGTAGGGTGCCGTGAAAGTCATGCAGATTGAGGAGCAGGGTGGCTTTTCCAACTGCTTGGTTTACTTGTCCGTTTGCCAAGACAAACTTTGGAATTCCGCTTGGCTCCAGAACCTCGCCGCATTTCCTCACAGCCTTCCACAACGTATGACTCATCAGCGAGTAAGTGCATCCGGAATCCAGGACTCCATCTCCGTTAGAGCCACGCATGCAAATAGGGACCACCAGGAGGGAATGTTCGCCCATAGCAGCGGCAAGGACCGCCCCACTTCGACTCGGCCCATGCTCCATCTTCTTGCCAGATCTTTTTGGAGGGTTGCATTGTTGGACACAACTCCAATAGTCTTTACTGTTTGTCCAATCCCGTTCAATCAGGGAGCCCAGCTTGACCGGCTGTTCTACCATTGTCACGATTCCCTGTAGACTACTGGCCAACCTGGGATTGCAGGCACCGAGTATGCGGCGCACGATCTCGGCTTCCTCCATGTCAGGTCTCCACTTCAGGCAAAGGGCACGATAATCATATGCGAAATCTCGCAAGCACTGATTAGGGGTTTGAAGGTTGGAGTGGAGCTGCATCTCAATCTCGGATTGGTAGTCCGTTGGCAAAAAGGCTTCAAGGAAAGACTGCTTAAATGTAGACCAGCTGGTTATGTTACTGCGGGCTGCCGACCACCAACTCCTGGCAGGACCTTTTAAGACGGCAATGAGGGTTCCCACCAGCTCAGCATCGCTCAGAGGGCGGAGTGCTAGAAAGTTTTCACACTGTTCGATGAAATCTGTGACATCGGCTGAGCCTCTGGAATCTCCAAACTGGGGAAATTCCATCCTGATGGGTGGTCTGGCTGTGACAGCAGGTGTAATGGTGGGGACAGCAGGTGCAATGGTGGTGACAGCAGGTATAATAGGGAAGGTTCGTGTCCACATATGCTTTCACCTCTCCTTCCATGGTCTCCATCGCTGTCCTAAGTCCATCCTCCCGGTTAAGGGTGCTGTCGACCGCTTCTGTGAGTCGGTTCTCCAGAATGTCCATTCGTTGTTGAAGCGTCAGAAGTTGCTCCAAGACGGCTTCTGGTTCCACCCCATCCTCTTCCTCTGCTGCCGCATCCTGTCTGGACTGTTCTAAATACATAGAGTCCAGTAAATTAGTCAGCTCAGCAACACCATTTTGATTGGGCCTACTGGTGACATGGCGGAAAGGGTCAAGGGGCGGAGTTGGGTCCTGGGCTGCATCAGCAAAGTCCTGTCTGTCCTCTTCCTCCATGAGGTAGTGGCTGCTGGTCGACATTGCTCCAATTAAATTAATTATGTGTAAGTATTATTACCTGTCGTATTTATTAGTGTCTGTATGTGTAAATGTATAAAAATGGTATGTACAAAACCCGTTTCCATATGAGTTGGGAAATTGTGTTAGATGTAAATATAAACGGAATACAATGATTTGCAAATAATTTTTTACCCATATTCAGTTGAATATGCTACAAAGACAACATATTTGATGTTCAAACCGATAAACTTTTTTTTTTTTTGCAAATAATCATTAACTTTAGAATTTATGCCAGCAACATGAGACAAAGAAGTTGGGAAAGGTGGCAATAAATACTGATAAAGTTGAGGAATACTCATCAAACACTTATTTGGAACATCCCACAGGTGAACAGGCAAATTGGGAACAGGTGGGTGCCATGATTGGGTATAAAAGTAGATTCCATGAAATGCTCAGTTATTCACAAACAAGGATGGGGCGAGGGTCACCACTTTGTCAACAAATGCGGGAGCAAATTGTTGAACAGTTTAAGAAAAACCTTTCTCAACCAGCTATTGCAAGGAATTTAGGGATTTCACCATCTACGGTCCGTAATTTCATCAAAGGGTTCAGAGAATCTGGAGAAATCACTGCACATAAGCAGCTAAGCCCGTGACTTTCGATCCCTCAGGCTGTACTGCATCAACAAGCGACATCAGTGTGTAAAGGATATCACCACATGGGCTCAGGAACACTTTAGAAACCCACTGTCAGTAATTACAGTTGGTCACTACATCTGTAAGTGCAAGTTAAAACTCTCCTATGCAAGGCGAAAACCGTTTATCAACAACACCCAGAAACGCCGTCGGCTTCGCTGGGCCTGAGCTCATCTAAGATGGACTGATACAAAGTGCAAAAGTGTTTTGTGGTCTGACGAGTCCACATTTCAAATTGTTTTTGGAAACTGTGGACGTCGTGTCCTCCGGACCAAAGAAGGAAAGAACCATCCGGATTGTTATAGGCGCAAAGTTGAAAAGCCAGCATCTGTGATGGTATGGGGGTGTATTAGTGCCCAAGACATGGGTAACTTACACATCTGTGAAGGCGCCATTAATGCTGAAAGGTACATACAGGTTTTGGAGCAACATATGTTGCCATCCAAGCAACGTTACCATGGACGCCCCTGCTTATTTCAGCAAGACAATGCCAAGCCACCGTGTTACATCAACGTGGCTTCATAGTAAAAGAGTGCGGGTACTAGACTGGCCTGCCTGTAGTCCAGACCTGTCTCCCATTGAAAATGTGTGGCGCATTATGAAGCCTAAAATACCACAACGGAGACCCCCGGACTGTTGAACAACTTAAGCTGTACATCAAGCAAGAATGGGAAAGAATTCCACCTGAGAAGCTTAAAAAATGTGTCTCCTTAGTTCCCAAACGTTTACTGAGTGTTGTTAAAAGGAAAGGCCATGTAACACAGTGGTGAACATGCCCTTTCCCAACTACTTTGGCATGTGTTGCAGCCATTAATTCTAAGTTAATTATTATTTGCAAAAAAAATAAAGTTTATGAGTTTGAACATCAAATATCTTGTCTTTGTAGTGCATTCAACTGAATATGGGTTGAAAAGGATTTGCAAATCATTGTATTCCGTTTATATTTACATCTAACTCAATTTCCCAACTCATATGGAAACGGGGGTTTGTATTTATGTACATGAAAATGGATGTATATACAGTATGTATCAAAATGTAGGAAAATGGTGACACAATAGGAGTGTGTGTGCCACACTGCTGACTATTTAGGGGTAAAAAAGTGAACCCAATATACATTTATATTTTGACAAGATAAATAATGTTTATATACTACTTGTTCCCCCTAATGTGCTTCGCAAAAAACAACGAAAATAAAAGTCACTGATATCAATGATACACTAAGCCCCGCCCCCGCACGGGCCACCACTCTGTAACAAACGCTCCCAAGTTCTCCGGGTGTCTCTGCCACTACGCAAATTAAGGAGTCACGGGCGGGACCTGATATTGAGCTGGGAATGATTAACACAGTAAATAAACACAAGACATGTATAACTATTAGCCACAACACAACCAGGCTTATATTTAATATGCCACAAATTAATCCTGCATAACAAACAACTCCCCCCTCCCGTCCATATAACCCGCCAATACAAATCAAACACCTGCACAAAACACTCAATCCCACAGACCAAAGTGCAGTTCACCTCCCCAAAGTTATATGTATATTATATTTCCCCAAAGTCCCCAAAGTTACGTACGTGACATGCACATAGCGGCATGCACGTACGGGCAAACGATCAAATGTTTGGAAGCTGCAGCTGCGTACTCAAAGGGTCTCTGTTGTCCCGGTTCTCCACAGGACAATTGAAAGTCCACAAAAAAGGTCAAAAATTAGAATTCTTCCATAAAGTGGCTCCGTAGCAAAAACGCTGCGTCTGACAGGTGCTCCTAGGTGGTTTGTGACGTCAATTTCCCCACATATTAAGTTACATTTTTAATATTAGCATGATTTATAGAATACGCCTGTAACAGTTCATAATACGAGGTGAATGGATGACATAATAAGTATATATATATATATCAGGGGTGTGGGAAAAAATCGATTTAAATTCGAATCGCGATTCTCACGTTGTGTGATTCAGAATAGATTCTAATTTTTAAAAAATCTATTTATTTTTTTTTATATATATATATATATTTTTTTTAATTAATCAATCCAACAAAACAATACACAGCAATACGATAACAATGCAATCCAATTCCAAAACCAAACCCGACCAAGCAACACTCAGAACTGCATAAACAATTGAGTGGAGACACAAACACGACACAGAACCAAAGTAGTGAAACAAAAATGAATATTATCAACAACGGTATCAATATTAGTTACAATTTCAACATAGCAGTGATTAAAAATCCCTCATTGACATTATCATTAGACATTTATAAAAAATAAAAAAAAAGAACAATATGAGATGCATCACATCTCATAAGCTTGACAACACACTGTGTCCAATATTTTCACAAAGGTAAAATAAGTCATATTTTGGTTCATTTAAGGTTGAAACTAATTTACATTGTTGCAATCAGTGATAAAACATTGTCCTTTACAATTATAAAAGCTTTTTACAAAAATCTACTACTCTGCTTGCATGTCAGCAGACTGGGGTAGATCCTGCTGAAATCCTATGTATTGAATCGTTTGAATCGGGAAAAAGTCGTTTTTGAATCGAGAATCGTGTTGAATTGAAAAAAAAAA